>NC_042619.1:133864356-134168498 GCF_901001135.1 Rhinatrema bivittatum | reverse complement strand
GCGGACGAATCACATCAATCTCTACAAGGCTTGCCCTTTCAAGCGCCCAAACACTCAAATAATTCTCACCACCGATGTTTCCAATTTCGGGTGGGAGGCCCATGTGGCGATCTCCAGGACACAAGGTTCCTGGTCTCCAGAGGAAGCCAAACACCAAATACATTTCCTGGAGCTTCGAGCAATAAGATACGCTCTCAGAGTATTTCAGGATCGCTTGTCCAATCAAGTCATCCTGATCCAGACGGACAACCAGGTGGCCATGTGGTACATCAGCAAACAGGGAGGGACAGGATCCTACCTTTTGTGTCAGGAAGCTGTACAGATATGGACGGAGGCCCTCTCCCACTCAATGTACCTCAGGGCCACCTACTTGCCGGGAGTGGACAACGTGTTGGCAGACAAGTTGAGTTGCAACTTCCAACCACACGAGTGGTCTCTAAACCCCTCAGTAGCAAATTCCATCTTCCAAAAATAGGGTTATCCTCAAATAGACCTCTTTGCGTCACCCCAGAATCGCAAAGTAGGCAATTTCTGCTCTCTCACTCGCAGCCAACATTATCCACCAAGAGACGCGTTCTCCCTATCATGGTCAACCACTCTCCTATACGCATTCCCTCCACTTCCACTTCTCTCGAAGACTCTCGTGAAGTTACGTCAGGACAAGGGAACCATGATTCTGATAGCAACCCAACTGGCCCCACCAAGTGTAGTTTCCAATTCTTCAGTATCTTTTCCATTCGCAGGCACATTCCTCTGGGAACAGACCCGCTTCTAATCACTCAAAACGACGGGTGCCTTCGCCACCCCAATCTTCAGGCCCTGTTCCTGACAGCATGGATGTTGAAAGGTTAATCCTTTCAGCCACCTTAACCTTTCTGATCCTGTCTCCCGTGTCTTGATTGTTTCACGGAAGCCTTCCACGAGAAAATCGTATTCCTACAAATGGAAACAGGTTCACGTCATGGTGCTCTTCTCAGGCCCTTTGATCCCTTTACCTGTCCAATCTCGAAGTTTCTAGACTACCTCTGGTACTTGTCAGAGTCAGGTCTTAAAACTTCCTCCATTAGAATGCATGTCATTGCGGTAGCTGCCTTCCATAAAGGTATTGGGGGTGTCCCTATCTGAGTACAAACCCCTTGTTACACGATTTTTGAAAGGCTTGCTTCACCTCAAGCCTCCACTGCGTCCTCCGGCCCCTTCTTGGGATCTCAACCTGGTTTTGGGTCGGCTCATGAAACCACCATTTGAGCCTCTCCAATCCTGTGAACTTTGCTTCTCACATGGAAAGTGATTTTCGTTTTGGCAATCAACTTCGGCTCGTAGAGTTAGTGAGTTACAGGCCCTAGTTACCCTATCCATAGTAATGGTTACATGGAATAGACTTAGTTCTTGGGTGCTTGCCAGGTTCTTATGGCCTGGATTGGCCACTGTTGGAAACAGGATGCTGGGCTTGATGGACCCTTGGTCTGACCCAGTATGGCATGTTCTTATGTTCTTATCCGCCTTACACTAAACTTCTGCAAGACCGGGTGGTACTTCGCACCCAACCTAAATTCTTACCTAAGGTAGTATCAGAGTTTCATCTCAATCAATCCATTATACTACCTACTTTCTTTCCCAGGCCCCATTCCAATCCAGGAGAGCAGGCTCTGCATACCTTTGACTGCAAACGGGCTCTAGCGTTCTACCTAGACCGTACAGCTGCCCAGAGGAAGAGCACTCAATTATTTGTGTCTTTTCATCCTAACAAATTAGGGCAACCTGTGGGTAAGCAGACTCTCTCCTCCTGGTTGGCGGACTGCATATCTTTTTGCTATCAGCAAGCAGGCATTCCACTCCAAGACCGTGTTAAAGCACACTCTGTGAGGGCCATGGCGACTTCAGTAGCACACCTGCGATCGGTGCCGCTTCCTGACATTTGCAGGGCTGCCACTTGGAGTTCTCTCCATACTTTTACAGCCCACTATTGCTTAGACAAAGCTGGCAGCAAGATTCCATCTTCGGCCAGTCTGTCTTGTGTAACCTATTTACGACGTGACGTACCAACACCCTTCCGCCTGCTTGGTGGGGTTCAGGATGCCCTCTACCAAATTCCGCCCCAGTTGTTGTGCCTGTTGCACGCATTTGGCTACATTTGGTGCAAGTTCGGACATCCTCAGCTCGGTACTTACCCATGTGTGAGGACTACCATCCTGCTTGTCCTGTGAGAATGCAAATGTTGCTTACCTGTAACAGGTGTTCTTACAGGACAGCAGGATGTTAGTCCTCATGAAACCCGCCCGTCACCCCGTGGTGTTGGGTTCGTTTTATTATTTTATTTTTTGGCACTGCCTGTAGCTTTTAAATAACTGAAGTGGGACCCTTACTGGCTGCAGGGTTAGTGCCATGATGGGCATGCCCAGTAGGGGCCAGTCAAAGTTCTAGAAACTTTGACAAAAGTGTTCCGTGATTGGGCTCCATCCTGTGATGTCACCCATATGTGAGGACTAACATCCTGCTGTCCTGTGAGAACACCTGTTACAGGTAAGCAACATTTGCTCTCTCAGATTCATGGTGGGAAAACAGCACTTCCAGTATTGGATGTTGCTGTTTTGGATCATGTCAGCTCCATGGGTCTTTATAAAATGCCTGGCTTTGATGGCACACCTCTGCAGGTTGGGGGTGCATGTTTTCCCTTATCTGGTCGATTGGTTGGTCAAGAGCACATCTCAGGCAGGGGCCGTCAAGTCCATTCGCTCGACCGTCCAGGTGTTGGTGTCACTAAGGTTTGTCATCAACTATCTGAAGTTCCATCTCAGCCTGTCACTTCGATTGGACTTCATAGGAACCTGCTAGACATAGCTCAGGCCAGGCCCTGCCTGCCTCGTTAAAGGCACCACAGAGAGATCACATATCATCAATTACCATTTAACCCTTTATTTAAATTCACAACATGTTCACCTATATAGACATATTAAAAACTAAACTAGCACATTCATCCCTCAATCACACACATCATCATCTAAAACCATATGTATGCTCAAATCACACTGTATATCAATTTTACAATTGTATATATTCCATTAAATACATGTTACAGTGAAAACGTTATTAGGTATATGAAACCATTATATCATTAAAATTATTTCATAATATCTGTATTTAAAGGTTTATATTTTTTCTTTTTTTCTTGTCCAACAAAAGATATCCTTGTTTCGCCTTTCTTATTGGGCTTCCTCAGGGACTGCTATTGAACCCAACAGCTGGTATATCATAGAGCCTTCGTAATAATTCTCTCACTAAAAAATTTAAAAAGCATATCTTTTAAAGATAAGAAAGGCGAAACAAGGATATCTTTTGTTGGAAAAGAAAAAAAGAAAAAATATAAACCTTTAAATACAGATATTATGAAATAATTTTAATGATATAATGGTTTCATATACCTAATAAAGTTTTCACTGTAAATGTATTTAATGGAATATATACAATTGTAAAATTGATATACAGTGTGATTTGAGCATACATATGGTTTTAGATGATGTGTGTGATTGAGGGATGAATGTGCTAGTTTAGTTTTTAATATGTCTATATAGGTGAACATGTTGTGAATTTAAATAAAGGGTTAAATGGTAATTGATGATATGTGATCTCTCTGTGGTGTGATATGGTTATATGATAATCAGAGAGCTTATTTTGAGAAGAAGTACCCTCGGTAAAAATTTGCCTCGTTAAAGGGTCATCACCCTGATGGCCATTGTTTCAGAAATTCAGCAGAGCCAGCAGGTGTCAGCCTGGCACATGTTGAGGTTGTTGGGCCAAATAGCACAACCGTTCATGTCCCTCCTTTAGCACGATTGTACATGCGCAAAGCCCAGTGGACCCTGAGGTCACAGTAGAGCCAGGTCATGCAGAATCTCCAGGTTCGCATCTGAGTCACTTCGCCACTAGAGGACTCCTCCTCCTGGTGGCAGGTATTTTCAAATCTGGAACTGGGGATCTCTTTGTAAGGTCCTCCTATCTAAATTGTCCAAAACACTGATGTGTCCACCCTGGGCTGGGGAGCAGAACAGAGATCCAGGGTCTCTGTTCTGCTCAGGAATGCTGTTGCCAAATTAGTTTCCTGGAGCTTCAGGCGATCAGGTACATGCTTCTTGAAGTTAGCAAGTAGCACATTTAAGACTAATCGGAGAAACTTCTTTTTCACTCAACACACAATAAAGCTCTGGAATGTGTTGCAGAGAATGTGGTTAGTGCAGTTATTGTTGCTGGGTTCAAAAAATGTTTAGCTTGGTTCTTGGAGAAGAAGTCCATTAATGGCTATTAATCAAGTTTACTTGGGGAATAGCCACTGCTATTAATTGCATCAGTAGCATGGGATCTTCTTAGTGTTTGGGTAATTGCCAGGTTCTTGTGGCCTGGTTTGGCTTCTGTTGGAAACAGGATGCTGGGCTTGATGGACCCTTGGTCTGACCTAGAATGGCAGTTTCTTATGTTCTTATGTCCCGGGCGATAGAACCAGTGCCCCTCTCCCAGCAGGGGCAGGGGTTGTTTTCCCAGTATTCCCTCATTCCAAAAAAGTCAGGGAGCATTCATCCAATCCTGGACTTGAGTGCCTTAAACAAGTATCTTCAGAAGGAAAAGTTCAGGATGGTAACCTTGGGCTCTCTACTTCATCTTCTGCAAAGAGGAGATTGGCTTTGCTCTATGGATCTTCAGGTCACGTACACACACATCTCGATCACTCCATTTCACCACAAATTCCTTCGATTCCTAGTCTGCCCCTGGCACTTCCAGTACCGAGTACTGCTGTTCGGCCTAGCATTCGACCTCGAGTCTTTACCAAGTGCCTCGTTGTGGTCGCGGCCTACCTGAGGTGTCAAGGTGTCCCTGCCTACCCTTATCTCGATGATTGGCTATAAGGGCTCCAACTCAAAAGGACACACTAGCCTCCTTATGTCTAACTCTCCATACATTACTGTTTCTTAGGGTTCTGATCAACTATCCAAGTCCAGCCTAGTTCCCTCTCAAGCCCTATCCTTCATAGGAGCTGACCTGGACATCATGCAGGTGAAAGCATTCCTCCCTCAGGATCGAGCTTGTACTCTCATGTCCCTAGCACAATGCCTCCAGGATCAAGATTACACGACAGCTCGTCATTTCCTCACTTTGCTGGGTCACATGGCATCCTCTGTACATGTTACTCCAATGGCACGCCTCGCCATGAGAGTCATGCAATGGACTGTGAAGTCCCAGTGGGCTCAGGCTTATCATCCAATATCCAGCATTGTCCAAGTTACCAAGCAGCTCCGTCTGTCGCTGGACTGGTGGATGCGGCTCTTCAATCTCCCTCAAGGCCTTCCCTTGTGCACAGCGAGGAGCCAGACTGTTTCCAGTGTGCAGCTAAGATATAACTGCTTTTATTAATTATAATTATTGTAGAAGGCTTCTGTTTATAATATATTGCTGTCTGTGCTTTCATCTCATTATCTGTTTCTCTTCTAGTTATTGATATTAATTTGTTGGGGTTTCTTGCTGTTGAGTTTCTTTAAGATTCAAGGGAAGAAAAAATGAAAAACCCACCAAAAAAAACATTCTAGCTTTTAAGTAGAAATAATCTCTCTTAATTGTATTTAGTTGTCGCTAATAATCTCTGTTTAGATATTAATATTGGGGCATAAAGTCCTGTGGGATCATTTAAAACTAAGGACAAAATAAACTTCCAGAAAGTGTCCTGCTCCACCTAGCTTGACCAAGGGTTAACTGTTTAACTTCTTCCCACCCTACCCCTCTGCCCACCCACCCCAAGTTTTGATTTTCTGACATACTCTGCCTAAATTCATAATTGGCAACCAGATTAATTAGTAAATTGGTATTTCCTTAGGTGTTAACCATTAAATAAATTACTGAAATGAGGACTATCCAATGTAACTATTGTGGAGCCTTTATTCTGAGGGAAATCTGGAAACTTAGGGCTTGCCCCATTTGTTCAGAACTCTCTTCCTTGAAAAAGGAGCTGGCTGAAGTTAAAGCTGAATTAGCTTCAATAAAGAAAGTCTCACCCACTTTACATTATTCAGGAATTAATTCCCCATTACCACAGAAAAACCAAAAGTCAAGGAAAAAGGGATTTACAGTGGGCTCAGGTAGGATAAGACCAGTGATCCACAGACCACCTGTTATTGACAGCTGTGCAGCCCACAAGTCTATCCCCCCCCACTCACACAGGGCATTAAGGAACTAAAAAAAAAACAGGATTACAGTGGGCTCTGGTAGAATTAGACCTGTGATGCAGAGACACACACTGTATCAAGTGCAACAGGTACAAAAAGCCTTCTCTGTATTAAATACTGAAGACGTTTTTGAGAAAAAGATTGAAGGGTTATCTGAAAAGAAAGAAGAAACCCAATGCATACAGAAATTCCAGGTCAGAAAGCAAAGGAAAAAGCTCATTATGGTGGATGTTTCTGTCATCAGAAGCACTAAACTTTTCCTTTGCACAAATGCAAAGGGAAAGGGTAAAGTGGATAACAAAACTCAACTAAATTCACAAAAGGAGTCCAGGAAAAGCAGTAACCTGAACGAGGAAAGCTTTGAAGGTATGAGCACAAATGCTCGTAGTTTGGGCAATAAAATTCCAGATCTGCAAGCCCTAATGGTGGAGATAGACTTGGACGTTGTTGCTGTCATGGAGACGTGGTTCATGGAATCTCATGATTGGGATATACCAATACCGGGCTATAACTTGTTAAGGAAGGATAGAGAGGATAGGAAAGAGGGAGGAGTGGCTGTTTGTCAGAAACAATATCCAAGCATCTGAGCTGCAAGGAAGATGGGGCAAAGAAGAAGCACTATGGGCCGACCTAAAAAAAGATGGGGCATCCAGTTATATTGGAGTGGCTTACAGGCCTCCAAATCAAAAGGAAGCGCATGACAGAGATCTGGTGTAAGGCATCCAAAAGATGGGAAAGAAGGGAGAAGTGGTGATCGTTGGAGACTTTAATCTGCTGGATGTAGACTGGAGAATCCCTTCTGCAGAATCTAACAATAGTAGAGAAATAGTGGATGCCCTGCATGGGGCTATGTTCAACAAATGGTAATGGAACCCACGAGAGAGGGAGCTATACTCGATTTAGTGCTCACTAATGGAGATAACGTCTCTGATGTCCAGGTGGGCGCCCACCTCAGCAACAGTGATCATCAGACGATATGGTTTCATATCACACAAAGGATACGGAGAAGAAGCACGAAGACCCGAGTTTTGCAGTTCAAAAACACAGACTTTGAGGAAATGGGGAAGTACCTGGAGGAAGAACTAGAAGGCTGGGAGAACAAGAGAGATGTGGAACAACAATGGACAAACTAAAAGGAGCAATTACCAAGGCAACTAATCTATATGTTAGAAAAGTAAAGAAGAGGTGGCTCACAAAGGTTAAAAGAACAGCATTCAAGAAATATAAAAGATCCCAAAGGGAGGAATACAAAGAAGAATATCTGGTAGAACTGAGGGAAACAAGGTAATCAAGACGGCAAAAAGTCAAGCAGAAGAAAGGCTTGCCAAAGAGGTAAAGAGAGGTGACAAAAACATTTTTCAGATACATCAGTGAAAGGAGAAAAGTTCAAAGTGGTATAGTGAAATTGAAAGGTGAAGAGGGATCAATGTGTGGAGAGAGACGAAGAAATAACAGAAATATTAAACAAATAGAGTTCGGTGTTCACTAAAGAGGGCCCTTGAGAAGGACCATCGCTAGTTAACAAGAAACTGGAGGGGTGTGGAGTAGATGTAACTCCATTTACAGTAGAGAATGTATGGGAAGAGCTGGGGAAACTGAAAGTGGACAAAGTCATGGGGCCTGATGAGATTCATCCCAGGATACTGAGGGAGCTCAGAGATGTGCTGGCGGGTCCGCTGAATGACCTGTTCAGTAGATCCCTAGAAATGGGAGTGGTGGAGAGTGATTGGAGAAGAGCGGTGGTGGTCCCTCTTCACAAGCGTGGGAGCAGAGAGGAGGCCTGAAACTACAAGCCGGTTAGCCTCATCTCGGTGGTGGGAAAAGTAATGGAGTCGCTGCTGAAAGAAAGAATAGTGAACTATCTACAGTCGGGAGAATTGCTGGACCAGGGGATGATCCAGTCAGACAAATCTGATTGACTTTTTTGACTGGGTGACTAGGGAATTGGATCAAGGAAGAGCGCTCGATGTCATCTACTTGGATTTCAGCAGAGGTTTTGATACGGTCCCGCACAGGAGGAGGCTGGTGAATAAAATGAGAAGCTTAGGAGTGGGTGCTGAGGTGGTGGCCTGGATTGCAAACTGGTTGTCGAACAGAAGACAATGTGTGATGGTAAATGGAACTTACTCTGAAGAGAGAGCGGTGTTAAGCAGAGTACCGCAAGGATTGGTGTTGGGACCAGTCCTGTTCAATATCTATGTGAGCGACATAGCGGACAAGATAGAAGGTAAGGTTTGTCTTTTTTTTTTTTTTTTTAATTCTTTATTTATCCATTTTCAACTTGATACAAAGAGAAATAAAATGTCTTAAGGTATGTTTACAGATTACTGGATTACAGAACATAGTTTTAAGGTATACAATATAGCAGAACTTTGCTAAATAAGCATATTAAATCCAGTTTCTCAATGAAAAGAAAAATTGAACATTTCAACAGAAACAAAACATTTTTACATACCCTTTTCTTTTCTAAACATTTATCTATATTCCATATAACAACTCCTGCTTGTGAGTGGAGGCAAGGGAAAATCTGAGAGAAATATATATCTTATCATAGCTTTAACATAGGACAAGCTGGATTTTTTAACTTTACAACAGTCCCCCCTCAGCCGGGGAAGATGTAGTGGGCCTACGGGCATCTATAAACTGACGGAGTTGGTCAACCTGGAAGAAAATAAAACATTCATCTCCTTTCCTTAAGGTACATCTGCAGGGGTATCTAAGCATAAAAGAATAGCCTAGGGAAATAACATCCTGCCTTAAAGTAAGGAATTCTCTCCTTCTAATTTGAGTGATTTGTGCTAAATCTGGATAAATGCGTATAGCCTGACCATAAAATAATAAGGGAAACTTTCGAAAGTAATTTTTCATAACTCCATTGAGATCTTGTACAGATATAAAAGCTACTAATAAAGTGCTTCTATCCAAAACATCTGTATCAGAGTTTTCTAAGAAACTGGTCAGGTTCAACGGAATAGCTGGGGGAACAGTAGGCACTAAATTTGGGGGTCTGTTATTCATAAATTTACAGAAATTGATTGTCGGCATATTTTCTTCTGTGTAACCCAGACCTTCCCTAAATAATCTCTTCAAAGTAGAAAAAGGAAGTTCTCCCGCTATTTTTGGAAAATTCAATATTCGTAGGTTGAGATGTCTTATGTTATTTTCCAGGGCTTCTAATCTCCTAGAACAAGCCATTTGTTCTCTTATCACAGCTGCGTTAACAGCTTGAAGGGACTGAATTTTCTTTTCAGCCTCTCTAACTTTATTTGTGGATTCAGTGGCTTGAGTTTGTACTTCCAATATTCTCTGCTGAAAGTTATAGTTCAGAGAATCCATTTTATTCTCAAGTCTCTTTATAGCCTGACCTTGGCCCACCATCAAGTCCCACAGTGACTCCAGCATCACTGCCTCCGGTCTGGGTGTTAAATTCAGGGACTCACCCTCAACGACGGGCGATGTGGTAATCCGGGTTCCATCTGGCAGCAACCCTTCTCCTCCTCCTCTGTGGGTCGCCACAATCTCTGGACTCCTCCAGGAAGCCTCCTCGATCTGAGCGCTGCCCTCCCCCCGTCGCTCCGGCCGCGTCATCAGCCTGCGACTGGGGAGAGATTCGGTCGGGGTCACGCTGAGCCGGAGGCGGCCTGGCATCGGGACTGAGGGAAGCTTCATCCGCAGGGGCTCCTCGTTCTCTCTCACAAGGGCTCACACCGGACTCCTCGGCTCCCTCATCTAAATCCAGCTGGCGCATAAACCGCACGATGTCAAGCTGCCCCGGAGGTGGTAAGGATTCAGGTGGAAAAATCCTTATTCTACCTTTTCTTTTTGAAGGCATATCTTGTTAGGAAACCAAGGTTTAGGGTATTGAATACCGGAGCAGTGCGATCTACCTTCTGCCTATGCCGCCATCTTGCCTCGTCGCTCCAAGGTTTGTCTTTTTGCGGATGACACTAAGATCTGCAATAGAGTGGACACGCCGGAAGGAGTAGAATGAGATGGGATTTAAGGAAGCTGGGTGAGTGGTCGAAGATATGGCAGCTGAGATTCAATGCCAAGAAGTGCAGAGTCATGCATATGGGGTGTTGTAATCCGAAAGAACTGTATTTGATGGGGGGGGGGGGGGGGGGGGTGAAGGGCTGATGTACACGGAACAGGAGAGAGACCTTGGGGTGATAGTGTCTAACGATCTGAAATTGGGGAAACAATGTGACAAGGCGATAGCTAAACCCAGAAGAATGCTGGGCTGCATAGAGAGAGGAATATCGAGTAAGAAAAGGGAAGTGATTATCCCCTTGTACAGGTCCTTGGTGAGGCCTCACCTAGAGTACTGTGCTCAGTTCTGGAGACTGTATCTCCAAAAGGAGAGAGACAGGATGGAGGCAGTCCAGAGAAGGGCGACCAAAAAGGTGGATGGTCTTCATCGAATGACTTATGAGGAGAGATTGAAGAATATAAATATGTACACCCTGGAGGAAAGGAGGAGCAGAGGTGATATGATACAGACTTTCGGATACTTGAAGGGTTTTAATGATCCAAAGACAAACCTTTTCCATTGGAAAAAAATCAGCAGAACCAGGGGTCACGATTTGAAGCTCCAGGGAGGAAGACTCAGAACCAATGTCAGGAAGTATTTCTTCACAGAGAGGGTGGTGGATGCCTGGAACGCTCTTCCGAAGGAAGTCTTGAAGACCCAAACTGTGAAAGACTTCAAAGGGGCGTGTGATAAACACTGTGGATTCATAAAGTCTAGAGGATGTGAACGAAGAGAAGGGTGGCTTGCGGGAATGACGGCTACTACCTGGAGATAATACCCTTATTCAATAAACATACACACGGTTAATGCGACTCCAACATTGCACTATGGTTCAACGGCAAGAAGAAATGTGGAAAAAAGGATTTGCATTCACAAAGCGGGGAGTAGCTTTCTTGTTACGGCGGTAACTACCCCAAACCAAATAAGCCTGATACTTCACTTTCAATGTATATCCAGCGTGGCTCTGCTTCAATGGCAGGGGGTGAATGAAGAAAAGTGGATTTATATTCAGACAACAACCAACAAGGACTGAATTGCACTGGCTGGGTAAACAAATATGCGTGGGAGTAGCTTGCTTATTGAGGCAGTTACTACCCCTAACCAATTAAACTAGATCCTTCACTTAGATGCAGTTACAGCACTGCTCTCTACATTAATGGTGGGGGAGGAAGGGAATTGGAACCAAAAGGTTACTAAGGGCCAAGAGTAACAGATAAGTATGAGAAAAAAACAAGTGTGAAAGCTTGCTGGTCAGCTTCTGCCGTCATTTCTATGTTTCTTTCAAGCTCCAGAACCTCAAATTATCCTGACAACGGACGCCTCCAACCTAGGTTGGGGTGCTCATGTCGATGGCCTGCAGACTCAGGGAACCTGGTCTCCAGAGGAAGCCAAACATCAGATAAATTCCCTGGAGCTTCGGGCGATCAGATATGCCCTCAGAGTCTTTCAGGATTGCCTCTCAAACAAGGCCATCCTGATTCAGACTGACAACCAGGTGGCAATGTGGTACATCAACAAGCAAGGGGGAACGAACTCCTGCCTTCTGTGTCAGGAAGCTGCACAGATATGGGCGTGGGCTCTTTCCCACTCGATGGTGCAAGGAAGAGGGATTCAGTTTTGTTAGGAACTGGGGAACCTTTTGGGGAAGGGGGAGTCTCTTCCGAAGGGATGGGCTCCACCTTAACCAGGGTGGAACCAGACTGCTGGCGCTAACCTTTAAAAAGGAGATAGAGCAGCTTTTAAACTAGAACAAAGGGGAAAGCCGACAGTCGCTCAGCAGCGCATGGTTCGGAGAGAGGTATCTTTAAAGGATACTAATGATGCATTAGAATTAGGGCATCCCAACAGTGAGGTTCCAATAATTAGAAAAGTAGTCCAAGTGCCTGTAACTAAAAACTCACCTGAGCTAAAACATTCTAACTTATCCCTATCAATTAAAAAGAAGAATGAAAATACAAACAAAAAACAAACTTTGAAATATTTGTATGCTAATGCCAGATGTCTAAGAAGTAAGATGGGAGAATTAGAATGTATAGCAGTAAATGATGACATAGACTTAATTGGCATCTCAGAGACATGGTGGAAAGAGGATAACCAATGGGACAGTGCTATACCGGGGTACAAATTATATCGCAATGACAGAGAGGAGCACTCGGGAGGAGGTGTGGCGCCTTATGTCCGGGATGGCATAGAGTCCAACAGGATAAACATCCTGCATGAGACTAAATACAAAATTGAATCTTTATGGGTAGAAATCCCTTGTGTGTCAGGGAAGACTACAGTGATAGGGGTATACTACCGTCCACCTGGTCAAGATGGTGAGATGGACAGTGAAATGTTAAGAGAAATTAGGGAAGCTAACCAAATTGGTAGTGCAGTAATAATGGGAGACTTCAATTACCCCAATATAGACTGGGTAAATGTATCATCGGGTCACGCTAGAGAGATAATGTTCCTGGATGGAATAAATGATAGCTTTATGGAGCAATTGGTTCAGGAACCGACGAGAGAGGGAGCAATTTTAGATCTAATTCTCAGTGGAGCACAGGACTTGGTGAGAGAGGTAACGGTGGTGGGGCCGCTTGGCAATAGTGATCATAATATGATCAAATTTGATTTAATGACTGGAAAAGGAACAGTGTGCAAATCCACGGCTCTCGTACTAAACTTTCAAAAGGGAAACTTTGACAAAATGAGAAAAATTGTTAGAAAAAAACTGAAAGGAGCAGCTACAAAAGTGAAAAAATGTCCTAGAGGCGTGGTCATTGTTAAAAAATACCATTCTAGAAGCACAGTCCAGATGTATTCCACACATTAAGAAAGGTGGAAAGAAGGCAAAACGATTACCGGCATGGTTAAAAGGGGAGGTGAAAGAAGCTATTTTAGCCAAAAGATCTTCATTCAAAAATTGGAAGAAGGATCCAACAGAAGAAAATAGGATAAAGCATAAACATTGGCAAGTTAAATGTAAGACATTGATAAAACAGGCTAAGAGAGAATTTGAAAAGAAGTTGGCTGTAGAGGCAAAAACTCACAGTAAAAACTTTTTAAAATATATCCGAAGCAGAAAGCCTGTGAGGGGGAGTCAGTTGGACCGTTAGATGATCGAGGGGTTAAAGGGGCACTTAGAGAAGATAAGGCCATCGCGGAAAGATTAAATGATTTCTTTGCTTCGGTGTATGCTGAAGAGGATGTTGTAGAGGTACCCGTAATGGAGAAGGTTTTCATGGGTAATGATTCAGATGGACTGAATCAAATCACAGTGAACCTAAGAACATAAGAACATAAGAAATTGCCATGCTGGGTCAGACCAAGGGTCCATCAAGCCCAGCATCCTGTTTCCAACAGAGGCCAAACCAGGCCACAAGAACCTGGCAATTACCCAAACACCTAGAAGATCCCATGCTACTGATGCAATTAATAGCAGTGACTATTCCTTAAGTAAACTTGATTAATAGCAGTTAATGGACTTCTCTTCCAAGAACTTATCCAAACCTTTTTTGAACCCAGCTACACTAACTGCACTAACCACATCCTCTGGCAACAAATTCCAGAGATTTATTGTGCGTTGAGTGAAAAAGAATTTTCTCCAATTAGTCTTAAATGTGCTACTTGCTAACTTCATGGAATGCCCCCTAGTCCTTCTATTATTCGAAAGTGTAAATAACCGAGACACATCTACTCGTTCAAGACCTCTCATGATCTTAAAGACCTCTATGATATCCCCCCTCAGCCGTCTCTTCTCCAAGCTGAACAGCCCTAACCTCTTCAGCCTTTCCTCACAGGGGAGCTGTTCCATCCCCTTTATCATTTTGGTTGCCCTTCTCTGTACCTTCTCCATTGCAACTATATCTTTTTTGAGATACGGCGACCAGAATTGTACACAGTATTCAAGGTGTGGTCTCACCATGGAGCGATATAGAGGCATTATGACATTTTCCGTTTTATTAACCATTCCCTTCCTAGAAGATGTGGTAGGCCTGATTGACAAACTGAAGAGTAGTAAATCACCTGGACCGGATGGTATACACCCCAGAGTTCTGAAGGAACTAAAAAATGAAATTTCAGACCTATTAGTAAAAATTTGTAACTTATTAAAATCATCCATTGTTCCTGAAGACTGGAGGATAGCAAATGTAACCCCAATATTTAAAAAGGGCTCCAGGGGCGATCCGGGAAACTACAGACCGTTTAGCCTGACTTCAGTGCCAGGAAAAATAGTGAAAAGTGTTCTAAACATCAAAATCACAGAACATATAGAAAGACATGGTTTAATGGAACAAAGTCAGCATGGCTTTAACCAGGGCAAGTCTTGCCTCACAAATCTGCTTCACTTTTTTGAAGGAGTTAATAAACATGTGGATAAAGGTGAACCGGTAGATATAGTATACTTGGATTTTCAGAAGGCGTTTGACAAAGTTCCTCATGAGAGGCTTCTAGGAAAAGTAAAAAGTCATGGGATAGGTGGCGATGTCCTTTCGTGGATTGCAAACTGGCTAAAAGACAGGAAACAGAGAGTAGGATTAAATGGGCAATTTTCTCAGTGGAAGGGAGAGGACAGTGGAGTACCTCAGGGATCTGTATTGGGACCCTTACTGTTCAATATATTTATAAATGATCTGGAAAGAAATACGACGAGTGAGATAATCAAATTTGTAGATGACACAAAATTGTTCAGAGTAGTTAAATCACAAGCAGATTGTGATAAATTGCAGGAAGACCTTGTGAGACTGGAAAATTGGGCATCAAATGGCAGATGAAATTTAATGTGGATAAGTGCAAGGTGATGCATATAGGGAAAAATAACCCATGCTATAATTACACAATGTTGGGTTCCATATTAGGTGCTACAACCTAAGAAAGGGATCTAGGTGTCATAGTGGATAACACATTGAAATCGTCGGTACAGTGTGCTGCGGCAGTCAAAAAAGCAAACAGAATGTTGGGAATTATTAGAAAGGGAATGGTGAATAAAACGGAAAATGTCATAATGCCTCTGTATTGCTCCATGGTGAGACCGCACCTTGAATACTGTGTACAATTCTGGTCGCCGCATCTCAAAAAAGATATAATTGCGATGGAGAAGGTACAGAGAAGGGCTACCAAAATGATAAGGGGAATGGAACAACTTCCCTACGAGGAAAGACTAAAGAGGTTAGGACTTTTCAGCTTGGAGAAGAGACGACTGAGGGGGGATATGATAGAGGTGTTTAAAATCATGAGAGGTCTAGAACGGGTAGATGTGAATCGGTTATTTACTCTTTCGGATAATAGAAAGACTAGGGGACACTCCATGAAGTTAGAATGGCACATTTAAAACTAATCGGAGAAAGTTCTTTTTTACTCAACGCACAATTAAACTCTGGAATTTGTTGCCAGAGGATGTGGTTGGTGCAGTTAGTATAGCTGTGTTTAAAAAGGATTGGATAAGTTCTTGGAGGAGAAGTCCATTACCTGCTATTAAGTTCACTTAGAGAATAGCCACTGCCATTAGCAATGGTTACATGGAATAGACTTAGTTTTTGGGTACTTGCCAGGTTCTTATGGCCTGGATTGGCCACTGTTGGAAACTGGATGCTGGGCTTGATGGACCCTTGGTCTGACCCAGTATGGCATTTTCTTATGTTCTTATGTTCTTACCTCAGAGCGACCTACTTGGTGGACGTGGACAATGTTCTAGTGGACAAGTTGAGTCGAACCTTTCATCTGCACAAATGGTCTCTCAACCCCACGGTAGTGGACACGATCTTCCGACGTTGGGGGTATCCACAAATAGAACTCATTGCGTCCATCCACAACCGCAAAGTAGAGAACTTCTGCTCATTCACTTGCAGCCGCCACTCACAGCCGCGGGACACTTTCACCCTCTCGTGGACCAGCAGTCTCCTCTACGCATACTCTCCACTTCCACTCATATCGAAGACTCTCGTGAAGTTATGAAGGGATAAGAGCTTAATGATTCTGATAGCCCCTTACTGGCCACGCCAAGTCTGGTTCCCAATCCTCCAGGACCTATCAGTTTGCCGGCGCATCCCTCTAGGGGAGGATCTGCTTCTGATAACTCAGAACGGGTGCCTATGCCACCCCAACCTCCAGGCCCTGTCCCTGACGGCCTGGATGTTGAAAGGTTAATATTCCAACCCCTTAACCTTTCGGAGTTTGTATCCCGAGTTCTGGTAGCTTCACGAAAGCCTTCCACGAGACGCTCTTATCGTTCTAAGTGGAAAAGATTTATGGGCTGGTGCACGTCATTGTCCATAGACCCCTTCTCTTGTTCCACTGCAAAGTTTCTGGACTATCTGGCATCTGTCAGAATCAGGCCTGAAAACTTCCTCTATAAGGGTGCATGTGAGTGCGGTAGCCGCTTTCCACAATGGCATGGGAGATGTCTCTATTTCGACACAACCCTTAGTCACACGCTTCATGAGAGGTTTGCTCCACCTGAAACCTCCATTGCGCCCTCTGGCCCCCGCTTGGGACCTTAATGTGGTCTTAGGATGGCTCATGGAACCTCCGTTAGAGCCTCTTCACTCCTGCAATCTCCGCTATCTCACCTGGAAAGTGATTTTTCTTCTCGCTATAACATCTGCTTGCAGAGTTAGTGAGTTACAGGCATTAGTCACCTACCCGACTTACACTAAAATTCTACATGACAGAGTGGTCCGCCGTACACACCCTACGTTTTTACCAAAGGTAGTGTCGGAATTTCATCTTAATCAATCCATCTTCTTACCTACTTTCTTTCTGAGGCCCCATTCAAACCCAGGAGAACAGGCTCTACATTCCTTGGACTGCAAACGTGCCCTAGCCTTTTATCTGGAGCGCACGTCAGCCCACAGGAAGTCCACTCAATTATTTGTTTCTTTTGATAACATCAAATTGCGAAATCCAGTGGGAAAACAGACCCTTTCCTCCTGGTTGGCGGACTGTATCTCCTTTTGCTACCAGCAAGCAGGCATTCCGCTATAAAACCGTGTAAAAGCACACTCTGTTAGGGCCGTGGCAACCTCAGTGGCACACCTTCGTTTGGTGCCACTTATTGATATTTGTAAGGCTGTGACCTGGAGCTCTCTCCATACCTTCGCAGGCCGTTATTGCTTGGATAAGGCTGGCAGGCAAGATTCCATTTTTGGTCAGTCTATTCTACGCAAGTTATTCTCAGCTTAACTACCCAACATCCTACCATCGACCGTTCAGGGTTTTCAGGATGCCCTGCTACCCATATCCACCCCTTTTGTGCCTGTTGCTTGTCTTTGGGTGTGTTTGGTGCATTGCTCGGGCATCCTCAGCTCACTACTCACCCATATGTCCAGTGAGAAAGCAGAGTTGCTTACTTGTAACAGGTGTTCACAGTAGGATGTTAGTCCTCACGAAATCTGCCCGCCACCCCGCAAAGTTGGGTTCGCTTGCGATTTATTTTATTTTTCGCATGTACTTCTTGCTGTCCTCGAGACTGAAGGGGGACCCCTGCTGGATGCAGGGTTGGTGCCATGCTGGGCATGTCCAGTAGGTGCCAGTCAAAGTTCTAGAAACTTTGACAAAAGTGTTCCGTGATTGGGTTCCATCCTGATGATGTCACCCACATGTGAGGACTAACATCCTGCTGTCCTGTGAGAACACCTGTTACAGGTAAGCAACTATGCAAATCTACTGTTTATCCCTGGGATAAGCAGCATGGAATTTATCAGTCATTTCGGACCCTGCCAGGTACTTGTTAGAAACAGGATACTGGGCTTGATGGACCTTTGGTCTGATCCACTATGGCAAATCTTATGTTCTTAAGAGGCAGCCTAAGTGAGAAGAGGAGAAAACTATATTTTAACATAGCATTTCAGTACAGTCACTTAAAGTTGGGCTGTGAGATGTTTTATGCAGAACATATTTAATTGTCCTTTTCTTTGCAGTTTTATTTTTAAATATGGTATGCTGTAGATTCTAGGAATGTACAGAGGAAAAAAATTTTTATTTCATTTTTTTCGTGGGCACCTCTATTTTTCATTTCAAGGCTCCCTAAATTATTTTATTCATTTGATTTTTTTATTTGCTATTAAAATCAATGAAAGAATTGCAGCTTGTTTTGGGCTCGAGAATTGGGGTTTTCTCAGCAATTCTTAATAAATGTGGGAAGATATCAGAAGGGTCTGGGCGGTTCTGTTATGAGGCAGGGTAAGGTGGCAGAATTTTGGAGTGGCAAAAAGTGCCTCTCCAAATCACTCCTGCCTTGGCTGCTTCACCCTGTCTCCAAAGACAAGATGAGCAGCGCCTCTTGATGACATCCTGCACCGGGGGCGGGACTCGTGGGCAGGAAATAAAGAACTGTAGCGGCGTGGTTTTAATGACGTGCCCATGGGGTTCCCAGCCCCTATGGGCATAAGAAAGGTGACTGTGCAATCTTGGTATCCTGCCTGCTGGGTTCTCACTCTGTAGCGCACTGATTTGCAACATTTTATCTTTCAGGACATACCAGACAAAGAGGTCACACATGCGTGACACACTAAGCACATGACTGTCATGGGGCTAAATGTAAAAATTCATTCTATTTTTTATTTATTTATTGGTTTTTATATACCGCCGCTCATCAGAGATATCACGTCGGTGTACAGAGAACGAAAAAATACGCAATTGCGTTGTACATAAAACAGTATGAAAACAACTGGGAACCAATACATTAAAACAGTTAAATGCATTAACAAAAACAGGTTATACAAATATAAATAGATATATATAGATAATATATTATGGAATAGTTATAATAGTTATAATAGTTATAATAGTTATAATAACAAAATGACAAAAATGAGGGGGGGTGGGATCCTCATTTTCCAGGGGTAGAAAATGAGGGTGAGGACAGGGAGGAAAGGATAATATACAAGTGAAACTGTTAAGTAGAGCAAATTCTTCAGTTATATGAGATATCAAAGAAGGTGGTAGGGATGAGAAAGAGATAAAAAGCGTCTGGGGTTGACTGCTGTAGGAAGGAGGTAGGGGAGAGGGGTAGGGGAAAGGGGGTGGTATCTTCAGTGGGAT
Organism: Rhinatrema bivittatum; assembly: GCF_901001135.1. NCBI lineage: Eukaryota > Metazoa > Chordata > Amphibia > Gymnophiona > Rhinatrematidae > Rhinatrema > Rhinatrema bivittatum. Next base: position 134,149,232 of record NC_042619.1, on the reverse strand, counting down.
TTTATGAAATAAGGAGGGGGGGGGGTAAATAAAGCTAGGAAGGAACACGTGAGGGTCATGTGTAGGCTTTAGTGAAGAGCCATGTCTTGAGCTTTTGCTTGAAAGTCTTTGGGGATAATTCAAGACGTAATTCAGTAGGCATGGAATTCCATAGCATAGGGCCAGCTAGAGATATGGCACGAGCTTTGGTGGATGCGTATTTGAATCGTTTTGGTGAGGGGGTTTGTAGGGTGGCTATGTATGGGTTTCTTGTAGGCCTGTTGGAGTTATTGAATTGAAAAGATTTGGAGGGCCAATTCATTTCTGGGTTGTGGAGGGATTTGTGGATAAGTGATAATATCTTGTATTGTATACGATAGTGGATGGGGAGCCAGTGTAATTCCTTAAGTATGGGAGTGATGTGTTCCTTTGTGGGCGTGTTAGAGAGAATATGAGCTGCAGTATTTTACAGGATTTGTAATGGGTGTATGGCATTTTTAGGCAGGCCCAATAGAAGAGCATTACAATAATCAATTTTAGAAAATACCATAGCTTGTAACACAGTATGAAAATCGGAGAGGTGTAATAATGGTTTAAGTTTTTTGAGTGTATGGATCTTGAAAAAAACACTCCTTGAGAGTAGCATTGATAAATTTTTTGAGGGACATTTGATCATCTAATAAAACTCCTAGATCTCGGACTTGTTGGGAGAATTGTGTGTGTGGTGGGATAATGCGTGATGTGGGTGTAGCGTGTAGGGGTGTAGGAAGTGAGATAACCATGAGTTCAGTTTTCTGTATCCACAGAAACCCTCCTGACCCCCAGCAATGGGTGTGGAACAGAATTAGTTCAATTTGCCATACAAAAGAATATTCTGGTGCCATCTCAGTAACAGTAACACAAACTCTCCCTACTACCAGGTGCAATAGCCCTTCTTAAGAAAAGACAGCAATTCACTACCAATGATTGTTATATTGAGAAAACACAACAAATAATGATACAAATGCCTACATGCTAGTAAAATATCTCAGCTCAGTCATACACACAATACCAACTTTCACCAAATACAGAAATACCACAAATTATTACCAATATGGAAACAAACTGGAATGGAAAGCCAAAAAAGCTACTCTGCATGCAGTTCAAACCTTGAGAAATGGAATCAGAAATATTGCACTTAACACATTCCTAGGATCTGCATTGATGAACACAAACTAATCCATACAAAGTTACACCTGTATTATGGAACACACTGAAACAGTAATAACCCAGCCTATGAAATGGAAGCACTAGAAATATTAAACCAGGCCTTAAACACCAGTGCACCTCATATTGGCAAGTTATATGTAAGACATTGATAAGACAGGCTAAGAGAGAATTTGAAAAGAAGTTGGCTGTAGAGGCAAAAACTCACAGTAAAAACTTTCTCCTCTGCCGTTGAAGCAGAGAGCATAGCTCTCTGCTTCAACGGCAGGGGAGAAAGTCTGACACTTCACGCATTTCCAGCATAGCTCTCTGCTTCAACGGCAGGGGAGAAAGTCTGACACTTCACGCATTTCCAGCATAACTCTCTGCTTCAACGGCAGGGGGAATGAAGAAAAGTGGATCTATATACAGACAACCAACAAGGATTGAATTACATAGTCTGGGTAAACAAGCATGGGTGTAGCTTGCTTATTGCGGTGGTTACTACCCCTAACTAATTAAGCTAGATATTTCATTTAGATGCTGCTCCAACACTGCTTTCTACATTAATGGTGGGGGTGGAAGGGTAATAGAACCAAAAGGTTACTAAGAGCCAAGAGAAACAGATATGAAAAAAAAAAGTGTGAAACTTGCTGGGCAGACTGCATGGGTCATTTGGTCTTCTTCTGCCGTCATTTCTATGTTTCTATATCCGAAGCAGAAAGCCTATGAGGGAGTCAGTTGGACCGTTAGATGATCGAGGGGTTAAAGGGGCACTTAGAGAAGATAAGGCCATCGCGGAAAGATTAAATGATTGCTTTGGTGTTTACTGAAAAGGATGTTGGGGAGGTACCCGTACTGGAGAAGGTTTTCATGGGTAATGATTCAGAGGGACTGAATCAAATCACGGTGAACCTGGAAGATGTGGTAGACCTGATTGACAAACTGAAGAGTAGTAAATCACCTGGCCCGGATAGTATACACCCCTGAGTTCTGAAGGAATTAAAAAATGAAATGTCAGACCTATTAGTAAAAATTTGTAACCTATCATTAAAATCATCCAACCTGGAGGATAGCTAATGTAACCCCAATATTTAAAAAGGGCTCCAGGGGCAATCTGGGAAACTACAGACCGGTTAGCCTGACTTCAGTGCCAGGAAAAATAGTGGAAAGTGTTCTAAACATCAAAATCACAGAACATATAGGAAGACATGGTTTAATGGAACAAAGTCAGCATGGCTTTACCCAAGGCAAGTCTTGCCTCACAAATCTGCTTCACTTCTTTGAAGGAGTTAATAAACATGTGGATAAAGGTGAGCCAGTAGATGTAGTATACTTGGATTTTCAGAAGGCGTTTGACAAAGTTCCTCATGAGAGGCTTCTAGGAAAAGTAAAAAGTCATGGGATAGGTGGCGATGTCCTTTCGTGGATTGCAAACTGGCTAAAAGACAGGAAACAGAGTATGATTAAATGGACAATTTTCTCAGTGGAAGGAAGTGGGCAGTGGAGTGCCTCAGGGATCTGTATTGGGACCTTTACTTTTCAATATATTTATAAATGATCTGAAAAGAAATGCAAGTGAGGTAATCAAATTTGCAGAGTAGTTAAATCACAAGCAGATTGTGATAAATTGCAGGAAGACCTTGTGAGACTGGAAAATTGGGCATCAAAATGGCAGATGAGAATTAATGTGGATAAGTGCAAGGTGATGTATATAGGGAAAAATAACCCATGCTATAGTTACACAATGTTGGGTTCCATATTAGCTGCTACAACCCAAGAAAGAGATCTAGGCGTCATAGTAGATAACACATTGAAATCGTCGGTTCAGTGTGCTGCGGCAGTCAAAAAAGCAAACAGAATGTTGGGAATTATTAGAAAGGGAATGGTGAATAAAACGGAAAATGTCATAATGCCTCTGTATCGCTCCATGATGAAACCGCACCTTGAATATTGTGTACAATTCTGATCGCCGCATCTCAAAAAGGATATAATTGCGATGGAGAAGGTACAGAGAAGGGCGACCAAAATGATAAGGGGAATGGAACAGCTCTCCTATGAAGAAAGACTAAAGAGGTTAGGACTTTTCAGCTTGGAGAAGAGACGGCTGAGGGCGGGATGTGATAGAGGTGTTTAAAATCATGAGAGGTCTAGAACAGGTAGATGTGAATCGGTTATTTACTCTTTCGGATAATAGAAAGACTAGGGGGCACTCCATGAAGTTAGCGTGTGGCACGTTTAAAACTAATCGGAGAAAGTTCTTTTTTACTCAACGCACAATTAAACTCTGGAATTTGTTGCCAGAGGATGTGGTTAGTGCAGTTAGTATAGCTGTGCTTAAAAAAGGATTGGATAAGTTCTTGGAGGAGAGGTCCATTGCCTGCTATTAATTAAGTTGACTTAGATAATAACCACTGCTATTACTAGCAACGGTAACATGGAATAGACTTAGTTTTTGGGTACTTGCCAGGTTCTTATGGCCTGGATTGGCCACTGTTGAAAACAGGATGCTGGACTTGATGGACCCTTGGTCTGACCCAGTATGGCATGTTCTTATTTATTTATTTATTTATTTATTTATTTAAGGGTTTTTATATACCGCGGCACGTCTGGAACATCACCTCGGTTTACAATGAAACATAATGCAGCAAAATGCTTTACAATGAAATAAGTATAGAACAAAATTTGATATACATGAGATAAATATACAAAAGTTTTTAAACTATATAGTAACTGTGTTCAAAAGGTGATAACAAAGTTAAGCAAAAAATGATAGGAGTTCATTACACATCGTAGTTAAGAGCTGAACCCTGGCCCCGACATAAAGCGTTACAATCTCATCTGTATGCTCCATCATTTCAAGGAATGGTTTGCAGGAACTTCATTTCACTCCTCTAAAGCACATCTACAAGCATGGCTGTAGGGGATGAACCTGTTAGCCTTAATTCAAATACCAAGACGACTGATTCCCATAGATGTCTCGCAATTTCTTATCCTTGAATCTGGAAGGAAGGCTTGGGAATGCTTATGTACGCTACAAGGCCACAGGAGTTCAATGACACAGTTTCTCCCTCTTCGGGGCAACCCTCAATTCCTACCAGGCATGGGAGGAGCCGTGTTCAGCCAATGGGAGGGCAAAGGCTTAAAATATTTGAGTCAATTTCTGAACATTTCCCAAGGTGGGTTGTATTCGTTTACGGACTTACAGAAGCGTTATGAATTACAAGAATCGGACGTATATGCTTACTTGCAAGTCAGGCATTATATTATAACCTTGGGAATACATCGGTTTTCCTCACCGGATTACAAATTTTTGGAATCTCTATTTATGGGCCCTACGCTGGGGAAACCTAACTGCTCGTTTTTTGTCCAAGTCCTACGGAATACTATCCCCACCTCTTCCACAAGGGTGATAGTGCAGAAGTGGAGGGAACACGCCGGACTGGAGATATCTTTTTCTGATGTAAAGGCCTATTTGAAAAATATACCAAAAACGTCGGAAAACATCACTCTGCGTGAGGTACAGTTTAAATTTATATGGCACTACTATTATTCACGGCAGAAGGCATTCCAAATGAAGATATGTCCTTCCAATACCTGTCTGAAGTGTGACACGGCGGTGGGGGACTATTTCCATAGTTTTTGGCTGTGTCCCAAGGTGCTTAAATTTTGGAAGAAAGTTCATGCCTTATATACCTGCTGCTATGACATTGTATTGCCGGTCGAACCCCAGTTTTGGTTATTTGGGAAATTACCGGATGGACTTCCGAAAATATCTGCGGCTCAACAAAACTTTCTTGCTTTAGCGGCAGTACAAGCAAAGCAAGTGATCTTGTCTGTATGGTTGCTAAGAGACCCCCCAGTCTTCCAAGTATGGATCAATAAGATGCTGAAACTAGCGAGTTTTGATAACATCACCGGACGTTATAGGGGGGGAAATACCCAACAGCGTATAAAGGCCATGTGGGAACCATTTCTCTCAAAGGCTTTGGGGCGCAATGAGGCCCATGGGTCCGCTGGGGTCCCTGTTGATGTTCTATTGACGGAGGTACCAGAGACCTTATTATCAACTACTAAATGAAGTGGCTGGAATACAAATACAAAACAAAAATGAGACGTGCGGGTTTGACTCAATCCTTGAAAGTCGCCGTGCTGGGGTTGGACAGGGGTGCACAAAGTTGAGGGAGAAGATACTCATACACTCTTTGTTTTCTTTCTTTCTTTCTCCTACGGTAACAACGGGAATGGGCACTTGTGTGGGCGGGGGGGGGGGGGGGGGGGAAGAAATGCTATATAAGGGATATATAATAAAATTAAGGGGTTCGTGGTTAGTGACAATCAAGAATACATACATGTAGTACTCTGTCTTTTATTACGTGTTATTAAGTTTCATCACGTGTTATTCTAAATTCTCCTTCGAGATCCATGCTGTTTAACGATTTGTGTGGACAACCTGGAGGATGTTAAATTGTATAGGTTATGTCGCCGATACATTCTCAGCCCAGCACATGGATTCCAAATTCCAGTTTTTCTGTTTTGACATGGGATTCATGTATGTTTCTGAGCCTGGTTACCCGTTCCACATAAGATGGATTCCCGAACCAGGGTACCTTACGGGACGATGGATCTCCAGTTTTGTTGTATACGGCTCAGTTAGTATATGTCTGTAACTTGATTGTAATGATATAAAGGCATACAGAGCAATGCCGAGATTTCTTTCTGATTAAGTGATGCACAAATAACAAATGACCAGTTGTATTCTTCATGATATGTTTAAATGTTTACATGTTACGTTCTAACCTGATGCTACTGTACAGTGTTATATGTACTATAACCCTAATAAAAAACATATTTAAAAAAAAAAAAAAAAGAGCTGAACCCTGGGTTGGGCATGTAGGGGAGATACTAACAGACTTATTTTATTGGAAAAGTACAGAAAAGTAGTGCAAAGAAGATAGGGGTTCTTAGGGGTGGGGGAAGAAAGAAAGGATAAGGATGGCATTAGGAAAAAGTCTTAGCGCAAAGTCATGTATCATAGGGAGGTCGAAAGTGGAAGTTATCAGCAAGTCGGGTGAGCAAAGTCAGCCATGGGGTATGCTTGTTTGAACAGCAAGGTTTTAAGGTTTTGTTTGAATTTCTTGTGGCAGGGTTCCTGGCGTATATTGGTGGGCATTTTATTCCATAGGGTAGTTCCAGCTATGATGAATGAGCACTCCCTAGTGGATGCATGTTTGGTTAGTTTGGGTGAAGGTGTCAGTAGTTTAGCCTGGTGTTGTGTTCTTGTTGGTCGGTTTGGCTTATGGAATATGAAATGTTCGGAGAACCATTGGCATATTTTGGTTATGAATGGTCTTGTGTATAAGTGTGAGGGATTATATATAATCCTGGATGCTACTGGTAGCCAGTGTAGGGACTGGAGTACCGGAGTAATATGATCATGGCGGTGGAGTGTTAGTGAGTATACGGGCAGCGGCATTTGCAGCATTTGTAAAGGTTGTATAGCGTTTTTTGGTAGGCCTAGAAGAATGGAGTTTGCAGTAGTCAAGCTTGGACAGGATTGTGCTTTGCAGAACAGTGCGGAAGTCATAAGGGTGTAGGAGGGGTTTGATTCTTTTTAGGGTATGGAGTTTGAAGAATCCATTTTTTATTGCGGCGGAGATGAATTTTCTTAATGTAAAATGGTTGTCGATCATTATGCCAAGGCTGCGGACCAGTTGTGATGTGGAGTGGAAAACAGTATAAGCCAAGCTACTATAGATCCTTACACAGAAACTAACCAAGCTTGTAGAATACTCTTACCTAGGTCACACATGCAGAACACAGACAGACCCTTACCAAATACAGAATAAAGAGACCATAAAGCTAATGTTTTTGTTTTTCCATTATTGTACTGCATAAAGAGTCTAAACTGGAAACAGCAAGAAGCCAGTTTTTGTCTGCAGGTTTCTATTTATACATTCCTCAAATATAAAATAATTGTAAAACTATACTAATAAAGAAAATACATGTTTCAAAATAACTGATGAATAGAATAATATCCATTAATTACAAATTCATAAATTAATTAAAAATTCTCCAAATACCCATAACATTTTTCAAAACAGCAGACACATCACAAAATACTCATAATTAAAATGGCAGTCAATCAAGTAAAATGAACTCAAAAAGCCACCTGTTACAAAATGTACCAACAACTCCTTCCTTCTACCTTACAGGCCAATACAGTAAAGCGCGGCCGCGGTTACCCTGCTTCTAACCTGCTTCTAACTCACAATTGGCCGCGTAAGTCCAACCCGCGATTCACTATCCCTTTTAACTCATCCTTACCGCTTCTTTAACTCACCGGTAACCCTTTCCGCCCGCAGCAAGTATATGAGATGTAAATGCTCTGATTAGCTATTCCCTCCCCTTCAGCAATGTGCGCCCTGATTACTCCTTTTTAACCTGTAGTTTTGCCGCACGTTTAACCTGCTAATTTACCGCCTACCCTTACCCCTGCGTTAGTGTGGAGCGTCAGGTCAGAGAGATGAAATTTCATGGACAAACTAACCCCTCACCCCCAGGACCCTTACCCTGGCGTTAGTGTGCTGTGACAGCAATAGGCAGGCTCTGTTCAAATCCCCCCCCCCCCCCCCCCCCCCCCAAAGCAAGGCGCAGGGCGAAAATCGGCTCGACATGTCATTAAAACAAAAGTAAATAAAGTGTAATAAAAGTAAACTTACTGCATGTGAATTTTCTTTGAACAGTCCTCTCTCCCCTCCTCCCGAGGCGCGCATTGCAGCTCCCCTGCCTCCCGGGGGCAGCCGACGGCGAAGCGTATGAATGCACGCCCGTACGCGGCGGGAGCCGGCGGGCGTGCATTCATCCAGGTGGAGGGAGGCGGCGGCGAAAGCGGCTTCCAGCAGCCCCGCCGTCGTTGAATGAATGCGCGCCTGTGCGTGCAATTTTGGGAGCTCAAGGCATGACGTCGCGGCGGGTGACGTCTGCGTTCGCTAATGCACTGCTTGAGCGCCCAAATTGCACGCACAGGCGCACATTCATTCACCTTCGCCGGCAGGGGCTGCTGGAAGCCGCTTTCGCGCTGGCTACCCCCGGTAGGCTGGGGAGCCGCAGTACGCGCCTCGGGAGGAGGAGAGAGAGAGAGGACTGTTCAAAGAAAATTCACATGCAGTAAGTTTACTTTTATTACTTTTATACACTTTATTCACTTTGTTTTAATTTATCCCCTGCCTTGCTTCGGGGGGGGGGGGGGGGCGGAGAGGACTCGCAATCCCCCCTGGTACCTGTCATTTCAAACGTCATTTGAAATGACAGGTACCAGCGCACCCAGGATACTGTATAGGTGCTGTATAGTGCTCTATACAGTAAAATGGATTGCACGGGCCTAACGCTTCACGGACGCTTCTCGGACGCGGCTTGCATTTGCATGCTATTTCAATACAATATCGAGCAGTAGGTGATCCGAACTGTGCGTGCGGCAAACGCGGGTGCGCCCGGCCGTAATGCACCTCTTCCTACCGCTCCTTACTGTATCGGCCTGTTAAGGAGCCCGGTTCAGTTTTCTAACCCAGTCCTCTTAAGGCAGAACACCGCAAGGGATTCTGGTTGAAGGGAGGTTCTCTTCAGGCTAATATAAGAACCCAGGCCTAGAAAGTGTAAAGCTTTCTCTATGCTTATGGCCAGGGACACAAGAACACTTAGACTCAGTAAAAGTATAATGTATTTTTATTAATCAATATAAGTGTTCTCGGGAGATGCTGGGTACTGGGTGCCCTTAGTCTTACAAACTGACCAGCATCTCCCTGGATACAGGAAGTGACCCTTGTTTTATAGATAACATTCAAATACAGGAAAAGGGTAGAAGGTTCTAGATACTTGCATGACTGCCCAAGGGATCATTTACATAAGTTGTGATGTCATCTGCATGATAAATCATCGCTAACTACCCTGATTGGCTTCCCAGGATGTGTAGCCCATTTCCTCATGACTTTCTTGTTCTGTTAAACTCTTACTGGTCAAGGACAATTAACACTTCTGTAACTGTGTGGATTATAAACTCCTGAGAATAGTGCCTGAAGCTCCCCTGTGGTTTCTTCTTTGTGACTCTATGAATAGACATCACCTGTCTGGTGCCAGCTTGCCTCCACAGATCTCCAGGGACATTCTGTAAGTCCACTCAGAGTCCATTCAGCCCAGGCAGGCCAAAGACACGCAGAGGCTTCTGGGGATTTCCTTCTCCATGTTGGTTTTCTGTTCAGGCATACTTCTCAAAAGCTGTAGGAGGCCTCATGAGTTGGTAGGACCTGGTATATCTGTACAGAGTATGTTTACTTGATAATTGTTCCTGATGCAAGATTAGCTACTATTTTGGTTTCTATAATTGTGAAGCACTATAAATTAATATTGGCACCAGAACTGGACTAGTCAAGTCTCGTCGTGCTCCTTGGATTGTTCCTGAGGCAGCAGCAGGCCCGAATATGCTACATGTAGTGTCAGTTCAGGGATTTTTTTTTTTCTTAAGTGGGAAGCACAAGTAAAAACCCACAGAACAACCCCTCCCCCCCCCCCCCCCCCCCCAACTACCAAAAAGAAAACTCCTTGCAGTGTTTTTCTTTTCTGGGGCCTTCAGACTTCAAATTCTACTACAGCAGGCCAAGTGGGCCTCTCCACGCCTGGACAACCAGGGGTCAAATAGTAAGTTAGGGCCGGACAGGCCTGCATGTGTTTCTTGTTTTCTCAGCTTGGTGGAGTTACCCATTTGATAGCTGGCCCCCAAAGAGAGACAAAATATACAGTTATCGAGGTCCTGGCCATGGGTCAGCAGTAGGCTGCAGAATGCAAACACAAATAGATAAACAGCAGTGGCTTCAAGACCAATTAAACCGCACAAAGCCTATCCTAAACTCAGCTTGCTGAAGACTTGCAGTTGGTTCTGTCCTGGAATACCTCAGGCACCCTCATCTTCACGTATCTTGTTTTAAGATGAAGACAGGAGAAGGGACCCAGGGGTCTTTCTAAAAAAAAGTTTGAATGGATCCGCCTGCCTGTTTTCTTGGCCAGAGACCAGCTAGACAACTTACTTGCGAATTTACTCACCGGCAGGAGTAAAGCGGCTTTCCAGTCAGGCCATTCAGATGGGAGGGCTCCTATGAGGATGTCAAGGCCACTATAATGCAGGAGGGCTCGGTTTTTCCCCAGAACATTACCAGCAGCAGTTCTGATGAGCCCAGGAAGACCCTAGAAACCTCTTTCGTTGATTGAAAGATTCTGGTTTTGAAGTGGCTCCCAACTGGAAGGAGCAAGGTCGGACTGGAAGTGGCCCATCAGATACTCCTGGAGCAGTTTCTTACACAGTCTAAACCGCCCATGCGGAATGATATTTGCCGAGCACATTGGGCTCATCTTGAAAGAGCCCTGGAAATGGTGGAACCTTCCACCAGCACATGTCATGCTCGCTGGCATAAGAAGGCTTAGAGAGGCAACCCGTAATAATTCGCTGGCATGGGACAGAGGTTAGAGGACCTCAGCAATGAACCCCCGAGGAAGGGGGGCACAGTTTTCTGTACCTGCCTTCCAGATGCCAATCTTGTCCACGTGTTTTAACTATGAACAGAAATGACACTTGTCAAAGGACTGTCGATATGGCTGAGTGTGTCTATGGATGTTAGCTTGGTGACCCAGCCAATGCCCAAAGAAGTACACATACTAAGAACAATACTCTGAAGCAGTGACAACCCGCAACCTGAAAAAAAAAAAGGGGGAATCCAGAGAGGTGAGAACAACCCAGAAATTGGGCCTTGCAGACCCTCTCAATTTTTGTGTCTTTGTGCGTAGAACAAGCATGAAGAATACCACTGTTCATATAGGCAGCTGCAAACCAAAGAGTCTTTAAGTGAACCTGATGGGATGACTTGGCCCTCTGGGAGTGTTCCTTCTGTAAAACAAAGCCATGCAAAAGAAGAATGTCTTTGCTTGATGACCTGGAGTGCAAACCAAGTTAGAGGAACAACATGAGAAAAAGCAAAGAAAGGGGACAGAGCCCACAATGTTAATGACATGTAGTAATATGGTTAGAATCACAAGTGTCAAATTCCAAAGCTGCAATTTTGTTGGGTGTCCTGCATCCACAACTTAAGGACTTTATAATCGAGGTGGAACTGGAGGGAGTCTCTACCCTGGCCTTGGTAGATTCCTGTTGTAGCAGAATGCTCATTCGCCAGAACTTATGTCAGGGACAAATTAACTATAAGAGAGACTTTGACATCTGTACATGGTGACGAACAAATGTGTTCAACTTCCCATGCCCTCTTGACGACCACAGTAGGTCAAGACATGTTAGAAGCGACTGTTCTCCCCTATCTCTGTACCCAATAATCCTCGATCAAGATTATAACCCATTTTGCAACCTTATGGAGACAACTCATGAGTGTTGAGGACATACACACCCGAAGTTGGATGGCACTTGAGACCGAACCTTGGAGTTCCCCAGGCATGTCTGGTTGCTTGACCTGACAATGCCCAGCTGAAGGGGAGGATATATGATGTAGTGTACCAACTCCCTCATCCTACTTTTAAGGAGGCCGGTTCAGATTTCTAAGCCAGTCCTCTTTAAGGCAGAATACTGTAAGGGATTCTGGGTGAAGGGACATTTCCTTCACCTTCCATAAGAACCAGGCCTAGAAAGCTTGTGGAGACTCCAGGAAGCTGGTAAGACCACCTGGTGTATCTGTACGGAGTATGTTTACCTGACAGTTGTGCCTGACGCAAGGTGAGCTGCCATTTTGGTTTCTGTAATTGTGACACACTGTAAATATTTGCACCAGAATTGGACTTATGAAGTCTCGTACTCCTGTACTGTTCCCGAGGCCGCAACAGACCCAAATACACTACGCCACCTTAACTTACCCTCTTCAGCAACTCTCCTACTCATTTCCCTTGTAGGCCAGTGCAAACACCGGAAGAAGCAGAGGCTGCTGAAGCTCTGTCTTCATAGGCCTCTTCCTTAGGGCCCAAGACCAGTCTGTCTCTTAAACACACTTTCTGTCTCTCACACCAGTCACCTCCCTGACCAGTCTCTCTCTCTCACACACACACACACACACACACACACACACACACACACACACACACGTCACTTCTCTGACCAGTTTCTCTCTTTCATGCACACCAGTTACTTCTCTGTCACTTAAACACATGCTTGTTTTCTCTGAATTTCACTCAGTCTCCCCCCTCGAGCACAAATGGGAGCTGCAGAGGCCACATTCTCTAGCTCTCGTGGCCCAAGAAATAATCCCATCAGCCACGGGAACTAATGCTTCTGTCTCCCATTGCAGATCACCAGCTTGTTTTTTCCTGGCCCGCACTGCTCCTTGGGCTGATGCTGCTGCTATTTTTGGATTCAGCATGGCCCTTTTTTCCTGCTCGCTCTGCTGAGCATCACTTCCTCTTCTGGGCTGTGGGGGCGAGAAGAAGAAAAGGCCATGCTGCATTTGTCAACTCCCAATTACACTGGTGCCGTTCTTGTTCGGGCTTGAGCGTGCTGACAGCCCGGGCTGCAACGGCAGCAGTGCAAGGATGTCTTTAATCTCTTGCTGGGGTGAAAGGAGAGGAAAAGAAGCACAGCCAAGCCAATGGGAGTGCACCACACACCTGCTGGTGCTTGGTGACACATTGGTGAGTCATTACATACCGGTTTGGAATTGCTGCTCTAGTGGGCAGGAAGAACTTATCAGGAGGAAGGAGACAGCAGTGCTCGGCAGTGTCTATGACAGCCAAAGGCTCTTTCCACGTTCACCGCCCATAGACTGTCTGGCAGACAATGGCAGAAGCAGCAGGCTGGGGATGGGCTTACACGGCCTGTAACTAAGGTGGTAGAGCCTGATAGATGCTTGCCCCTGCAGTCACTCAATCCACTGCTGTCCCTGCTATTGGTGCTGAGCACAGCTTATTGCAACAACTGGCAGCCCCACCATTACTGTTGCCTTCCTCCTCACTGCCCTTTAATGTCAGGTCCAGCAAGAAAGTGCAATCAATCAGAGTGGTGGTCAAGAACTGGAATCTCCACCATGGCACCCGACAAAAGCAAACTCCAGATGCAGAGAGCTTTGGCCCTGCTGGTAGTAGCCAGCACTGCTGTTGTCTTTTATAATTTAGACTATCAGAGGGGGAAAGGGGCTAAGCTGACTGAAAAAGTTCTTACCTACCTCTCACCTTACCTTCTCACTAAGAAGGGACAGAAGAGGATGAGTGAGTAAGCAGAAGGAAAAGGGAGTAGAGTTGTGAGAGGGAAGGGATGAGAGATGAGACAGGAGGAGGTGTGAGGGGAGGGAAGGGGGGTGTGGATGGAAAGGAGGAGATGTGAGTGAGGAGAGAGGAAGGGCAGAGGTGTAAGGAAGGACAAAGGGAGTTAAATGAGAGGGAAGGGGTAAGCGACTAAGAGGTAGATTGTACTGTAGCTTGTGTATTAGGGAGAAAAGTGTATGTGTGAGAGTCTGAAAGTGTGTTAATGTGGGTATAAGAGAGAGAGAACACAGTTTTGTCACTAATCCATGACAATCTTAGAACTACTGGAAATAAAATGTTCCCAGATATGGAGAGCGGGGAATTTGTTATCCTTATTAGTTTTAATTATTGCATGTTGTTTGATTTGTTTGCTCTTTTTAAGTGTTTTATTTAGTTTTGGGAAATTTTTAAAATTTTTTATGAGTTTAATTATTGAATGTGCTGTTTGTCAGCTATTTTGAAATACTTTTTTTTTTTTTTTTTTAGTATTTTTTTTCCCATTATGATTGCTACGTTATATTTATTGATTGTATTGTATGTTTGTTTTTTGAGGAATGGCAGTGATTCTGTTTTTCCATTGTTGTGCTACATACAACAATGGTTTCCAGTTCAGCTTTTGTCTTCATATTTGTTTGTACTTCATAGTCTATTTATACTGTATTTGGTGAGATTTTGTCTGTCTATTCTGTTTTCCTAATAGGAAGTGTATTGATGTTTTAGGATGTGGTGTAATATTTACAGTGTTGTGTTTTCATAGGTAAGGTTGTTACCGTTTGAGTGTTGGCAAATAAAGCTGTTTTGCTATGGGAGGTTTACTATATTGTAATTAGGAGTACAATTTACTCATGGCTTTCTGAGGGCCAAACTCACACCTAATGCACTTTACAAGAAGTCTAATACCACATGGGTTCCAAATGTCGCTTGCTTTTTTGCAGGGTTTTTTGACTTTCACCATAGCAGTGTAAATATACATGTTTATCTCAGAAGACTAATGTCCTTTATAATATAAAATCTGTTATAAATGCATAATTTTAAATTGTGTATGGAGAGGGCTGGTGCAAGGCTGTAAGTTTCGCCTAGGGTGCCTAAAACTCTTGCACAAGCCATAACAGTATGTCACACAGCATTCACCCATCTCCCACTTTCCCAGGGAGCAAATGCTGGGGGAAGGGCAAAAGTATGAGGTTGCATTATTGCAAGCTTTTATTTATTTATTTATCTAATGGCTTTTATTTATTTAAAAAGCATTTATTACCTGCCCCTCCAAAGTTCGGGGTGCGATACAATAAACATTCATATAGTCTGCATCCTCCAATTGAATAATGTTTGCACATTACTGTATCACTCCTCTGGGAATCCTGATCCTGTATAAGAACATAAGAATTGCCATACTGGGTTAGACCAAGGGTCCATCAAGCCTGGTATCCTGTTTCCAACAGTGGCAAATCCAGGTCACAAGGACCTGGCAAGTATCCAAACATTAAATAAATCTCAAGCTACTATTGCTTATTAATTAATAGCAGTTTATGGATTTTTCCTCTAGGAACTTATCCAAACCTTTTTTAGTGAGCAGAGATGATCACACTGCTGGTTTTGGGTGTTGCTCCTCTGCCACCCCTGCTGTCTTACTACTATGATTTGCATGATAATTCTTCTACCTATTGCTTTCCATATTTCAATTTCTTATGGATAAAACTGCCTTCTGTCATTCTAGGCTTGAAGAAGTCCCACTTTAACTTAGATGCAGGACTGTGTTTGTTGCCAACCATGCAACAAAAATAGTCTTTCTTCCTTACTCTACCTTTCCCTGACATGATGGAATTTGTTACTGGGGGTTTGGATATTGAAATATTTTATTATTAGTGCCATAACTGATTGTACACTCACTGACCGGACAACACAGTTATTAGCACTCTCATCAACACCCAGACCCTCATTTCTCAAGAGAAAAAAAAAAACCAGTAGCAAAGTGTTACTGCCTGTGTTTCTCCGCTGACTGGCACAGTGGGTGAAACCAATGCAGCACAGACTAAAGTTACTGGTAGCTGCCAAAAAGCTTTTTTTTTTTTTTTAAATAATGAAGTCTTTGAGAGCTCAAATACTGCATCATTCCAAGACTAGGTCTACAGAAGAAATGCCCAGTAATTCCCACACATGCTTAGTCTTCAGGATCAGCATCACTGGATCCAGAGAGCAGCAATAGGCTGGATTATAAAAATGCTTCACTGTAAAATGTTGCCTCTGAGTTCTTCTTTTTTTTTTTTTTTGGTATATATTTTTATTGTTTTCGTAATTACAGACCTTTGGTTACACTTGTAAGAATCCAGAAAGCTTTTTTCTCACAGTATTAAAACCATACATGAATAGAACCATCATTCAGGCCAAGGGATGAACAGTGTTGTAGTCAGGTTTGCAATAGTCAAGATACAATCCATAAACTTAACTGAAACAGAAACATGAACAGAAACATTAACATGAACAGGAACAATCAGTCTCTAACAAGTTAAACCATTGTCTGCTTCCCCCATCCCCTCCCTCCCGCCACCCCTCCCCGAGGTACTTGATGAGATCAATCAAGGAACGGGGGTGCCATCAAATGCGTACAGGTCTGCATGATGGGTCTACTGGAGTAGTATATTTGCTGTTACATATATTTGGCTGTCATATGTACATAGGTTACGTACTCAAGTATATCTTTTCAAGTCTCTCCTCCTCCTAATCCCCAATGGCAAGTATGAGAAGGCTATCACAGTGTCGTCTGTGTAAAGGTAGTCTGGTATTGGTGAAGTGATCCCCAAATCTGAGACACTAACTCTTTTTTTTTTTTTTTTTTTCTGTCTGTGTTTCGGCCGTCATTCGTTCAAAGGTAGCTAGCTTAATCATATTGTTCAACCAATGATTAAGAGTGGGGGCCTTCTCGGAAAGCCAGTGTTTTAAGATTAGTTGTTTTGCCAATAACCCTGCTTTATCTATAAATAACGCAATGTGTGATGGTGGACGTGGAGAGGGTAACATATATGAACCCAGAAGCCATGCCGCCGGTGTTAGTGGGATATCAATGGCACAAATCTTGGAGCATAGAGTTTGTATGGAGGTCCAAAAGTGGAGTATGATTTGGCATGCCCAAAAACTATGGAAATAGCTCCCAACCTCAGTGTGGCATTTAAGACAGAGGGAAGAAGAACAGACTCCCATTTTTGCTGCCTGTTCTGTTGAAACATATATTTGCCATATGAATGTAAATTGTAGTTCCCGTAATTGGGCATTTTCAGTAATCTTTAATGTTTCCTTAAGAAATAGTTTAACTTGTGGCTCCTTTATCCTAAGTCCCTGTGTGTTCTCCCATTTCCCAGCAATCCGTTCTAAACCCTTCGTAATACGATAGGGTTTAATAATTTAGAAAAATTGGAGCTAGAGTAGGGTATCCGCCGCCCCACTCCCAGGACCGTATGTAAGTGTTCTCTTTGCGTCCCCGGTATGCTTGTGAGCCCACTACCAGTGAGGAAGTGCCTCAACTGCAAGTAAGCATAAAATACCGACTTAGGGAGATGATACTTGTCTTGCAAATCTTGAAAGCTATATATTATGTTAGTATCAGAATCAATCAGCTGCGAAAGTAGTCCTCAATCCAGCTGTGGCCCAACTTTGAAATATAGTGGTGCCGATCCAGGTGGAAATAGTGGGTTACCACATATAGTTAGTAAGGGCGTCTCTCTTTTTGATAAGTTCATCACCCTACCTAGATGTTGCCAGGCTCTGCGACCCGATTCAATAAGTATGAAATGTCTACTAGATGGAGGACTCTCTGCCTGACTCAGCTGGATTATAGAAGCCGGGGCCCAGTCTCCCAACCAGCTTTGTACGTAGGAGGTTGGAGAGAAATATTCTGTACCCTGAATCCAGTCTCTAATATGTCGAAGCATGGAGACCAGGTTATAGTGTTGAAAATCTGGGCATTGTATTCCACCTTCCAACATTGGGCCTACTAAGTATCGAAGTGCCAATCTTGTTCTCTTCCCCCTCCAAAGAAAGAGACGTATCTCCCTATTTATAGCTAATAGTTCTTTCCTGGATAGCCATATGGGCAACATGTGCAGTAGATACAGCCACTTTGGAAAGTTCCACCATTTTCAGTAAGTGCATTCTACCCATCAAAGAAACTGGTAGATCCCTCCATCTCTGTAAACGATCGCGCATCTTTTGAGCATTGGTTGAACATTAAGGTGGTAGATATCGGCGGGTAGATATCGGCGGGTGTACTAGATATAAGGACTCCCAAATACTTAATGTGTCCCGCAGCCCACTTGAGAGGAAAGGTGGTTCCCCAGGATTGCTGAAGCTCTCCATAGATCTCCAAGGCTTCTGATTTTTCAGCATTAATCTTGAGCCCAGAGAAACTGCCATAAAATCTTTGCAACTGTAAGACCTTAGGTAGGGATGTCCTAGGATTTGTGAGAAAAATGAGTACATCATCAGCAAATGCCGCAATCGTGAACTCTTGGGTGCCCGCAGCTAGACCAGTGATTTCGGGATCTTGTGAGATAGCTCGTAGCAGCGGGTCTATGGCCAATATATATAGCAGTGGAGACAGTGGACAACCCTGTCTGACCCCTCTCTGCGGTACAAAGGCATGGGAAAGCTGTCCGTTTGCCAAGATGTGTGAGGTGGGTTGATGATATAACAAAGATAGATACTCCAAAATGTGGCCCTGAAAACCATATCGTCTGAGAACCGAAAACAAGTAATCCCATGACACCCTGTCAAAAGCTTTCTCAGAGTCGAAACTCACTGCCATAGCTGGGTTTTTGTGTTGTTGGCATACCTCGATTGCCATAAGCAATTTTACAATATGGGAACTAGAAGAACGGCCCTTCACAAATCCCACCTGATGTTTAGAGATGAGACTTGGCAAAATGCCACTTAATCTCGTCGCCAGCACATTGGCCAATAGCTTGAGATCACAATTTAACAACGAAATTGGCCGGTACGAGGCGGGCAGTGTCGGATCTTTGCCTGGTTTGGGGAGGACGGTAATGTATGCTTTATTGAAGTCTGGTGGGAAGACCTTCCTGTCTAACGCATCCTGATAGAAAGACCTTAGAGAGTCCACCGCTTTCTCCCCTAATATCTTATAATAGTCATAGGCAAACCCGTCAGGACCAGGCGTCTTACCCGACTTACTGTTTTTTATGGCTTGGAGAATTTCTTTACTAGTGAGCGGGGCATTCAACTTTGCCAGGTGTAATTCCGAAAGTGTAGGTAGTTTTAAGCGTGCAAAAAATTTGTCTTCTTCCGTTGGCCCTCCTGCTCTATCATCTGTATACAAGCGGTCATAGAACTGTCTGAGGACTGCGCAGATGTCTGCCCCCCTAGTTGCCCAAGTATTTTGGCTAAGTGCCAGCTTCTCTATGTGAGTCTTACTCCTACGTAGTCTAATAAGGTTGGCTAACGTCCTCCCCGACTTATTCCCAAATCTGTAAAAAGAGTGCTCTTTGTATTGCAGGGATTTTAAGGCTCTTTGATGGAGCAGCGCCTGTAACGCACTGAGAGTGTGTAGATAGTGTGCAATGTGTTTGTGTCGTAGGACTCTGAACCATGTCCGCCCTTGCTTGTTGCAATTGGCTATCCAGGGCCAAAATTCCCGAATTGATAGTCTTGTTCCTGGAGCGAAGGTAGGAAATTTTCCCCCCTTAACACCGCTTTACTAGTTTGCCAGAAAGGTCTGGGGTATAGGCATGTTGGGCATTCGTCTCTTGATAGTTTCCCCATTTTTCAACCAAAAAAACCCTGGAACTTCAGATCGTCTTTCATTAAAATTTGGAAATTTCCACCATCTAGTTCGTTCTGTCTCTTCTCCCCAATTAAACATCACCAAAGGCATTGCATGATCCGACACTCCCGGTTCATCTATACCAGTAGAAGCTACAAATGGGAACAATGTTGTGGGAACCTAAAATATAATCAATGCGGGATAAGGTTTTGTGAGCTTTGGAAAGATGAGTATAATCCCGTTCTGTCGTATGCAGTGTCCGCCAAGTAGTCAAGCAAATTGAGATCTCTGCATAATTGACCAATGAAAGTGCGTCGAACGGGAAGTGGGATTGATATTAGCGGCGGATTGTCTAGGGATGTGTCATGTATGAGTTAAAATCTCCTGCAAGAAGGAGTCCCCCTGTACCCTGAGTTAGCAGTATATTGGAAATGTTCTGAAAAAAATGCAGCAGAGGGTGAATTCGGGCTGTAAACGTTAACGATAGTTATGTCTTTCCATTAAGTTTCCCGGCTATTACAACGTATCTGCCCGCCGGGTCTTTAGTTTCTTTTATCAATTGGAAAGAAAGAGATTATTGGATTAAAACAGCTACTCCTGCCTTTTTTCCCACCGCTGGGGCATAGTAACATTGACCTACCCAATCTCTCAAAAGCTTTTGCTCTCTGCTTCCGTTAGATGTGTTTCTTTGTATGCACGCTATATGTACATGAGATCTGTTCAGGGCTTGCAATATTTTGGTTCTTTTAATAGGATGGCCTAGCCCATTCACATTGAGGCTTGCTACCTTCAAAGGAGGCATAAGCTCTGTGTGTTCTGCAGAATATAAGAGATATAATAGACTCTAGTACCCCAGGCTCCCCAGCCTAAGCCCAAGGCACAAACTACACCCTTGACACACCGTCCACCTGTGACCTATGACAATCAATTCCAGCGTGTAGAAAACACCCGCTTTGTGGCAAACATAAACTCTCTGTACCTCTCTGTTGGGCCCTATCCCCTCCCCCTCCCTCCCTCCCCTCTCCCTCCTTACCCTCCCTTTTCCCACTTCTTCCCCAAAAAACCATAATGAACAGTGTCTGTCCACCCGAAGGTGTCAAGATGCTTGGAGGTACACGTTAGTGACGCCTCGGGGCCCTCCTCCGCAAAAGTTGTTAGCTCCAGTAGAAAAGAAAAGAAAAAATATTGAAACAGTCCATTGTCCCTGTCTTGTGTTGCAGTGCAGTAGTTTTGTTATTTTCCTAGTCGTCTTTTCTCCGTCTGCGCTTCCTCCCACGGTTTCGCCCTTTTTTTTTTTGTTTTTGTTTTTTCAGTTTTTATTCCGCCGCTGGCTCGTTCACCATAATGGTGCCCTCGCATGTACTCGGCATTATATCCAAACATGCCCGGTAAGCCCGGGTAAACAAAGCTGGTATATGCTTACTTGTCCCGGCAGTCCGCATCCGTGTTGTACTGTTCATGTCCGTACTCCGCCATACCTCGGTCCGCCTCGCCCGGGCAAGCATATGGGTTGCTTAAACATTTACAATCCATGGGTGTATACAATGCCATAACGTCTGTTTCCCGGCCCAGAACAGCTGTCTAATCAGGCGCAGGTACTTCCAGTCAAAGGAAATAGAGAACAACAGGCCACAACAACAAAAATAAAAGGCCAAGGACGGCAGTGAAGAAAAAAAGAAAACAAAACAAAAGACAACATACCCTGAGGGGCCGCAGATTCTTTTCTCAGCGCCACTGCAAGTGTTGTCCGCCGGCCTCTGGGGGTTTACTACCCACTGTCCATTCTCGGCCCGTAGCGTCCCTCCTCAAAATCTTTCTGTTATTGCGTCCTATCTGGTTGTCCTGCTTATGGCCAGCCATCTGGTTCTGTAAGATATGAATCATGCATACATCTTTTTGCTCCGTGGGAAGCATTTTCCAGCCCAACTGACTTCACATGGTTTAGTATAAATTTTTTCGCCGCCTCAGGGTCTGTAAATGCGTGGTCCTTGCCCGCGTGGTGGAATCTGAGAGTCGCCGGGTAAGCCAGCTGAAATCGCACTTTCTTATTGAAGAGGTCAGTACAACTGGGACTAAACAGTTTGCGTTTAGCTGCAACTTGGGCCGAATAATCCTGAAATAGTCTGATCGCAGTACCCTGGTATTGCAAAGCATTTTTCAAGCGGTACGCCCCGTAAAATCTTTTGTTTATGGGACCAATTTAGAAGTTTGGCAATTATCAATCGGGTCTGGAGTCTCCGTCCCGTTTGCGTCCAAGGCGATGCACGCGTTCAAAGGGGCATGGGATAAACACTGTAGAACTCTAAAGGCTAGAAAACAGAAATGAGAAAAAGCGTGCAGGGGGAATAACTTACTAGTTGCAGTGGTTACTACCCTTATTTGTTTATTTATTTATTTAGCATTTTTATTATACCGATATTCAAGTACATAATTACCAGTCACGTCGGTTTACATTCCAACAGTAAACCATGACATGAGGATGTCTTACATTAAACCAGGGAAATCAAAAACTTGGATACAAAAGAACTGGGTTTAACACAGCAGTATATAAGCTAAGTGGATTAACCGGCAAGCCTAATGCTTGCTGGTGTCGTGTTCGGTGACTAGGTAAAGGGCCAAAGGTATTAAGTGCATCTACCTCGGGTTTATTACAGCGAGAGTACCATTAAGGAGATGCCTAGGACAAAGTCTACTAGTGGGAGATATGAAGAGGTAGAAGGGTTAAGAGAAGGCTTGGTTGAACAACCAGGTCTTGAGTCTTATTTTTTTAAAGGTGATTGGACATTGTATGAGCCTGAGGTCTGGAGGAGTGAGTTCCATTGCTTGGTCCGGCGGTAGAGAGAGCTCTTTTCCTTATGCCGTTTTGATAGGGGGGTCCTGTAGAGTGCCTCCATATGCTTGTTCTCAACAGTCTGGAGGGAAGTACGAGGCTGAAACGGGATCATGAGGTCCAGAGGGATGATGTTGTGTATGGCTTTGTGGATGATAGATAAGACTTTGAACATAATTCTGAATTGGATGGGAGCCAGTGCAGGTTCTTTAGGATTGGTGTTATATGGTCTCTTTTGTTAGTTTTTGTTAGGATCCTTGCTGTAGCGTTTTGTAACATCTGTAAAGTTTTTATAGTGGTAGCAGGGAGGCGCGAGTAACAGAGAATTGCAATAATCGATTTTAGTGAAAATGATTGCTTGTAGGACTGATCGGAGAATCTTGAAAGTGGAGGAGGGGTCTCAACCGTTTTAAAACTTGAAGTTTAAAGAAGCAGTCCTTTACAGTGTTATTGATGAAGCTTCTGCAGTTAAGTTGGTTGTCCATGATGACTCCCAAGTTTCTGACTTGGGGGGATAGGACTGGTTGAGAAGCAAGGTGTGAGTTGGACAACAGGCGATTCCCATCTTGGGTGATTGATTTATTTATTTATTTATTTATTTATTTATTTATTTAAGGATTTATATACCGGAGGTTCCTGTATAATATACATATCACCCCGGTTTACAATGAACAGTAACTATCGCTTCAAGTTAGCGGTTTACAATGAACATAGTTAATCCAAGAAACAGAATAAATATATATATATAACAATGCTAACAATTAATAAATAACAATTAATAAATGAAAATAATGCAATAACAATTAATAAATAATTAATAAATAAACAACAATAAATATCAATGAAAAAATGGCAATAAAAAATGACAATAAATAAAATACAATAGCGGTTGGTAAAATAACATGAGGGTTAATGAGAAAATACATGGTTATGAGGTGATGAGGAGAAACTCTGTCTTGTTGGGATTGAGTATCAGGTTGAGGCTTGTTAGTAGGTTGATGGATTGTAGACAGGAGTTCCAGAAATCCAGGGTTTTGTGAAGTAAATCTGTAATCGGTATGAGAATTTGAACATAGTCTGCGTATAGATAATGGGTTAGATTTAGTTTGGTGAGGAGCTGACAAAGCGGAAGCAAGTATATGTTGAATAAAGTTGGAGATAATGAAGAGCCTTGTGGGACTCCCAGGGTGGAGCTAATTGGGTGTGACTCTTTACTGTTGATCTTGACCTTGTAGTACCTGTTCTGGAGGAAAGATTTGAACCAATTGAGGGCGATACCTTTGATGCCAATGTCAGATAGATGATCTATTAGTATAGCGTGATTCACCGTGTCAAATGCCGCTGTTAGGTCAAGGAGGATGAGCAGACAGGGTTGTTTTTTTTTCGAGGTTCAAGAGGATGGAGTCGTTAGTGAGATTAGGAGGGATTCTGTGTTTCGTGCTTTACGGAAGCCGAGTTGAGACGGGGAGAGTATGTTGTTGTCCAGGAATTCCAATAGTAAATTTGTTTATTTACTATTCTTTCCAGGATTTAACAGAAGGCATAGAAATTACTACCCTCAACCAATATGCCTTGATGCTTTTCATGCAACTGCAGCATTGCTCCCTTCTTAGACAGCAGGGGAAAAAAGGGGAATTGGATTCAGACAACAACCAAGGGCCCCAACCTCTACAGTCTTGGGTACTGATACACAGACATAAGGGAAAAGCACAGGTCTGCTTCTACAGCCAAGTTCATAAGAAAAGCACGTCAAGCAGCACTGTCTGAATTTTCAAGAAAGCTCATCACCCAGTAAAAAAAAAATTGCTAGCTGCAATTTTTATGGGTTATAAGGCTTGGGGATAACTGCACGGTGGCAGAAGTTACTACCCTTGAGAGAAAAATGGGAGTAACCTGCCTAGAGTGGCAGTCACCACTTTAAACCTACTGGGCAGACTGGATGGACCATTTGGTCCTTTTCTGCTGTCATTTCTATGTTTCGCTGCCCTGGGAAAAGTGAGCTAAAGACCTTGTATGTCATTACTAATTTTATTCCCAACTCCCTTCAGTTTTTGCTCCACATCCTAGAATAGCTAGCAGCATGTTTTTGTGCCAGTGATTGATGCAATCTTGCAGCAGATGGAGATGCACTGATTTTGGGAATCACCAACACAACTGTCAGAGTGCAGATAGAAGTCAAAGCACCTCACAAGATGAATCAGAATGAGCGGAAAGAGAAACATTCACTGTACAAAAACGTACCATGGGTGCTTTTAGGATGCACAATATTTATTTATTAAAATGTATAACCTGCCTATCTACAATTCTAGAGGGCATACAGATAACATTCTTAATAGTTTTTATGTTGTGTTATTTACTAACAGATAAAAACAAAAAAAACAAAAATAAAATAACACAAAACTGTAGTCTCTTTTCGGAAGTCTAATTATTTTAATCCTTTATGAAGGTAATAAGAATGGAGTCTGTTAGGCAATAATCATAGGCTTTTGCTAATGCAAAATGCCTGTTGGAGCAAAAACTGAAGGGGTTATGGGGTAAAATTTTCAGAAATCAAAAGTTGTCATAAATAAGTCACAGAATCACAATCTGCTGCAGTTATATGTACACTGTACAAACCTTTAAAATTTGCATTGGCACAAAAATGTGCTGGTGTGGTGGTTCTACTTTTAAAGCACTATTTCTTAAAAGAAGAATTTACATTAGCAAAATATATTTTTACATATAGGGCCACTAATCTTAAATCAAAACTATCCATCCCCATACAATATAATTTGAAAACTTTCAAGTGACTTGCTGTATAAGAGGAAAACTTGCAAGCTATTTTAAATTTGCTGCCATTTAGTAGGTTTCACTTCTGTGTTCAGTAGAGATGTGAATCGTGTGCCCGATCGTTTTAACGATCAGGTTCGGATGGAGGGAGAAAAAAATCGGATCGTTAGAGATGTGAATTGGAATCGGTTCCGATTCCAATTCATATCATTAATTTTTTAGTGAGGCGGCCTGAGCAGATAAAAAAAAAAAACCCACCCCGACCCTTTACAAATGACCCCTTTGCTCTCCCACCCTCCCGAACCCCCCCAAAATGTTAAATTACCTGGTGGTCCAGTGGGGGGAGGGGTGTCCCGGCGCGATCTCCCGCTCTCGGGCCATCAGCACCATTTTGGCTACCACTGATAAAAATGGCGCCAATGGCCCGATAAAAAAAAACAACCCACCCCGACCCTTTACAAATTACCCCCTTTGCTTCTCCCACCCTCCCGACCCCCCAAAAACCTTTTACATGTACCTGGTGGTCTAGCGGGGGGTCCGGGAGCCATCCCTTCAATCATACCCTCTGTGCCGGTGCTGCTGGACTGGTTTCAAAATGGCACCGATCGCCTTTGCCCTCACTATGTCACAGGTTGTGACATAGTGAGGGCAAAGGCGATCGGTGCCATTTTGAAACCAGTCCAGCAAGCACCGGCACAGAGGGTATGATTGAAGGGATGGCTCCCGGACCCCCGTTAGACCACCAGGTACATGTAAAAGTTGTTTTGGGGGGGTCGGGAGGGTGGGAGAAGCAAAGGGTAATTTGTAAAGGGTCGGGGTGGGTTTTTTTTTTAATCAGGCCATCGGCGCCATTTTTATCAGTGGTAGCCAAAATGGCGCCGATGGCCTGAGAGCGGGAGATCGCGCCGGCCCCCCCCCCCCCCCCCCCACTGGACCACCAGGTAATTTAACATTTTGGGAGGGTGGGGGAGGGTAAAGGATTGGTTTTAAAGGGTCGGGGTGGGTTTTAGGGGTTGTTTTGGTGTTCTAGTTTTTCCCGCCCTCCCCCCAAATAATTCCCGTACTCGATTAAACGATTTTTTCACGATAAATCGAGGAATTCCTATTGTATCGAGTCCCTTACCGATTAATGACGATTTTAAAATTATCGGACGATAATTTAAATCGTTAAAAAACGATTCACATCCCTAGTGTTCAGGGTAGTCATCAACCATGTACAGACTTGTTACTTTGTTACAGAGATGTTTTTAAACTTCACTGCATCATCATTATGCAGAGTAATGTGCCTAAAATAACTAAACTTGACTGTGTATAAAATCTTATTGCTAATTTATATGTTATGATATTTTTAATTCTAGGTTCCTCCTAATAAAATAGACTATGAATACAGTGAGCTGATACTGTACCAGAACCAAGTGATGAGAGAAGCAGATCTGTTTCAAGAGTCTTTGGATCACACAGAAACTTATGAGAAACAAATATGTGATAAACTTGTGGTAGAAGAAATTAAAGGTAATGCTGTGTGTCTTCCCCAAAAGAAAATCTATACAGTGTCTAGCAGCTCTCTAAATCAGGGCTTCCCAAACCTGTCTTGGAGACACAACAGCCAGTCAGGTTTTCAGAATATGCACAACAAATATGTATGACATAAATTAAAATACATTGGAAATCATGATTAGTCATTGTGGACATCCTAAAAACCCGACTGGCTGTAGGGTTCCCAAGACAGGTTTGAGAAACTCTGCCCTAAGTTAATAGGCTCAGTAAGTGAAGAATAAAGGTCAGCTCATTCTAAAATGATCCTTTTTGACTTATAAAAATTAATTATTGTTACTTATATGTAACTACACTCTGTTGTAGTAATAATTACTTAATTTGCTAACTTGTGTTCCTGGTTGTGAACACAAACTGTTTTGATTTTTTTTTTCTAACTCGTGGTAGTAACTTAACACCTGCTGTTCACAATTCTAAGGAAGTCACTTTAAATTCTTCCTTCTTTGTAATACTTTTAATGTCTTCAGCTTCTCTACTTTTGCTAATTGATGTTTATCCAGTCATCTGAAGGTCCA
This sequence comes from Rhinatrema bivittatum, assembly GCF_901001135.1. Lineage (NCBI taxonomy): Eukaryota > Metazoa > Chordata > Amphibia > Gymnophiona > Rhinatrematidae > Rhinatrema > Rhinatrema bivittatum. Next base: position 134,122,348 of record NC_042619.1, on the reverse strand, counting down.
TATTATTAACCTTTGCTGTTTAACACCATTTCTGTTGTATTGGAGGATAAGGACTATTGATCTCAAAAAGTCATCCACATTGTCATTTTAGTTATTACAATTTACAGAGAATCCAGTTTCCCCCAGAACCAATAATGTTTTTAGAATTCTGAACTACGTTAAGTGTGCACACATTACATGATTATTGATTCCTAAAACATTTAGCAAAAGTAACCATATTATAGTAATCCATTTGTAATATTTTTGCAACTCTGAATTATGAATTTGTAGGAGACATGTTACTGAGATTAGGAAGATTAAAAGAAGCTGCTGAAGTATACCGAGACTTGATTGATCGCAATGCAGAAAACTGGTGTTACTATGAAGGCTTGGAACAATCTCTGCAGCCTAGTAAGTAATGTATCCTGAAAAGTACTGACACGCTTTAACCACTAGACGACTACTCCACTCATTATTTGCAGTAACTTAAATTTAAGCTGTAATAAACTGACAACAGTCAGTTTCCAAGAGATCCAAAAGCACCTTGTTCATAGAATACTAATACTGACACTTATTAAAGTCTCAGGAAATGTCACACTATATAAAAAAAATTTCTATAACCTGACATCTGCTGGTTTCGCAGACCAGTGTTGTTGACTTAGGAAGCATTCCAATGCCACCTCTTCCTGGAAGCCTTTGGTTTTTTTTTTTCCTTTTCCCTTTGCCTCCACTGGCATGCTTATTTGCAAAAGCAGCATCCTCTTGCTGCAGGCCTTTATTCTACTTGCGAAGCAGGCCAGTGGTTCCTATGATGCAACTGAAGCTTATAGGAATTGTGTAGCAAGGCTTTCATGTAAATACCCAGATCAGTCCAGACCAGTGGGTTATGCACTCCCACCAGCAGATGGAGTCAGAGAGCAAAGCTTCGAGGCACTGGTATCCCAAGTTTGCCACCTGCAGCTCATCAGTATTTCTCTGACTCCAGCAGATGGTGGTCATGTATACCTGCAGCTCTGTGTGAGATGGATTTTTCTTGCTCCCTGAGGTGCTAGTTTCAGTGTCTGGGCCATCCCTCAGGTAGAGCCGGGCGAATGGGGGATTGGTTACCCCTGGTGGTGCTAGCCCGTGTGGTTCCAGGTCCCCTGATAGCCAGGGGTCTGGCTCCCTCAGCGACCCGAAGGCTCCCCCCTCAGTGTCTGCGGTATAGGGAAGTAGCCCCTTTGGGAATTTTTTTCTATTATTCTTAGCTTAGGATTTATTTTTTTCTGTTACTAGAAGTTGAACATTTTGTGTTTTACAAAAACCCAGATCCAAGTTCCTGTTCATCGCGGCTCCTGGGATAAATCAGTCTGCCCAGTGGTGCAGAGCCAGGCATACCCCTGAAGAGGAGGGGGAGAGTGTTTCAGCCCTGGTAAGAACCTCCGAGGATGTTTTTAGGCTCCCTGCCTCATTTTTATCTCCGGAGCTATTTTTACAGCGGTGGCCATTTTGTGTTTTCTTTTTCGACCTCCCACGCGGCTCCCCAGCATTCCTGGAGCAGATTTTCGCAGCATTTTTGGTGGGAGTCACCAGGACTGGGTGGCAGCACCTGTTTTCTTCCCGGGGGGGGGGGGTGGGGGGTGTATATGCCCTTTTTTGCAGGAGGAACATGGCAGAAACTCCTCTGGTGGAATCCTGTAAGGCTTGCGGGGTATGGTCAGCTTATTTAGATCCCCTGACACGGACTGTGCCCTGGGTGGGGAAGGGGCCTCAGACAAGAGGACCAAACCTAAAAAGTCTGCAGGTCAGGCTCGGCGGCTGGGTCTAACAGAAGGAGCCCAACCCCCACTGCGCTCCCTGTGGAAAAGGGTTTCCAGGATGACCCTCCTCCCGCGCTCCCCCACTGCGTGGACTCCGAGACCAGAGGAACTGAGGGACACGGACACTGATTCTAGCAGTGATGAGACGGGACTGGGGGGATTTTCACCGGAATTTGTGCTGCTCATGTATGAAGCATTTCTGGCTCAGAAGCTCGCGAAGCGCAGAGCCCAGGATGGGAGCGTGGGAGTTCCCAAGTGTCCCCATCTGCGAACTGACAGTCGTCCATCCCGGGCAACTTTGGCTCGGGAGGATCTAGCGGGTGCAGTCGACCAGCAGGGGAACGACTCCACTCCGCACCTGAGGGACATCGCTGTAGATTAGGGTGAGGTCCCTCCAGAGGTAGATACTGGCGATGACTATCAGGATCTGGTAGAACCTAGTGCAGAGGGGGACGACCCCCGTGTAGTCTGGCTGTTTAAGCGGGAGGAGTTGCGCCCCTTTATTCCCCAGGTGCTTGAGAAATTGGGGGTGAGACCCTCGCTGGAAGAATCCGACAGCAAAGGAGTGAACCCAGTCCTTGGACGGTCTCCGGGTCCACCTAGTGCTTTTCCCATCCCAAAGAAGATTCAAAAGCTCAACAGCTGGGCGTGGGAATCCCCGGAGGCGGGGATTAAGGTCGGCTGGGCGATGCAAAAACTCTACCCGCTAATGGAGGAACATCTAGAACGCCTCAGGGTACCTAAGGTGGATGTGGCTGTGGCTGTATCAGCGGTGACCAAGACGATGACCATTCCAGTGGCGGGAGCGGCTGCTCTCAGAGATGAGCAGGACTGCAGGCTGGAGCTGCATCTGAAGCAGTTGTTCGAGGTCTCCTCCTTAGGACTTCGGGCGGCGGTGTGTGCCAGCATGATGCAAACAGCATGTTTATGTTGGATTCAAAAACCGCAGGACCCATCATCTTCTAGGACTTTGTCAGCTTCTCAGGCGGCTCGTCTGGAGGCGGCGGTGGCATATGTGGCGGATGCCTTATATGACTTGGTGCGTTCGGTGGCCTGGACTATGGTCTCCTTGGTGTTGGCTCGGTGACACCTATGGCTTCACAATTGGGCAGCGGATGCTTCCTCCAAGTCGCAACTGTGCAGTCTGTTTTTTCGAAGGAAGTTGCTGTTTGGAGAGGGTTTGGATCAGCTGATGAAATCTGCAGGATTCCAAGGGCAATAAACTGCTGGAAGATAGCAAGCCCTACAGTAAATCATTCTGTCTTTGATCCCATTTTCGGGATTTCCAAAAAAGCTGGTCAGGGAGGAGTGTTCCACCCCTGGTTTCCAGACAGACCTCTTCCCGTACACAGCCCTTTCACGGCTCCAGTCGTCTTGCCAGAGGTGGTTTCGGTCAGGGAACTGGAACTGGGAATCCTGCCCAATGAAATCATGCCCACCCACTCCTTGGACAGGGTGATCGGGGGCATGAGGAGTGGGCCAGGATCACTCCGATTGCTGGGTGTTGGAGGTGGTAAAAGAAGGTTACGCCTTAGAATTTTCTCGGCCTCTCATGCCGGCCTTTGTGGAATCACGATGCGTTTCCCGCAACAAGCGAGCCGCGGTAGAAGACACTCTACAAAGATTGCTGGCCCTGAAGGTGATCGTCCTCGTGCCGTCTGAGGAACGGGGGAGGAGACGGTACTCCATTTATTTTGTGGTTCCCAAAAAGGAGGACACTTTCTGACTCATCCTGGACCTATAGAAGGTGAATCGTTGCTCGAAGGTGCCCCATTTTCAAATGGAAACACTTCGAAATGTAATTGCAGCGGTTCGAAAGGGAGAGTTCCTCGCCTTCTTGGATCTCACCGAGTCTTATCTACACATCCCGATTCGCAGCGCTCACCAGAGATTCCTACGATTCAAGATCCTGGGTCAGCATTTTCAGTTCCGGGTGCTGCCGTTCGGACTGGCAACAGCCCCGCACACCTTTACCAAGGTGTGATGGTCATGTGGCGGCGACCCTCCGAAAGGAAGGGATAATGGTCCATCCTTACCTCGACGATTGGCTGATTCGAGCCGAAGAGGAAGGCGAGTGAACGGTTCTTCGTGTGATCCACTGACTCCAGACCCTAGGCTGGGAAATTACCGGAGCGAAAAGTCATCTGACTCCATCACAGTGTCTGGAGTATTTGGGAGCTCGTTTCGACAGCCTCCAGGGCAGGGTATTTCTCACGAACGACAGGATGTACAAATTGCAGCAACAAGTGCGTCTCTTGTTACAGCTTCCAATCCCCAGGGTGTGGGATTGCCTACAAGTTCTGGGGTACATGGCTTTGACGTTGGAATTGATGCCTTGGGCCTTCGCGCACCTGAGACTGTTGCAGAGAGATCTACTGTTGCGGTGGGACCCAGTGTCTGAGCAATACCAGTTGTCCCTGCCTTTGTCGCAGTGAATCAGGTCTACCCTGCAATGGTGGCTGTCGGAAGACAACTTACAGAAGGGGATGCCCCTCGAAGTCCCACATTGGGTGATCGTGACAATGGATGCGAGCCTTCAAGGCAGAGGAGCAGTGTGCTTCGGTCATGCGGCGCAGGGAACCTGGTCCTTACCCGAATGGTCGTGGTCTATCAGTCGCCACCCCCCAACCTTTTTTGCACCAGGGACTAGCTTTAAGTAAGACCATTTTTCCATGGCCTGGCAGGGCGGGTGGGGGTGGGGCTTTGGTCATATGGGGGCATGGATGGTGTTAGATTTTAGTGCATACTTATTTAATTATGACATTTATAAATCCTGCACCTCCAGTTCTCTAACTCTGTGCATCCACTGAAATTCCTCCAAACAATGGAGCTTGGATGTTTCCCTTACAGCTCATCATACTAAAAAATATTTTCAAATTCTGGTGTCACCTCACAGTAACAGCAGCACAAACACCTTCCACTGCCAGACACATTGTGAACTAACACAAAATCCCACAAAAAGACACTCAAAATCTATTCTGCAATCCCATCGTAACATAACAGTAATAACACCAAGGACTCAAACAACAATAACCCTACCTGTGAATAAGCAAGGGTAAATATTACACTGAGACCTAGAATACCAATACACCACCTACTGAGGAAACAAAACAAACCCGATTGCTATAGATCCCTATACAGACACTACATGCTAGCAGAATCTTTCATCATGGTCACACACACAGAGCAGAGACAGACCCTCACCAAATACAGAATCTACCTTATAAATGGCCTGTGACCGACGGCCCGCAAATGCGCAGTAGAGCGCAGCTCTACTGCGCATGTGCGGGCAAGGATGTCGATCAGAAAATAAAAATGGCGGTGGGGCCGCAGGAGCGGGAGGAGAAGCAGCGGCGCCGCGCGCGCGCGCGGTGCCGCTGCTTCTCCTCCCCAGATCTGCCGGCAGATCTCGGGGGGGGGGGGGGGGGGTGTCACTCCCGCGCCCCCCCCACCGAGATCTGCCGGCAGGAGCGGGAGGAGAAGTAGCGGCACTGCGCGCGCGCGCGCGGCGCCGCTACTTCTCCTCCCCAGATCTGCCGGCAGATCTCGGGGGGGGGTCACTGCCGCGCGCGCGGGAGTGACCCCCCCCGAGATCTGCCGGCAGGAGCGGGAGGAGTTAATGGAGCCGGGTGAGGGTTGCGGGAAGTCGCGCTTACGGCGCCGGGAGAAAATGGAGGTGGGTGAAGGGAGGGAGAGGGGGGACTGAGTGAGTTGGAGGGAGAGGGGGACTGAGTGAGTGGGAGGGAGGGAGAGGGGGGACTGAGTGGGAGGGAGTGAGGGAGAGGGGGGACTGAGTGAGAGGAGAGGGAGGGTGGAGAGGAGTGGGTGGGGGTGGGGGGAGGGGGGTGGTGAAGAGTGAGGGGAGAGAGAATGAGGGGGAGGTGAGAGACAGAGGGATGTAGCCCGTTTTAACGGGCTTTACGGCTTGTACAAAATAAAGGAGCACAAATTAGAAAAAACTGAATTCCCATTGCTATTGTTCCTTTCCTGTCCTGCTTTCCTTTGGTTCGTTGTATCCCCTCCTCCACGCCCTGTTTATTGTAATTTTCCTTTCTATAGTTCGCTGTAAACAGATATGATGTCTCCACTAATATCGGTATAGAAGTCTCTTTAATAAATAAATAAATATTGACAATGGAAAAACAGAACCACCATTCCTCATAAAACAATAAAATCAAGAAACACAAAGCATCAGTTATAGTAAAACCATACTAATAAAATAATATTTTAAAACTACTGATAAATAGAATTTCTATTAATTAAAATCATATACATTTTTTACAATTTCCCAAACACCAATAAAATATTTAAAAACAGCACATATATCAAATAACACACAATAATTAAAACTAATAAGGATTTTAAAAAGCCACTGCTGTCCATACATGGGAGCTCTTGATTTCCAGTCACCCTGATATTGTCGAGGATTAGGAGGTTATCCTCTCTCTCTCTCACACATACTCACATGTCCATTCTCTCTCTCACACATACACTGTCACATACATGCACATTCATGCTCTTATACCCAACCATAACCTCTCGCTCTCCACAGACACTGACACACCCTCAGGCTGTAAGATACTCTCCCCCCCCCCCCCCCCCCCCCACACACACTCTTACTTCCCTGGATTTTCTCATACACACTCATGCTCTCATTCTCACTGGCTCCCTCACAACCTCAGAGCATCTCTCATTCCTCTGCTGCCACTGTCACTGCTGCCGCGTGGCTATTTGGGGAGGTGCTGATTGCTGCTACTGGCACTGAAGCCCATTCTGCTGCCTCCTCTGTGCAGGCCCCGTGGGCTTCCAGTTCCTCCATACTGATCTCGTACATTGTGAGATCCGCATAGAGAAAGTGCTACTCTTGCACATTCCCAAAGATTACATGTGCCAATCAGTAAAAAGTAAAATTATTTTTTTTTTTTTTACATCTGTCTGATCTTAGTTTTCTAATCGGTTGATCACAGGCTTTTTTTCCCCCACCTTCCCTTTCTTATTTTTTTGCCAATTCCTTTTATATTGCCTGCCTTTCTATTTCTTTTCTCTCCATCTGTCTTCTTCCCTCAAACACATAGTCAGATTCTCATTCTCACATGCGCTCTCTCTCTCTCTCTCTCTCACACACTCACACACTCACACACACACACACACACAAACACAACGTACATACGTTCTCACTGTCACATGCCTCTCTCTCATATAATCAGCCTCTCTCTCACCTCTGGGCCTCCTTTTCACGCGCCGCTGCAGGATGGGCTCTGCAGCGGCCCTGGTCTTCTCGGGCCGCGTTGCTTCTCTTCTGCATGTGGCTGATGCTCCTCCTCCTTCCTGCCTGTGCGACTCCGACAACATTTTTCTTCCAGGGCCGTGCGGGCAGGAAGGAGGAGGAGCACCTGCACGTTTAGATGCGACTGTTTTCTTCGGGCCATGGTGACGTGAGCTCCACCATGGCCCTGCTGATCTTCTTGCTGTGTGTATCCGGCACACAGCACAGCAGTAGTTCACCACTCAGCCGCAACGTGCTAATTGGCTTTTCGGGTTGTGCCACCTCCCTTTTGGGGTTGGAGGATGCGGGTCTCCAGCCTCGTCCCACCTCCCCGCAGCAGCGGCAGCCAATGAACGGCAGCCGGGGAGAGCAGCGCTGCTGACCGGCAAAAAAACCCCCACCGGCCCCGGTCCTGGTCCGCGGACCGGTGGTTGGGGACCCATGGCCTAGAGGCAAGGGCAGTCTGCAAAGCGTTGTTGGCATTCCAGTCCCTGGTGCAGGGGAGAATGGTTCGAGTCTTCTCAGACAACGCCACTATGGTGGCATATCTCAATCACCAGGGAGGAACCAGGAGTCCGGCCATGGCACAGAAAGCACACCTCCTCTTCGCTTGGGCCGAGCTTCATCTGGAAGGCATCGCAGCCTCTCACGTGGCAGGTGTGGACAACGTGCAGGCGGACTTCCTCAGTCGTCAACAGCTGGATCCCGGGGAATGGGAACTATCCTGGGAGGGTTGGAAACACATTTGTGCCCGATGGGGAGTTCCCCAACTGGATCTCATGGCGACCCGTGTCAACGCCAAGAAGGACCGGTTCTTCACTCGAAAGAAGGAAATCGGGGCGGGAGGAGTAGATGCCCTAGTTTGCAAGTGGCCAACTGGAATCCTCCCGTATGCCTTTCCTCCATGGCCCCTGATCGGGCGCTTTCTCCGGCGCATAGAGGACCATCCTGGTTTGGTAATTCTGGTGGCACTGGAGTGGCTGCGACGGCCGTGGTTTGCAGACCTGGTACGGTTGGCGACAGACGGCCTGCTACGCCTAGCTGATCTGCCGAACCACCTGCAAGAAGGGTTCATTTTTTCGGATCAGGAGGATCACTTCCTTCTCTCACAGCCTGGTGTTTGAGAGGTGGCAGTTATGGATGAAAGGTTATTTGGAACAGGTGATTTCCACCCTGCTTCAGTCCAGGTGGCCCTCGATGTCTATGGCATAGGCTAGAGTATGAAAGGTATTTGAAGTCTGGTGTGACCAGCAGGGTGTGGTGCTGTTGTCTGTGACCATTCCTCAGATCTTGGGGTTTTTGCAGCAGGGATTATCTAAAGGTTTGGCTTATAGTTCCCTGTGTGTTCAGGTTTCGGCCCTGGGATGTCTCCTAGGGCGGGTAGGTGGTAGGCCTCTAGCCAGCCACTCGCACATTGTCCGTTTCCGGAAAGTTGTGAAGCACCTTTGTCCTCCTCTTCGTAATTTATGCCTGGAGTGGAATCTCAATCTGTTGTTGAGGGTGCTTCATGATCTCCCCCCCCCCCCCAGCCTCTGGGACACGCTTCCTTAAACGACCTCACCTTGTGTTCTTGGTGGCCATCTGTTCCACGAGGCGTATTTCAGAATTGCAGGCTCTGACCTGTAGGGATCCCTTCCTTCGCATCTCGGCTGATAGGGTGTCCCTGCGCATGGTCCCTTCCTTTTTGCCGAAAGTGATGTTGCCTTTCATGTTAATCAGTCCGTGGACATACCCAGATTCCCTGATTGGGCATGACCCCGCTATGGGAAGAGATCTTCATCTATTAGATGTCCGCTGGGTTCTCCTTCGGTATTTGAAGGTCACTAACTCTTTTCGAAATTCGGATCACCTTTTTGTGCTCTTTGGAGGTCCGAAGAAGGGTGAAAAGGCATTTAAGGCATCCTTGGCTCGCTGGCTGAAGGAAACAATTTGCTTGGCTTATATCGGGAAGGGTCGTCCCGTCCCGACTGGTTTGAAAGCTCACTCAAAGAGAGCGCAAGCAGCTTCTTGGGCAGCGTGTCAGTTGTCGCCTGAGGAGATTTGTAGAGCCGCAGTCTGGTCTTCCCTGCATACCTTACAAGGCATTATCGTCTGAATGTTAGGGATCCGGACCAACTGCTTTTTGGGGAGAGCGTCTTGCGAGCGGGTCTTTTGGGTTCCCGCTTGGTGTAATGTGGCTTTAGTCTATCCCACTGGTCTGGACTGATCTGAGTATGTACAGGAAAGGAAAATTGGTTCTTACCTGCTAATTTTCGTTCCTGTAATACCACAGATCAGTCCAGGATCCCGCCCGGGTGCTACTGCCGAAAGATTGATTTACCTAACGGTTAGCTTCTGTACATAGGAATCTATCAGAATGATTCTATAATATTTTGTTTTTTTGTCAATTATACTTTGCTTGGGTATCTATAAATACTGATGAGCTGCAGGTGGCACACTTGGGATACCAGTGCCTCAAAGCTTTCCTCTCTGACTCCATCTGCTGGTGGGAGGCATAACCCACTGATCTGGACTGATCTGCGGTATTACAGGAACGAAAATTAGCAGGTAAAAACCAATTTTCCTTTCTGACAGCACTTTATAGACATTGCAGGATTGTGGTTTCAGGCTCAAGATCTTACTGGAGCCGTTTTTATGCTTGGGTACTGGATTCCCGAGGAGTCTGGATTGAGGTTCCATGCCCAAAATAGCATGTGGTGGCTAGCTGGGTCATCCTGGATCACGTTCCTGTGAAAGAGGACCATCTGTGATAAGGCATTTGTATCCATTGCTAATGGTATACTGTACAAACTAAAGGGATGAGTTCAATAGTCTCAGTTCAATAGTCTATTGAACTCACCCCTTTAGTACAAACTAAAGGGGTGAGTTCAATAGTCCTTGTTAATTGTAACTGCTTTCTTCGACACGTTATTTCTGTTTTTGATGTATTTATTGCACCCCTGTTTATTTGTAAACCAGCATGATGTGATCATTTCATGAATGCCGGTATATAAAAACCTTAAATAAATAAAAATAAATAAAACGTAGATTTTGGCAGATAAGGCTAATTGGCCCACTCACTCCACTCAGTTGTCCCTTAAAAGTTTGACCACCTGCAAGAGATTTCTTGGTTTTGTCATCTTTTCTTGGTCCTCTAACTTTTTTAGGTAAATGAGCATTTATGTTTAGATACTTCAGCTAATATCCATGTCCCCCATTTCTTTTATATAGTTTCTCCTGACCCTGCACTTACCACTGCCTTCTGCATCTCTCCCAAATTGCTTAAATTGTCAGTTTTGATTTCCATCATATTTCTTGATAGGCTATACCAGGCATCTTTTAATTTTTACATAAAGAACTTCTCTCCCTCCAATTTCTTATCATGAGCACTTGTCCAGCATTTGATTTTGTTACAAAGGCAGCTTGTTCATTCTTGGAGAAGAAATCAGAGGGCAAATAGAGAACTAGGTATTCAGATTTGGGAGAACAGATTTTTCTCATAGGAGAAGCAGGATGGTAGTCCTCACATATGGGTGACATCCCAGGATGGAGCCCAATCACGGAACACTTTTGTCAAAGTTTCTAGAACTTTGACTGGCACCTACTGGGCATGCCCAGCATGGCAGTAAACCTGCAGCCAGCAGAGGTCCCCCTTCAGTCTTCTTTTTTCCGAGCAGCAGTAGCCACACGGGTTAAGGAGCTCCACAGAGATTCCTGACAGGAATTTTCTCATGGAATTACTAAAAACTTTCATACCCCACAGGGGTCCCTCCTTCGAATTTTTGACTCCGCGGTACTCTGGTAAGTTTTTACCCGTTTTTAGTCGATTCCAGTCTAGTTTGGCCCTCTCGGCCTACTGGCAGTTGACCATACCGTGGCTAAATTTTTCAAAGGCCATGGCATCGGGGTTCCGTCAGTGCCCGGACTGTACTCGCACCATGTCCATAACAGACCCGCATAAAGTCTGTGTAATGTGTCTCGGGTGTGAGCATAATGTCCTGACTTGCACCAAATGTGCCTTAATGACACCAAAAGGTCGCAAGGCCAGAATGGAGAAAATGGAACTTCTCTTCCGTTCTCAAACTCCGATGCCGTTCATTGCATCGACGTCGTCTGAACCGGCACCGTCCACTTCGCGCCAGTATCGGTCACCGTCCGGTGTCGACGACTTCTTGGCCTTCGACTACCTCTACTCCCCCTCAGGACCGAGGGGATCATAGAGAAAGACATAGGCATCGACACCAGAAGTCTCGGACCATCGATGAAGGAAAATCATCGACCTCGCCATCGTCCGAGCCGCCATCGAAGAAACCCCGTCCAGAAAAGGCACTGACCCTTTCTGCGACCGGGTCACCGAGGCAATCCTCACCCAGATGGGTATCGGGAGCCACGACTCCGCCTTTAACAGTGGTCCCTCCGGCTATTCCTCTGTCTCCTTCTTCTCTTCTGAAGCCGGGGTTGCTTGCTCCAGGTCTCCGTGAAGAACTGGACCAGATGGTTCAGGAGGCCATCAATAAGGCGATGCACAGACTCCAAGGTCCTCCAGTGCCGAAATCTGTGCCAGTCGTGGAACCGACCATCGATCCCATTCCGGCAGCATTGGCACCGCTGCTCTCAAAGATGGAAGCGCTCATAGCCGCTTTTCCACCGATGGATCCTGGGTCACCGATGGCTCCGGTGCTTTCCCCACTTACCCTGTCATCTGGAGGGGAAACACCGTTCCACATTTCTCCATTGGGAGTCCTTCTGATGCCTCAACCATAGATGTCAATGTGCCCATCGGTGCCATCGATGTCTGCACCGGTGCCCTCAGTGCCTTCATCGGTGCCTCCAGTCTCTCCCCCGATGCATTCAGATCCTAGACCAGGACCTTCAGGAATACCATCCTTCTCAGGTTCCTACAGGGACAGGTGCTGATCCCTATGACGCCTGGAATGACGAGTCATCTCAAGACACCGATGATTTACCATCGCCACCTTCTCCTACTGAAAGTAGGAAGCATTCTCCTCCAGAGGACTTGTCCTTCATAAATTGTTTGAAGGAAATGTCTGAATTGATTCCCTTCCAATTACAGACTGAGCAAGATGATAGGCACCAAATGATGGAGCTGTTGCAATTCCTGGATCCTCCCAAGGAAATAACCTCCATCCCTATTCACCAGGTTCTTTTGGATCTCCTCAAAAAGAATTGGGAACACCCTGGTTCTGTTGTCCAGTCAACAGAAAAGCTGATACCACTTCTTTGGTCCAGTCAGCCCCAGGATTCCAGGAACCTCAGCTGTATCACCAATCTGTGGTTGTAGAATCTGCCTAAAAGACGGCAAAAAGATCAAAACCCCACTCTTCCTTTCCCCCAGGTAAGGAACAGAAATTCCTGGATTCCATTGGCCGGCGTGTCTTCCAGGGATCAATGCTTATCTCTTGGATCGCCTCTTACCAGCTGTACATGACCCAGTATAACAGGGTCTTATTCAAGCCGATACAGGACTTTGCAGAGTCCTTGCCTCAGGAATTCCAGGAACAGCTTCAAACCCTGGTACACAAGGGTTTCGAGGCAGGAAGCATGAAATAAGATCCTCTTTATGATATCTTCGACACCGCTTCCAGGGTATCTTCAACTGCTATTTCGGCAAGAAGATGGGCCTGGCTTAAGTCTTCGGACTTGCGCCCTGAAGTACAAGACAGATTATCTGATCTGCCCTGCATAGGAGACAATCTGGCGAACAGATTCAGCGGACAGTGGCAGAACTCAAGGACCATCATGAGACCCTTCACCAGCTCTCTCTAATGCCCTCTGAGTATTCCTCCAAACAGCCTTTCAGGAAGGATACTAAAAAGTCATTCTTCCATCCAAAGAAGTCCTATCCACCACCATCTAGAACTCATTCCACGAGACCTTTCCAAAAGATCCAGTCTTGTCAATCGCAGAAACAAAAGCCGCAGGCAGCTCCTCAGCCGGGCCCTGCTTCTGGCTTTTGACTCTTGCATAGAGAGCAGCAGCCAGTTTCCACTGCCTCAGATACCAGTGGGAGGTCAATTGTGCCATTTCAACAAAAGGTGGCACACAATCACCTCAGACCAGTGGGTCCTTGCCATAATCTCACAAGTTTATTACCTGATCTTTCTCTCCATCCCACCGGACTCCCCACCTCTACCGACGTGGAGAACATCCGACCACTCACTACTCCTGGAGCAGGAGGTCTCCCTCCTCCTCCAATCCAGAGCAATAGAGCCAGTGCCCTACTCCCAACAAGGCCTAGGATTCTATTCCCGGTACTTTCTAATCCCCAAAAACTCAGGCGGCGTTCGTCCAATTCTGGACCTACGCACCCTCAACAAGTACCTCCACCGAGAAAAGCCAAACACCAAATCAATTTCCTGGAGCTGCGAGCAATCAGATATGCTCTCAGGATATTTCAGGATCACCTTTCCAACCAGGTCATCCTCATTCAGACGGACAACCAGGTGGCTATGTGGTACATCAACATACATCAACAAACAGGGAGGGGCTCCTGCCTACTGTGTCAGGAGGCTGCACAGATATGGGCGAGGCCCTCTCCCATTCAATGTACCTCAGGGCCAGCTACTTGCCGGGAGTGGGCAATGTGTTTGCGGACAAGCTGAATCACGTCTTTCAACCACACGAGTGGTCCCTCAACCGCACTGTAGCGGACTCAATATTCCAACGTCACCTCAGAACCGCAAAGTAGAGAACGTTTTCTCTCTCACTCGCAGCCAACACTCACAGCCAAGAGATGCATTCTCCCTCTCATGGGCAATAGGTTTCCTATATGCATTCCCTCCACTTCCACTTCTCTCGAAGACATAGAAACATAGAAATGACAGCAGAAGAAGACCAAATGGCCCATCCAGTCTGCCCAGCAAGCTTCACACTTTTTATTTTCTCTCTCATACTTATCTGTTACTCTTGGCTCTTAGTAACCTTTTGGTTCTGTTTCCCTTCCACCCCCACCATTAATGCAGAGAGCAGTGTTGGAGCTGCCTTTAAGTGAAATATCTAGCTTAATTAGTTAGGGGTAGTAACCGCCGCAATAAGCAAGCTACACCCATGCTTATTTGTTTACCCAGACTATGTAATTCAGACCTTGTTGGTTGTTGTCTGTATATAGATCCACTTTTCTTCATTCCCCCTGCTGTTGAAGCAGAGAATTATGCTGGATATGCATTGAAAGTGAAGTATAAGACTTATTTGATTTGGGGTAGTAACCGCCGTAACAAGCAAGCTACTCCCACTTTTTTGTGAATGCAAATCCTTTTTTCCACATTCATTCACGTCCTCTAGACTTTATGGATCCACAGTGTTTATCCCACACCCCTTTGAAGTCCTTCACAGTTCTGGTCTTCACCACTTCTTCCGGAAGGGCATTCCAGATACTTCAAAATACTGCAGCCAGAATACTAACAGAAAAAAAGAGGAGAGACCATATAACCGAAACTCTAGCAGACTTACATTGGTTACCCATTGAATACAGGATAAAATACAAAACCTTATGCACCATACACAAACTAATAGATAAAGAAGCAGACTGGCTAAACACAGCCTTACGAGTACAAGTTCCACAAAGAAACCTCCGCTCAGCAAACAAAGCACTACTAACAATCCCTTCAGTAAAGTCAGCAAAATTAACCCAAGTGAGAGAAAGGGCTTTATCATTGGCTGGGCCCATACTATGGAACACGATGCCCCCCGAACTCAGATTACAGAATAATCTCAAAACTTTTAAGAAAAATCTAAAAACATGGCTCTTTAAAAAAAGCCTTCACTAAAGAGTGTGGAGGGTAGAGAATGAAAGTACAGGGTAATGCAGATGAGAATGAATTTACTCAATCCTACATTTAAGAAGTAATATTTCAAAACTCAATAATATACTTGGACTTGACCAACATTACTCAAATAATGATTTTATTTATGAAATTGTAACCGAACTTTATTGGCACCTGTTAGAATGTACGATATCCTACATTTACTTACCTTAGTCTATGTGCCTATTTATAAACCGTTGCGATGGTATATAACTTAGCGACGGTATAGAAAAGTTTTTAAATAAAATTAAATAAAATAAATCTACCACTCTCTCCGTGAAGAAATACTTCCTGACATTAGTTCTGAGTCTTCCTCTCTGGAGCTTCAAATCGTGACCCCTGGTTCTGCTGATTTTTTTCTGACGGAAAAGGTTTGTCGTTGTCTTTGGATCATTAAAACCTTTCAAGTATCTGAAAGTCTGTATCATATCACCTCTGCTCCTCCTTTCCTCCAGGGTGTACATATTTAGATTCTTCAATCTCTCCTCATAAGTCATTCGATGAAGACCTTCCACCTTTTTGGTCGCCCTTCTTTGGACCGCCTCCATCTTGTCTCTCTCTTTGGAGATACGGTCTCCAGAATTGAACACAGTACTCCAGTGAGGCCTCACTAAGGACCTGTACAAGGGGATAATCACGTCCCTTTTCTTACTCGATATTCCTCTCTCTATGCAGCCCAGCATTCTTCTGGCTTTAGCTATCGTCTTGTCACATTGTTCGCCGACTTCAGATCATTAGACACTTATCACCCCAAGGTCTTTCTCCTGCTCCGTGCACATCAGCCTTTCTCCCCCCATCGAACGCAGTTCATTCGGATTTCCACTCCCCATATGCATGACTCTGCACTTTTTGGCATTGAATCTCAGCTGCCATATCTTCGACCACTCTTCCAGCTTCCTTAAATCCCGTCTCATTCTCTCCACTCCTTCTGGCTTGTCCACTCTGTTGCAGATCTTAGTGTCGTCCGCAAAAAGACAAACCTTACCTTCTATTCCATCCGCAATGTCGCTCACAAAGATATTGAACAGGACTGGTCCCAACACCAATCCTTGCGGTACACCACTTAAATCTGCTCTCTCTGCAGATAGAGTTCCATTTATCATCACACATTGTCTTCTGTCTGTCAACCAGTTTGCAATCCAGGCCACCACCTCTGCACTCACTCCTAAGCTTCTCATTTTATTCACCAGTCTCTTGTGTGGGACCGTATCAAAAGCTTTGCTGAAATCCAAGTAGATGACATCCCGTGCTCTTCCTTGATCCAATTCCTTGGTTACCCAGTCAAAAAAGTCAATCAGATTTGTCTGACAGGATCTTCCCCTGGTGAATCCATGCTGCCTCTGGTCCAGCAATTCTCCCGACTGTAGATAGTTCACTATTCTCTCTTTCAACAGTGACTTCATTACTTTTCCCACCACCGAAGTGAGGCTAACTGGTCTGTGGACTCTCGTGAAGTTACGTCAGGACAAGGGACGCATGATCCTGATAGCACCTCACTGGCCTCGCCAAGAGTGGTTTCCTATACTTCAGGACCTCTCCATTCACAGGCACATTCCTTTGGGAAAGGATCCGCTTCTGATCACTCAGAACAAGTGCCTTTTCCACCCCAATCTTCAGGTCTTGTCTCTGACGGCCTGGATGTTGAAAGGTTAATTCTTCAGCCAGTTTCTCATGTCTGATTGCTTTATGGAAGCCTTCCACGAGAAAATCTTATCTTTACAAATGGAACCGGTTTTAGATCATGGTGTTCCTCTCAGTCCCTTGATCCCTTTACCTGTTCCACCACGAAGTTTCTAGACTATCTCTGGCATTTGTCAGAATCAGGTCTAAAAACCTCCTCCATCAGAAAGCATGTCAGTGAGATAGCCGCCTTCCATAGAGGTGTCGGGGATGTTCCTATTTCAGTACAACCCCTCGTAACACGTTTTCTGAAGGGCTTGCTTCGCCTCAAGCCTCCTCTGCGCTCTCCGGCCCCTTCTTGGGACCTCAATCTGGTTTTGGATCGGCTCATGAAACCACCATTCGAGCCTCTCCAATCCTGTGATCTTCGCTATCTCACATGGAAAGTGATCTTTCTTTTGGCAATCACATCTGCTCGCAGAGTTAGTGAGTTACAGGCCCTAGTTACCCATCCGTCTTACACTAAACTTCTGCAGGACCAGGCAATACTCCGCACTCACCCTAAGTTCTTACCTAAGGTAGTATCGGACTTTCACATTAATTAATCCAATATACTACCTACCTTCTTTCCCAGGCCCCACTCGAATCCAGGAGAACAGGCTCTGCATACCCTTGACTGTAAACGGGCTCTAGCATTTTATCTAGACCGTACAGCTGCCCACAGGAAAAAGCACTCAATTGTTTCTCTTTCCATTCCATCAAATTGGTGCAGCCTGTGGGTAAGCAGAATCTCTCCTCCTGGTTAGCGGACTGCATATCTTTTTGCTATCTGCAAGCAAGCATTCCACTTCAAGACCATTTTAAAGCACACTCTGTGAGGGCCATGGTGACTTCAGTAGCACACCTACGCTCTGTGCCGCTTCCTATATTTGCAGGGCTGCTACCTGGAGTTCTCTCCATACCTTTACAACCCATTATTGCTTGGACAAAGCCGGAAGACAAGATTCCATCTTTGGCCAATCTGTCTTGCGCAACCTTTTCGCAACTTGACGTAGCAACACCCTTCCATCTGCCCATTAGGGTTCAGAATACCCTCTACCAAATTTCACCCCAGTCCTAGTTCTTATTGCACATCTTGGTACATTTGGTGCATTTCTCAGACATCCTCAGCTCGGTTCTCACCCATATGTGAGGACTACCATCCTGCTTGTCCTATGAGAAAGCAAATGTTGCTTACCTGTAACATGTGTTCTCACAGGACAGCAGGATGTTAGTCCTCACGAAACCCGCCCGCCGCCCCGTGGTGTTGGGTTCTTAACGTTTTCCTATTTTATTTTCGGCACTTCCTGTAGCTTTAAACAAGACTGAAGGGGGGGGGGGGGGAACCCCTGCTGGCTGCAGGTTTAGTGCCAGATTTAGTGCCAGTCAAAGTTCTAGAAACTTTGACAAAAGTGTTCCATGATTGGGCTCTATCCTGTGATGTCACCCATATGTGAGGACTAACATCCTGCTGTCCTGTGAGAACACCTGTTACAGGTAAGCAACATATTTTATCCCACGAGTACCACATTAATATGCCTGGTCTGAGAAGGGACAAATTCAGAATAAGAGAACTCTCCTGAATGCCAAACGTCAGGAGGGTTGAGCAGAAGTAGGTGAGACTTTGTGGTTGGGATTGGACTGTTGTATTTGTGGACCTGCTGTGCTTATTTTGAAAAGAATAGGAAGCCAAAGGCTTTAGTTTTTTTTCAGAATGAGAGAGGGCTATTAACTAGGCAGGCGTCTGTTTTAATATTAGAGGGAGAAGAATCTAAGAAGGACAAGAAGTTAAGTCCTATTTTGGGGGGGCCTTTCAGTTTGGGATATTGGGGGCAAATGGAAACATATAATAAGGAAACCTGAGGGTTTGGACAGTTCAATTGATGCTTCTGTTCATTCACTCTTTGAAAAAGTGGTTCCAGAGGCCTGTAGATGGATATATGTTATCCCTTTTCATAAAAGTGGTAATAAGGAGGAGAGGAGGCTGGTAACTAATAAACAGTCTGACTATAGTGGGTGGTAAATGAATGGACTCACTAAAAAAAGAAAGGATAATGGAGTATATGGAATCTGGAGGATTGCAGGATTCAAGGCAGCAAGGTGTTATCAGAGGGCGATCATATCAAACAGATATGATCAATTTTTTTTTTTTTTAATTTTTTTAATTTATATTTTATTAAATTTTCACATTTATTACAATCATGAAAAAACATAACTCTCATGTCCAAATATCCTTCAAAAAATACAGTAACATAGAATAATTACTTTTCCTATATTTGGCATAACCATAATTGGGGGAGAAATTAAGAAACATTTAAATAATAAACTGAAGTTTATATATACCAATATAATTTCTAAAGGAGGAAAGAGGTGTGTATTTGTTTTATTGACCTTCTGTCTCCAAAATCTCTGCTTGATTCTTATTAATTAGAAAGGTTTCCAAATGTATCGGATCACCAAATCCAAACTTCTTCCCTTGGTAATTAATAAAACATGTACAAGGAAATTTTAAGAAAAACGTGGCCCCCAACGCCACAACCCTAGGCTTCAAGGAAAGAAAGTACCGTATTTTTTGCTCCATAAGACGCACCTGACCATAAGACGCACCTAGGATTCAGAGGGGGAAAATTAAAAAAAAAAAAAATTTGTGCTAAACCGGCTCTGCGTCTGGGCGTCTTATGGAGTAAATTAGGGGAGTGCATAGCTTTTTTTTTTTCTCCCCATTTTGTTTTCGGGTCTGGGAGGGCCATTTCGGTCCACTCCCCAGATCAGAAAACTTTTCTTTCTCTGGGAACCCCTCCCCCCCCAAAAAAAAACCCCCATCCCAACCCTTTAAATTAATTAACAACCCCACCCTCCTGACCCCCCAAGACCTGCCAAACGTCCCTGGTGGTCCAGCGGGGGGTCCAGGAGTGATCTCCTCGCTTCGGCCATCGGCTGCCAGTAAACAAAATGGCGCCGACGGCCCTTTGCCCTCTCCATGTCACTGAGACCGACCAATAGCAGCGGTCGGTCCCAGTGACATAGTGAGGGCAAAGGGCCGTTGGCGCCATTTTGATTACTGGCAGCCGACGGCCCTTTGCCCTTACTATGTCACAGGGACAACCGCTGCCATTGGTCGGTCCCAGTGACATAGTGAGGGCAAAGGGCCGTCGGTGCCATTTTGATTACTGGCAGCCGACGGCCCAAGCCCAGGAGATCGCTCCCGGACCGCTCCTGGACCCCCGCTGGACCACCAGGGACGTTTGGCAGGTCTTGGGAGAGTCAGGAGGGTGGGGGGGGGGTTTGTTAGATTTTTAGTTTTTTTTTTCTATTTGCTCCATAAGACGCACATACATTTTCCCCCCACTTTTGGGGGAAAAAAAAGTGCGTCTTATGGAGCGAAAAATACGGTATTTCCTTCTAGCCTGGGTGGCTCGGGCCACGTCAGGGAAGATTTGGATTTTCTGTCCGCAAAAGGAAATATTTCTATTCAGAAAAAACTTTTTGAACAATATATCCTTATCAGATTCTACAACAAAGGAAACAAATAGTGTTGCCCTATTTTCTATAATATCAAGAGATTCTTCCAAGAATTTATTATTATTTATTATTATTTATTTAACTTCTTTTACTATACCGATTCTCAAGACCAGGTCTTATCGTACCGGTTTACAATGGAACAGGGGGAAACCAATTAACATCTAGGTAGAAATGAAAAGTTACATTAAAACAGGGAGCGTAAAACTTGGAAGATGGAAGATAGGGCAGAATTAAACTATAACAATAAGGAGTGATAAATATAATCAACAAAAACAATAAATTAGTAATACATGTTGAACCCCCAAGGTTGCATCCCCACCCTGTAAGGAGTTAGGTGCAATCTTTTTTGTAAAGTAGTAAATTTTTGATAATTTAGGAATATCTTTCTCCTCATAGTTTAACATTTCTTTTAAGAATTTTTTAAACATTTCTATGGGGGATAACAACCGTGTCATAGGAATATTGAGTATTCTCAAAATTTTAATCCTTAATAAATTTTCAGCACTCTCAATCTCTTTATGCATGGATAAACTATCCCTCATAAAAAATTCCTCTGAGTTAGAAAGTAATTGCATCCTCGTATTCATACTACTTATATTTTTCTCACATTCCTCTATCTTTGTCTTATGTTCTAATAAAGCATTCCTATTGTCATTTATAACAGATGTTAAGGTATTGTTCATCGTAGTAATATTACTGTCAAGCTTAGATATCATACGCCATAAATCTACTAAGGTAATATTATCTGGAACTATTCCAGTATTACCTTCTTGAGAAACTAAAGGTAGGGCTAACAGATATGATCAATTTGAGTAACCAAAGCATTAGATCAGGGAAGGCTCTGGATGTGATAATTTTTATAAAGCTTTTGATACAGTTCTGCAAAAGATGTTTTCATAAAATTACTCAGTTTTGTGATAGTGATAAGTTTAAATAAACAAGGGTGAGCACAAAAGAGGAGTCCCAAGATAGTGATAAAGATCATGAAGGTTCTGTCATGAACAGAGAGAAATATAGGTTTTCAGCTTTACATTCCTGAATAACAAAAGTTCCCAAGTGTTCAATATAAAAACTTCTTTTACAGGATTTAGTGTCAGCTGATATAGGGGTAGATTTTCAAAGGGTTACACGCATAACACCCGAAAACCTACCCCTGCATGCGCCGAGCCTATTTTGCATAGGCTCGCCGGCGCGCGCATGTTATAAAATCGGGTGTATGCACAAATGTACCCCGTGCGCGTAACATTAAAAATCTGCCCCATAGTGAATAAGATGGATTTGCAAATGGGACTGACTGAACAGAGACTGACTGTAGCTGGGTTAGTGGGTGTTTTCACTAGGAGGTGTTTCTAGTCATATGCAGGTAGTTTATCATAACAGAGCTAGGTCTCTGGCATTGTACTTCAAACGTTTCGCAGGTTTAGTGTAGATTCAGTGATCCATGTGTGGTGGTTGCAGATGCAGTATCTCCAGAATGGAGCAGCTCTGTTCTGTGTGCTTTTTTGCCATAGTCTTTGAGATTTATTGTCTCAGTGTCAATGATGAAGCCTTTCAGATTTCCTCTCAAGAAGGATACAATTAGTCAGGGGTCTGTCCTTTATCTGAGCACAGACCCTCTACCTCAAACAGCTTTGGGAGTTGTTCCCAAAGAGAAAAAGCTATTGAAACAAATTATTGGAGGATTTCCCAAAATCAAGAAAATCATAAATATTTTATTTGGAAATAAGCTTTTTAGTATCAGAAGAATGTTTCCTCCATTAAAGTATGTTTGAAATTTTGATATTTTTGTTGGACAGTCTTGATATTCTAAATGCCTGATTTTAGTAAGGCTTTCTCCCCATTCTGTGGTGGAAAAGCTCGGTAAATCAACTCTAAATGTACCCACATTAAGAGCAAGTAGCATTATTAGTTCTCTTCTAATACAGATGATATAAGGTTTGAGGGGAACTGTCTGATCCTCAAATGGGAAGTATTTTTTTCCCTCATGTACACTGCCAATATTTAGCTGTATTCCATTAGGAAGGGAAAAAGATGTTACAGTGAATAGATTAAACAAGTATCACACTTTAATTTGTTTGTTTAAGCTTCAGTTCAGTCTTCATAAATTTGAGATCCTTTGGGTAAGGAAACCTCTGCCCATTTTCCATCCATATGTTTGAATGAGACACAGCTAATGTATTCTGACTGTGGATGGATATTGAGAATACAAATTGATTCTCAGTTGTCATTATTTTAAATTTCAACTGTGACCAAATTTGTTTCATTCTAATTGCATATGGTGAAACAGATGTGTCTTTTTCTGGATGAGGTGTGCCTTAGTCCAGTAGCCGGTTTCCGGCGTGGACTTAGCCCCCAGTGTGGCTGAAAGGCAGCGGGTGCAGAAACGAACTTGGTGATGAAGGTAATTCCCTCTCCCCCTGCAGCTGGAGACCGTCCGGCACACGATCGGTAAGTGCCGAGACCAGGTAAGAAAAAAAAATCTTTAAGGAGGTCACATGGTGTAGTGAGAGAGGAGGATGTAGTTCTCGCTCTCGGCACCAGACTTGCTGCATCGGACCCCATCTGCACCATCCGTGGCGCCCAAGTAAGGCTTGAATACCGCTGAGTGGTGGCTAAATTCGTTTGGGTCAGGAATGTCCGCTCGGGTGGTGAAAAGGATAAAGAAAGGGGACGGGAATGTCTTAAGCCTGTGGAAACCTTAAACATGGCCGCCGCGAGTACACCCGATGGCTCCCCAGTCATGGCAATCGCTGATATTAAGCTAGCGGTTCTGGAGGCTCTGGGTCCGGATGTTAAAAATATCTCCACCAAAATTAATGAAATTTTAGAAAACTTGGGCAAGTTTGAAGCGCGTTTTGTAGATGCTGAAAGCCGCATGTCTGAAGTACAAGAAGGCCTCCGGGTAGCCCAAACCGATCTGGGGGCTTTGCAGGCTGTAGTGGAGAAGCAGGCTGCCAGGATCGAGGACGTAGAAAATCTGTCCCGCAGGTCAAATCTGCGGTTTGTGTGGTTACCTGAAACTTTGGACGATAGACGTTTGCTGGAGACTCTGGAGGCCTGGCTGGAGAAGGAGTTATCTCTGCCCCGATCACATGGCAAGCTGCACATCGAACGTGCGCATCGCCTGGGACCCTCGAGTTTCAAACGCTGTTAAGCCGCGAGTGGTAGTCGCAAAAGTCTTAATTATGCTCGTAAGGATATTTTGCAAGCACTGCGAGGGAAGCGGGAGATTTCCTATGAAGGTACCCGGGTCCTTATTTTTCAAGATTTTTTGGCCGTGGTGGCCGCTCAGCGGAGAGCTATGGCTCCGGTGTGCACCCAGTTGATAAACCAGGGGATACGGGCTACGCTGCTGTACCCTGCTCGACTGAGGGTATACTACGGTCGAGGAAGCAAAACAGCTCCTGAAGTCAGCGGAGCCTGGAGTAGCCACCTAAGACACTGGCTGTGTGGCAGTTTGGCCGGAGTGTGTTTGAAATGGCGATGGTTTTTCACTTTTTCTGTCCCTTCTTTTGTGAGTCATGGTTTTTTGGATAGGAGGCAGAGATTGTCGTCACTTGGGTAATCAATGTTTTTTTTTTTAAATTCCGGTTTTCCTGGGTTGCCCCTAACCTTCGGATGTTACAGTTGTTTGTATCATCCCTTTTGGATCAGCTTGACTTTCATTCATCGACTCCAACGCCACTGCTCCGTTTTTTTCTCTCTTTACAAGGTGCTACTCTGGATTTTCTAAGGCCCTGATGCTGTCTCTTTGTTCGTTGCCTTGTCTCATTTTTGTTCACCTGGCACACAGATCAGTATATCGGATTCCTTTTTAATACATCGTCTAATTATATGGGCCCCTCTCATCTCAGTTTCAGTGCTGCTGGTCTTTTTTCATCGCAAAAAGTCAGGCTTCCTGATGTTTTGTTACAGCTATATGTCGCTAGACCTGTTGCGGGCGTGGAATTGTGCATGAATTCTTTGATCTTTGGCGAGCTGGGTTTTTTTTTGTCTGGCTCATTTGCTTGAGGACTGTTAATTTCTGAAACCAGCTACACTGCCTGGGAGAGCTGTGGAATGCTATTTGTCTCAGAGGCACTCCTCTCTCCCTCATATTTTAGACGGCCTATGTGGGGTTTATGATATTCGGTCACTGTTGCGATACTGGGTCACCGTTACCAGTTCAGAGCGCTACCCTTCGGCCTAGCAACCACCCCCAGAACCTTCACCAAAATCATGGTGGTCGTGGCGGCAACACTGAGGAAGGAAGGGATCTTGGGTACACCATTACCTGGACAACTGGCTGATCAGGGCAAAGTCTTCGGAAGAGATCCAACAGGTGACCAGCAGAGTCAAGAGCCTACTGCAGGAACTCGGTTGGGACGTGAATATGGGCAAGAGCAGTCTGCAGCCCTCTCAATCGTTAGAGTATTAGACTTCCTAGCTGGGGCTTCCTTCAGACCAACACGTGGTCTGTCACTTCGCCTCTTAACATTGAAGACGGTATTTCTTTTGGCAATATGTTCAGCTCGTCTCATCTCAGAATTACAGGCAGTATCCTGTTGGGAACCGTTCCTTAGGTTCACACCTGCGCATTGTCCCCTTCTTCCTACCGAAAGTGGTTTCCGAGTTTCACTTGAACCAAGCCATCTCGCTTCCATCTCCGGATGAGCATAAGGACTCGGAAGACTCATGCCTGCTTTGCCATCTAAATGTCGGCAGACTCCTAGTGCGGTACCTGGAAAGATCTGAACCGGTGTGCAAAAAGGACAGTTTGTTCATTCTTCACTGCGGAAAGAAACAAGGAGAAGCGGCCTCGCGGGCGACCATAGCCCACTGGATCAAGGAAATAATCAAGGCAGCCTACACAAAGCTCACTCAACCTCATCACATCAGCAAGAAACCTTGGTGTCACCCTAGACTCCCAGCTAAGCCTTAAAACCTACATTAACACCATAATAAAGGAAGGCTACTACAAATCCTCAAAAAAAAAAAAATCAAACCGCTACTACTCATACAGGATTATCGATCCATACTCCAAGCCCTCATTTTCTCCAAACTTGACTACTGCAACTCCATCTTCCTTGGATTCCCATCCTCCTCCTTCAAGCCCCTCCAACTACTCCAAAACGCAGCAGCCAGATCCCTCACGAACAGCAAATGCTCCACACACATCACCCCCATACTAAAAGAACTCCACTGGCTCCCCATCACACACAGAATTCAATATAAAGCTCTCTCCCTTATACACAACTCCCTCAACAATGAAAAGACAGACTGGCTAAAAGACACCCTTCACCCGTACACCACCCAATGAAACCTACGCTCCAGTAACACTGGATTACTTTCCATCCCCTCCAACAAAATGGCCCACCTCATCTCAACTCGAGAACGAGCAATCTCAATAGCTGGCCCCACTTTATGGAACAAACTACCAGAAGATCTCAGAACAGAACCCTCATCACAGAACTTCAAGAAATCACTGAAAACATGGCTATTCAAAAAAGCCTACCCAGCTGACAGCTAACACCATGACACCCACTACAACCTCCACAAAACCGAACCTCAGCCCGCCCTCATTAATCTTTTAAAATCAACAGACTATCCAAATGATATAACACTTACAGTAGTTCAGTTTACTCTATATTGTTTTTATAATGCTTACATTAGTTTAGTATGTATATTGCTTATATATATATTGTTTATATAACTTTATAATGCAGCTTACATTAGTTAGTCCACTTTGTATTGCAATCTTTTTGAAACCCCAAATGATATAACACACTCACAACATTTTTAACCTTTTAAACCTTTCACTATAATAGTCAAGATAAACAATAGTTTGCTTCTATCTTGCTTTGTTATTATTATTAATATATATATATATGTAATGAAACCGTACCTCACTGTAATTACTCTGTAAAATAGTGTGACCTATATGCACAATAAATGTATTTTTATATGTATGTATAGGTAACAAAACCTCACCTCGATATAATTACTCTTTTTTGTAATATAAAATAGTGTGGCCTATAATCACATTATCTCACATATATCATGTAAACCGATGTGATACCCTGGGTAAATGTCGGTATATAAAAACAAACAAATAAATAAATAATAAATACATAGAGGCAGGGAAGCCCTTAACACTACAGGTTAAGGCTCATTCTACGAGGGCACAGGCAGTTGCTTTTGGCAGAAACCAAGTTACTGTCGCCCGCCGAGATCTGTCGGGCGGTAACGTGGTCCTCTGTACACACCTTCTCCAGGTTCTACCACCTGGATGTTCAAGCCCGAGAAGGTGCAGCCTTCGCAACACGGGCAGCCTCCCGCTCTGCCTGGGAGTAGCTTTTGTACATCCCACTGATCCTTAGTCCATCTGGCTACACGCTAGGAAATGGAGAAATTACTTACCTGATAATTTAGTTTTCCATAGTGTAGACAGATGGACTCAGCATCCCCGCCCAGGGCTGCCCCAGAAAAGGAGAACCTCGGATAGCAAACCTTGAGACTAAGCAAATACGGGTAATCCGCGGCCTACCCCTAGTTCAAGACACTCATAGTTTGTCCTGTGTCGGCGTTAATTGGTTGAGTGCACTGACAGTTCCAGTTTGGAAAATAGTTGAACCAGTTCAAGTTTTAAGAACATAAGAACATGCCATACTGGGTCAGACCAAGGGTCCATCAAGCCCAGCATCCTGTTTCCAACAGTGGCCAATCCAGGCCATAAGAACCTGGCAAGTACCCAAAAACTAAGTCTATTCCATGTACCGTTGCTAATAATAGCAGTGGCTATTTTCTAAGTCAACTTAATTAATAGCAGGTAATGGACTTCTCATCCAAGAACTTATCCAATCCTTTTTTAAACACAGCTATTCTAACTGCACTAATCACATCCTCTAGCAACAAATTCCAGAGTTTAATTGTGCGTTGAGTGAAAAAGAACTTTCTCTGATTAGTTTTAAATGTGCCACATGCTAACTTCCTGGAGTGCCCCCTAGTCCTTTCTATTATCTGAAAGAGTAAATAAACAGTTCACATCTACCCGTTCTAGACCTCTCATGATTTTAAACACCTCTTTCATATCCCCCCTCAGCCGTCTCTTCTCCAAGCTGAAAAGTCCTAACCTCTTTAGTCTTTCCTCATAGGAGAGCTGTTCCATTCCCCTTATCATTTTGGTCGCCCTTCTCTGTAGCTTCTCCATCGCAATTATATCTCTTTTGAGATGCGGCATCCAGAATTGTACACAGTATTCAAAGTGCGGTCTCACCATGGAGTGATACAGAGGCATTATGACATTTTCCGTTTTATTCGCCGTTCCCTTTCTAATAATTCCCAACATTCTGTTTGCTTTTTTGACTGCCGCAGTACACTGAACAGACTATTTCAAAGTGTTATCCACTATGACGCCTAGATCTCTTTCTTGGGTGGTAGCACCTAATATGGAACGTAAAATTGTGTAACTATAGCATGGGTTATTTTTCCCTATATGCATCACCTTGCACTTATCCACATTAAATTTCATCTGCCATTTGGTTGCCCAATCTTCCAGTCTTGGAAGGGTGCGCCTGTAATGTATCACAATCAGCTTGTGATTTAACTACTCTGAATAATTTTGTATCATCCGCAAAGGACTATACTGTTCTGTTCCCCCACCCTTTCCAGCAGGAAGTAAATCCTGAGGCCAGATGAATTTAAACCCCATTCAAGAATAGAACATAGTGTAATCAAAAAGAATATAAATCATACATCCCATGAAAATTGAATAAGCAGTAATCATAAAATGAGAAATTAATTAGTATATATCCTCCGCATTATCAATATCAATGGCTGCCAAGAATGGGAAAAAAAAATGTCAGTCATTTAAATAGTAACATCCCACAGCAGATAGACTGTAAAGATTCATAAAAGAAACCAAGTTTCAAATCTCCATGTAGACAGTCACCCGGATCTTCAAAAATAAAATTTTGGAGAGACGAAGACAAAAACTCTCATATCCAGAATTTCTTTTTATCTTTTTAATGTCACTCTTTTCTCCATGTTTCACCATACATATATCTCTCAGATAAGAACCAAGCATTCTAGATAACATTAGTGAAGCAAAAAAAAAAAATTGAAAAGAGAAAACTAAGAAAATGCACCTACTTGTCAAATGAGAAGGTCGGTAGCGATATTCCTAAAGAACCTATTAGGTAAACAGTTACTTCTTTCCCTTGGAGCAAACTGCCATAATGAAGTATAATAATAGATTCTCAAACAGTCCATATCAGAGAAAAATTGAGACATCATATACTTCATATAATAGTATTTTTCTTAGTCAGTGTGATTGGACTTACCGTGCCTCTCACGCTGAAAATCTTCAGTTTTGCTGGAAACAAAACCGTAAAGCACATGCTTTTGTTTACCAATTCTTTACAAATTGTGTTGAAAGCCCTCCCACTAGCTGAGACGTTTGCCGAGTAATTGTTAAACAAAAATAATTTATTCCCCTTAAACTCCAGGATTTTCAGTTTCTTATAACTCAGCATAATGTTCGCTTTGATGTAGTTCAAAATTCGAGCTACAAGAGACTGCAGGTGGCCATTTAAATCTCTGATTGGTCCTATGTAATGCACTCTCTGAATAAGAACTGATTCTGTCTCAAGGAACATTCCCAGCGCTTCAAGTAATCAAACTTGAACAAAGTCCATTAATTCAATATCTTTTACCTATTCAGAAAGTCCAATTATTCAGATGATATTCCTGCATCCTCTATTCTCCCGATTATATATACGAGCTTTGAATGCAGCTACTTGCGTAGTAAGAGCTTCCGTCAATATTTCTTGTGCAGATAAATAATGGTCAGCACTATCTAGTTTGTGTGCTGTTGGACGCTTTCTTTAATCTCTTTAAGCACTGCTTGAAATTTAAGGCGATCATCAACCACAGCTGATACTCTTCGAAATGTCCCAAATCAACACATCCTTGAACGCCATTATCGCCCACTTTGGTTCCAATGCCATCTTAGAGTCTGTTGGCTTGATTTTCTGTCACACTCCGTAGTTTTTATAGACAAACCAGACACTACGGTAGCCCAAAAAGCAGCAGTTGGCCTGGCCACTCATCCACTGTCAAAAGTGTGCAATTGAAGCAAAAATATTGGTAAATGAAGAGTGGGAAAAAAAAAAAATTCAGATTGTCACCGGAAGCTATACCACCCTGTGACTTCTCAGGTGGCCATCTTGACCGGAAACCCTCTTCTGCTCATTTCATGGAGGATATTTGTAAGGCAGTCACATGGGGGCTTCCTTACATTCTTTTACTAAATATTTCAGTCTGGATGTTCATGCAAAGAGGAAGCCACCTTTGGAACTGGTGTTCTCTAGGCAGCCCAATTTCTTCTCTCTCTTGGGTAATTCCACATGGAATCCTGCCCCTTCAAATTTAGAAAACAGTTAAAAACATGGCTCTTTCATCAAGCCTTCCCAGATTAACTTTCTCACCCCCACAGACCCCCGGTAAACCCCCCCCCACCCCCCTTGTATAATTGCATATGTGTATTCTCATTTAATCGTATAACTGCCTCCACCCTTTCGATTCCTGGCTCCATTTGTATATTATGTATATTATTTATAGTATATCTTGTGCTCCTTTGCATTTAATTAACATGTTACTGTTCCTATCGCCTTCTCCCCTTCCCTATCTTAGTTTGGGGTCTCCCCTCTGACCCCACGTTCTTAGTTTTCCCCCCACCCCCCCCCCTGTTATTTGTATTTTCTACCTTTTGTTACAATGTAAACCGATATGATGTGTATTTTAATGTCGGTATAGAAAAGTTGTTAAATAAATAAATAAATTTCTGGACTGGTGTAGCAGGATAATAAGAGAGAAGAAATTTAGTCTTGTCTGATATCATGTCCTCTCTTCCTTTTTCTTACTCTTCATTTATCCACAAAAACTTTGGAAGGATCTTTCCTTTGAAGGATCCTTAAGTGTTTTAAATTATTTACATGTTATTTAAGAGTTTGAATTTATTGTATTTTTTTCTATGGCTTTGAGGTAATAATACTGGCATTTTGCTGAAGCTGCATTATAGCTACCAGTGATGTCATGGAAAAAAGTGTCCTCTGTCTCCATCTGCTTGTAGGTAGAAAATTCACGTTTGAACTGGTATAGCAGGATTCAAGGAAAGGAAATTATCAGGTAAGAATACATTTCTCCAAGCTGGGTCATCTATGTATACAGATTTATCTCATAGATGTTCATTATGGATGATATGAAAACCGAACTGGTGGTGTGGTCACCAGGGCAGGTTTGGGAAAGCCCTGTTCTAGTGAGTTTCTATTTGGTCTTTTAATGACAGAATGAAAAAAAATGAAGCCACCAAATGTATTTTGCCTCAAAACAGCTAATATGTCTCTGATCCCCCAAGGGTTGGGCTGTATTCTAGAAGATAATGATTATGGCAATGTCAAGCAGGCATCTTTTGGGTGACAGGGAAGAAAAGTAGATGTCAGATTCCCAGTGGCATACCAAGAGTCTTCGGCACCTGAGGGCCAATACGTTTGTGTGCCTCTCCAGCACCCTCTCCCCCCCATCCTCTTGTACTAATGCTTAAGATCACAGAAAATCAGTGGTATCTCTAGACAGAAGAATTTGTGGGGCTTTCAGTTCCTCCATGCTGATCTTGTGCATTGTGAGAAAAGCATAAAGTGCTACTCTTGCACATTCCCAAAGTTAACATAAGCCAATCACTAAAAATTAAGAGAATTTGTTTTTACTTTTTCTGTCTGATCTTAGTTTTCTAATCTGTTGGTCATAGGCTTTTTTTTTTCCACATTCCCTTTCTTGGTCTTTTTCCAGTTCCTTTTCCACAGTCTCTTTTTTTTTCTGTTTCTTCTCTCGCCACATGTCTTCTTCCCTTCCTCCCTCAATGCACACTCCAGGCTCTTCCAACACACTGTCTCTCTCACACACATGCGCACACACACACTCAGGCTCAATCTCACATGCTCTCTCTCTCTCTCACACATACACACATAGGCTCTCTCACATGCTGTCTATCTCATACATGCTCACTGGCTCTCTTTCACATGCTTTCTCCTCTCACACACAGGCACTCACATGCTCTCTCAAAACACACGGCTCTCACTGGATGATTTTAACGATAGGTTACAAATTGTAACTAAAGCCCTGCTGTGTGCAGCCACGAAAAAAGTGTGTGGCCATGCACGCACGTAGCTTAGAGGGTACAGTGGCTGGCACACAGGAAAGGAACAGCACACTTTCCTGCTCAGCCACCAGTGGTATGAGGTCCAACGGCGGCCGCACAGCCTGTCTGTCTTTTTTTTGGCCACAAGTGGGATGGGATCCATTGGTGGCCACATGGGCCCTCCCAGGGTCAGGCATTGGCGCCCCCGCGGCACACCACCTCAGATACCTGACCATACAAGGTGGGTAGTGAAAAGATTTTTATGCATACAAAAACTAAATAAATAGAAAAGTCAGATGTGGTGAACTAAGTCTCTGGATTGGCACTAAAATGTGGAGCTTATTACTTAAGTTTCCTGGTTGGTTTCTTGCCTAGCCTGGCAGCAACAAATATTTGGTACTGATTAGAATGTTAGTGGAACCTATATGAAGTGATATTATTTAGGTCTGCATAGACAGGTGTTATTGATCATAGCATCCAGCCTTAGTAGGTATGCCAGTAAGATTTACTGTGAAGGATATTGGATGAAGGGGAAAAGATATGTTCTGGTCTCACCCTCACTCCTGTCCCTACAGAGGCAGAGTTGATAGGTAGAGATGGGGCTGTGAATCTGTGTGAAGATTGGAATGTATGACTCAACCCCTATGAGTAAAGCCTATTGCTTTTGTTTTTTTGTAATTTTGAGTTCATGAGCTAATTTTATTGGCAAAGCATGTGAACTACTCCATTTTTTCTTAGATTAAAAAAAATAATACTACTCAATAAAGAAATGAAATTTTAAACTAGAAAAAATCCCCCTAAAATCTTTTGAGTTTATATTATATAAAAAATCTTTTATAATAAATTTGAGTAAGATACTAGAAATTCATTTGAATTACAGAGCTAACTGCAGTATTTTATATTTTTTAGGTCATCCTAAGATTTTTTTTCCCCATGGTAAGTTATGGAGCTCCAGCTTTAAAAAAAAAAAAAAAAGGTCTCTATGTGCTTTTTTTATTTTAACCTTTTCATCCTTAACTTTAAGATGGCAAAATATTCGCTATCACACCTATGGTGATACAAATAATTTTTTTAGTTGAGCAGTAGACCTAATTGTTTGCTATTGGCGATAAACTATATAAATTTCCTTTGTAAAGTTGCATTTAACACTATTTATATTCAATAGTGTTTAATATTGGACCACTCAGTTTTTCAAATATCTGCCATATTGGAGCTCCAAAGTATATTATGGGGGAGAGAGTTAGAACAGGACCTGAGAGAGAGCCTAGAAATAATCTGTATATTATTTATTTTATTTTTTTATACTGTCATTTGGTAAAGTCATCATAACGGTTTACAAAATTTTCAGAATGCAAGAAATTTTAAACAATTGATCAAAAGGCATACCAGGAAGCATACTAAATAAGAAAGAGAGACAATCAATTGCAAAGATATTAGTTGGAACATGCACTACGGATTGCACGAAGGGGTGCACAAAGGGGAGGGCCCCTTTGTCGCACCCCTTCGACGCGCGGCGCCTGGTGGGAGGGCGCCTTTCAACCATCGGTGTTTTACTTTTATCTGAAGATATGTGCTAAACATTATAGGTCCTGTCCAGCAGTAATGCCAGGAATATCAAGATTGACACATTCAAGAGTTATTTGCACATAATGTGCCCTGAAATTTCCTGTATTTATTGCTTAATAGGTTCTTAATATTTTGTATAGGTTGTACATATTTTTAAATTACTTTAATTTCTGTTTCAAAGCTAGAAAAATAGTAAAGTAAGGATTCTGTAGTTCAAAGAATATCATTTAGGGGGATATTTACCTCATGCCATTTAGGTTTTAAGGATAATAAAACATTTTTTTTTGCAAATGGCAAAATTGTGGTAAGACAAAACATTACAGCTCCCAGATTTTGAATGGAAAGTGATGTTACATAGAAGCACAGAAAATGACAGCAGGATTAAGGACTGCAACCGGCCCATTCCTGATGAAAAATCATAGAACCTCTCCAACCTCAGGCTTTTGTCCTTCTGTCATCTTAGCTGATAATCCTCAGTTTTTTCCCTTGTTTTCTTGAATTCTGTTACTATTTTGGCTCCTAATATATCTCTACTGGGAAGTTGTTCCAGGTCTCTACTTCCTAAATATGAAGAAATTTCCGTCTGTTACTTCCAAATGTATCCATTTTGAGCTGAATATCATGATCCCTTGTTCTAGAATGTTCTATTCTTTGAAAAATGCATTGTTCTTATGTTAATGCTTTTGAAGAATTTTAATGTCTCTCTTTCATATTTCCCATCTATCCCTCCTCTCTCTAGGATATACTTATTTAGATCCTTAAATCTCATTTTATAGTGCTTATACCATTTTATGAGCAGCTTTACATTTATCTATATCGTTTTGGAGATGTCCTCCAAAACTGGGCACAGAACTTGAATAAGATGTTACCAATGATCTCTACAGAGGCATTATCACCTATTTTTCCATTTGTAATATATTTATTTATTTATTTATGGTTTTTATATACCGATCTTCTTACATATATGTAAATCAAATCGGTTTACAGAGAACAGTTGAATAAGCTTGCTTGTGGGCAATTACATATAACAAAGAACTTTTTTGAGTAACACATTGTATAACTTTTTGAGTAACATTTAAACATAAGAGCAAAAAATACATGGCTAAACATAAGAACAAAATATACATGGCACAACAAAGTCTTATATGTCTTCATGTGCACCCTAACATTCATCTGGTTCTTACCACCGGCTTGTTGCATTGTTTGTCGTCGGATATGATTGCCTGGGATCTCAACGTAGTTCTGTAACAGTTGATGAAGCCAACGTTTGAACTGTTAGATTTGGCTCCTCTGAAATTTCTGAAATGGAAAGTACTGTTCTTAGTTACCATCAATTCTGCGTGCAAGATTAGTGAATTTCAGGCACCTGTGTACTATGCTCCTTATCTTCAAATGTTCCATAGTAAAGTTTCACTTTTCACAAATCCTAAATTCCTCCCTAAAGTGGTATCAGCTTTTCACCTCAATTAGTCAATTGTCTTTCCTACCTTTTACCCTCGATTTCATACACATGAGAAGAAAATGGAACTACACACACTTACTCGTAAATGAGCATTTGCCTGTTACAGAGGACTCAGTCCCATCGTAAAGCATCACTGCTCTTTCAGGCCGATACAATACAGTGCGCTCCAGTGGAGCGCACTGTTAACCGGCATTTGGACGCGCGTTTTCGACGCGCTAGCTTTACCCCTTATTCAGTAAGGGGTAATGACGCATCGAAAACGCGCATCCAACCCCCCCCCACCCCCCCCCGAGACTAATAGCGCCCGCAACATGGCAAATGCATGTTGATGGCCCCTATTAGTCATTCCATGCGATATAGTAAGCAAAATGTGCAGCCAAGCCGCACATTTTACTTTAAGAAATTAATTTCTGCCGGCGCCGGGGAAGCGCACAGAAAAGCAGTAAAAACTGCTTTTATGTGCACCCTCGACTTAATATCATGACGATATTAAGTCCGAGGTCCCAAAAGTTTAAAAAAAAAAAAATTTAAAATGGGCTCCCGGGTTGAAAATCGGATGCTCATTTTGCCAGCATCCTGTTTCCGAACCCATGGCTGTCAAACTCTCTGACAGCCGCCGCTCCTGTCCAAAGAAGAGGTGCTAGGGACGCGCTAGTGTCCCTAGCGCTCTTATTTACCGCGGGCCCTAATTTAAATAAATTAACTTACCTGAATCGCGTGCACAGGAGAGTGGCACGCCGGGAGAGCGGGCGCTCGTTCGCCCTCCTGCGATTTTTACTGTATCGAACCCGTTTGTGTTTTATGGTCCTAATAGAATAGGAATCGCAGTAGCAAAATGGACAGTGTTGAACTTGATAACAGACTGTATCTGTCACTGTTATGCAGATGAAGAGTTAAATCTTCAAAACCCGGTGAAAAGCACATCAGCTCCAGGCCTGAGCCTTTTCCATCACCCGCTTAAGATGTGGCACTTGAGGACATCTGCAAAGGCAGCAACATGGTCATCTGTACATACTTTCACATCCCATTATTGCCTGGATGTAAAAGCAATATCTAACAGTGCTGTTTCGTTTTGCATTAGTCCTCCTCTCTATGGAAAGAGGGTTCCAGTTTGTGTTAGAGCACCTCAGCTGCAACCCTAAACTTGGGCCCTGACACAGATTCAGCCTGCTTATCGACTGCAGGTTCAGTGATGCACAGCATACCATGGGATCTTCTTAGTGTTTGGGTAATTGCCTTGTTCTTGTGGCCTGGTTTGGCCTCTGGAAAACAGAATGGACCCTTGGTCTGACCCAGTATGGCAACTTCTTATGTTCTTATGGTGTAGATAGGATGAATTAGCCATGAGCTAATTGTCCACTTCCCTGGAGTGCAGAATCTGCGTATAGTTTGCTATGTGTTAGACTGAGGAGGCACTGAGGCAGCGCCTGCACAGAAATATCCACGCATGCTTAGATTCAAAAACTCTTCTAGCTTAGAGAGAGAAGTCCATTCGGTTTTGCTAGATACATCACCCACAGTTCATGGCTTATTCATCTGTGGGAAAACGCTGTTTACAATAAGCAAGCTTGCTTTTTTGTATTGTTTTAGTTGCCAAAGTGTTGAACATGTGAGCTTTCTTAAACCACTCCAGGGTTTTCCTGTTCCATTTGGAGCATTCATCCTATTTCTTATCTTTGTATTATCTTTAAAAAAGAAAATCCCCAAATCTTTTCCTGTTAATTCCCCTGCAGTTTGTTAAAAACAGATCTGATTCAAAAGTAACTCTGAAATAACCATCCTTTTGCTTGCTACCTTGTATGATGAGCTAACCAAACGGCTTCCCATTAAAGGAATACTATCACAGTAACAGAATGGACCCGAGAGTTGAATGGCTAATGCCATTTTAGTTTATTTCTCCTTTAGTTTCGATAGATTCCAACAAATGATTCCAGTATGCATTGCCTTTTTTGGAAGGAGTTGGGAGATGCTTGGGAAGGCAGTTTGATGGTATGGTTTAGTTGTCTTTGAAATTGGAGTATGTGTTTTCAGGAGCTTGGTTATAGCTAGGAGGTCAAAATTAGAACAAAGGTATGATGGTAATAAGTATTTGACTAGTTGCAACAGAATGTGGATTGTCTGTCTTGGGGTAGAGCATGGTGATATATGGAAAGGTAAGGAGATAATCCCAAAGACTCACTTTTGCTGCAGCTGTGATGTTAGGATATTCATTGTTGCACAGAATCTGCTTTGGAATGTACTGACAAAAACACTTAATGTTCTCATTAATGAAATAAAATATTTTCATCCAGTAAATGACTAATTGGATTTATAACAAGTTGCATTCTAGGGGGCCTCTGTAATTATTGTGTCAATTTGAAAAATGTTTGAAATTGGTAATTATAATTGAAATTGAACTATGCATAGTTTTTTATGTATGTGTGTTAACATTTTTATATATATTGTTTTCCTGATAATAGGCACTTTAGAAGAGAGACTACAACTCTACGAAGAAGTTAGCAAGAGATATCCTAGAGCTGTGACACCTAGAAGGCTTCCTTTAAACTTTGTTGCAGGTACTGAGCTGTTCTGGTTTTCGTTGATATAGTTTGCATTTAAAATAGCACTTGAGCTTAGCCAACTTAAAAGTTAATCTCATTCAAGCTACCCTCTCATTAATTTTTTATGCTATTTTCTTATAAAATCTATTCAGTAAGTGGCTTCTCATTTTAGAGAATCTTCTGACATGGTATAGATTTTCCAGAATCATTCTGTGCACAAGCACCTATGATCTATTTATGTAGAGATTTGTTTATATTGCCTATAGCAGAAAATTGTGCTGAGATGAACAATTAAACAGTCCCAATACATTATCAATTGAAGTCACAGCAATACAATAAACAAAGTATAAATTAAATATATGTGCTGGGGGGTCATTGGAGGTGAATTGCTCGATGTACCCACTGGCAAAATATCCGACACATGCAAACTTGATACATCGTCACACTGAATGTTTTTCAAGGTCCTGTCTATCTCCAAAGAAGTCTCTGAAGAGAAGACTGGAAAGACCTCATAAGGGACCGTACATCTTCAAAAGTGGTACAGAAGTGCTACTTGAAAACCTGTGGGTGGGTTTTAGGAAGCCAGTGCAACTTGACCTTAAAAGGGGAGCCATTTCGCAGCATGGACAACTTCAACCACATAAGAGCCTTGCATCAACATTGAGCACTGACGTACTAGTCTCCACTCCAGGCTCTGCATTCACTTCTGAAGTTCAGTCTTTCAAGATCCTGCGGTGACTCAAAAGGCAGAGAGGACTTGTCCTGATTCTTGGGACTGTCCTTGATCTAAAGTGTCAAAGCTGCTGAAGACCACTTCACCAAGGCCCCAGTTACCAACATACCTGCTCCTGGGGATTTAAGCCAAGTTTGAACTGTCTGCAGGTCCAGTGATGCACAGCAAAATCACCACCAGTGCATGGAAAGCTTTTTGAGAAAGCCCTAGAAGCATCCTCCATACCAGTACAAAAGGTTATGTGATCTTCTGTGTATGTGGCTCTAATGTAATGTTCAGCACCTAAGAACCATCAAAAGCACAATATATAACATAGCTATGCTTTGATTTTCTTATGTTTATGATAATGAATGGGCAGCTTTCAACAATTTTTAAACACTAATTTTCCCTCAGAGATAAAGTAAAATCCAAATGTAAAGGTCAGGTAAGCTTAAAGGTAATGTTTGAGCTGCCACTGCATTATCTAAAAACCCTCACCATGTCATACTCCTATTACTAATTATCTACATAGCTTGTTCTGGCTCACATAAAACATCCATGTTTTATTACCCAGGCAGCTAAACTTTCCCCCCAATCAGTCCTCATGAAAAAGATTCTGGTAAAGTCTGAAAATTGTTTATTGCACAAGTAAAACTTTACTTACAATTGTTGCACTTCAGACGCAAGCCCTAGGCAAGAATCTTTGGTAACTGGAACTGTGGCAGGAGAAAGGAGTTTCTTGTGTTGCAGGGGTTAGTTATTGTAGAGGTGGGAAGGATGAGAGGAATATAAGGCTGATTTAGCCCATAGAAGAAGGCAATAAGAGGGAAGATGAAACCCAATCCGTTTCAGGGGGTAACACAGAGCACAAAGCTAATCAGAGGCAAGCATGGAGCAACTGCCTCGTGGCCAAGAGCTGCCAAAAGAAACACCTCCACACAACTAGAGGCAGAAAACAGGGTCCAATGGCAGTGAGCCTAAGAACCATGTAACACAGGTGGAGCATGAAGGGCAGTCCTTTGAATCTATAAGGCACCCTGGAAAACTTAAGTTAGGTTGAACAGGATTCAAGCTCTCCCGATGGTTGCAAACAGTGCTTCATTATTAAGAATCCTCAGAAGTGAGGACTGCACTAAACACAGTTAAACTACAATACAGACAGATACAAACATGTACCCACTGCTGGGGACAGAACATAGCTCTACCAGACATGCACATTGCTGTATAGAACAAGAGACTATCCCTGCATTGTGCATCTTGCATTCTAATCAGGACACAAAGGCAAATAAGAGAATTGGGTTAAAATGAATAAGGTATGGTGATATTTGAAGACAGGAAGTCCATATAAAAAAAACCCAGGAAGTGTGCTGGATAGATGTACAGCACGGTACGTGAGACTGGACTTGAAGTCAGAATTTTCATTTGCAGGTCACAGGAAACTTCTCTACATCTAAAAAATCCAGACAAAATCATCTCTACTTAAGTGTTCTAGGAAGGAATCCACTTGAAAGTCTGTTTGTAAGTAGAGGAAGTTTGCAATCTGGTATGAGGGCAGGGCCCTAGATCATTTTCCTGTCCCATACAAAAACTGCTTAATTTTTTTTCCATATACCTCTGGGTCTATACTCAAAACCAATTTAGGTATTGGTACAGCTGGTACTTAACATCTTCATTTAGAAGGAAAACTGATTCTATATAACTCTTACTAGTAAGATTTATGAGGTTTGCTTCATTTGAAGTTTCCCATCTGGATGTCCACAGTATTATGGGACCGCAAAGTGGTTTTCATATAGCTAATAAAAGCCCCCTTAAGCCTCTGACCTCATGGACTCAAATACCAGGGCTGGTGCTTTCATTAAACAAACTTGGCGATCGCCTAGAGTACCAAGATTTTGGGGGTAAGCAAAATCCTGGCAGTATGAAGTCTAGAGGCCATATCAGAGCTGATACCATCAAAGAAGGGAGCAACTTTGCTGGAGCCGTTGCTAATTAAGTTGGGGGAAGCAGGGGGGTGAATACCAAAGGTTTGCCTAGGGCACCAAATATGCTTGCATTGGCCCTGCAAAATACTTGAACCTGGAAGATGATTTTTTTTTTTTGTGGTGGTGGTCCACTTCAGCATCAGCAAGCTCAAAGCCCTAGTAATATCCTTATGTTAAATTTCATCACAGCAGGGTGGGGCTATAATGGTGATAGAGTCCTGCTTTAATAATTCAATTATCCTTCTGGTCATTTTTTGCCAAGGCCGCGAAAATCTAATAAAAATTAAAAAGCCTTACACAATTGCAAAAGAGCCATTGTTATCTATCTGGAGTGGACTAAAGGTCTTAAAAATGCTTACCACACTTTTTCTTTGCCCCAGCAAGCCTGAGAGTGCTGTGTTAAAGAGGGCTTTATCTAATTGAACAGCAGATTGCAGGCTCATAATTTCAAAGCCATGACTGTGACTAGTCTTAGCTAAGGCTTGACCTCAATAAAAGAGAAATGAACGATTGCAATGTAGAATTCTGTCCACAATATTCTCATTCCACTACTATCTATAGACTCCCAGTCTGGGAAATCTATTATCCAGGTCCTTTTGAGGGTGAGAGCCCAACTCCAGGCCCATATGATAAGGGGCAGAGGGGGTGGGGGTGGATTCTAACCTGATTTAAAAAAAACAGTTCAGCACCCTTTTAGAGAAGTTATAATTCTTGTTTCCCCTTTTCCTTTATTGAAGGCAATTCTAGCTAGGGAGTCCCATCTGTGTGAGTGGAAATTGTGTTTCTTGCTTCAGCAAAAGCAAAGTTGCTTGTCTGTAACAAGTGTTATCTGAAAGCAGGGTATTCATCAGTCACAAAACTCCCTCTTATTCTTAGCTTTACAGTTGAACTGACGCACTCTGCAAGGACAGAGCATGGAACTGCTGAGCATGACTAAGGGGTGGTTTGGTAAGTTTTTCCTAGAAAGCAATGGAAAGAATTCTGGTTGGTGGTAATGGACATTACCTATCTATGTTATAACCTGATAACGTTCCATGATTTGGACCGAGACACTCCAAAATTATAACAGAATTGCCAGACCTCCAAGTCAATACACAAAACTCTGGGTGCTAAGTGAAGCAGCCTATGCAAGGCGTCTGATTGGCCTCAGGGCCCTGTGGGCCAATCAGTCACCTCCTCCCTTTTTCCTTCCCCCATGGGCCAGTCTGGTGTCTCCTCCCCTTTTCTTTCCCCATATGCCTGTTGGATGCCGCCTCCCTTTTTCCTACCCCTGTAGGCCAACTGGATAATCTCCTTTGTTTTTCCTTGCCTGTGCAGGCAGGAAGAAGGGAGGCTGCCTCCGATTGGCCCCTGCTGGCATGAAAGAGAGGAAACCTCCAGTTGGCTCACAGAGCAGGAAGAAGTGGGAGTATCATTGGCAGACAGTAGAAGCAGACAATGAAGATGCCATGGCTGGTAGAAAGTGATCCCCCATCGGCCACAAAGGCCCTAAGGAGGAGATTGCTGCTGGTGGATTTGAGGTAGAGAGAGTGAGTGGGAAAAGAGAGTGAGGGTGGAGGGGAGTGTATATGAGGAGGCAGGGGTGTGTTTGTGTGTGAGGGGAAGAATGAGAGGACTGTGAGTGAGCATGTGTGTGAGTGAATATGTGAGTGTTAGTATGTGTGTATGGAAAAGGAGAAAGTTTGTGTGCATATCGCCTGACCTGCTCCCCCCCCCCCCCAATACAAACACACTAATTGATGAAAATTTCAGGGTGACTGTAAATTGAAAGTTCCCAAGTATGCTCGGTGTGATGGATGATTCCTTTCTTTTCAGAAGATACCCTTACATGTCAGCAGTTTTTGCTTGTCCCAAAATTGCTAGCAATGTTCCACTGAACATGGGAATGTTAGTATGCATTCAATCTCCACAGCAGCTCTGCCCCTTTCTCACATTGTTTCCTTTTTCAAATAAGAAACCTCTGGGAGGAGAAGGTGAAGTAGCTATGCATCATGTGAACATGTGCTCTCAGTTCTGCTCATAGGGAGAGCAGCACTCCGTACACATTTCCTGGAGTGCTGATTGGGTGAGGGAGAACATGCAGATGAGGTTTTCTTACATTTTTTGAGCGTTATTAGATTTAAAATGGAATTCATAATGTTCTCAATTCTTTAGAGCAGTAATAAGTCTTTGAGAGGCACAAAATGGTTGGGTTTTTGGGATATCTACCATGATTGTTCGTTAGATATATTTGTACAGATTTGGTCTAAGAACCTGCTAGTTTGCTTACAGTATGGTGTGCTGAGGCTGAGCGCACAGTTAGCCCCCGTTTGAACGCGCATCTTCGACGCGCTATTACCCCTTATACAGTAAGGGGTAATAGCGCGTGGAAAACGTACGGCCAACCCCCCCCGAAACTAATAGCGTGCATCATATGCAAATGCATGTTGATGAGCCTATTAGTTAGTCACGCTCAATACAGAAAGTAAAATGTGCAGCCAAGCCGCACATTTTATTTTCACGTAGAAAAGCAGCTGAATTAGCCATGCTGTCTGGGTACGTCTTCCATGCCACTAGGTGGCAGAGCTCTCCATGTCTCTTAAAATCTTTCAGCTAGGTGCTCCCTCCTGTATCCTGACAGGATTTCCTCAGGCTCCTCAGTCAGTTTTTTTCCGCAAAACCGTTAGGCATGCGGAGCTCTTTCTCCAGAGAAAGTTACATTCTGTGAGGAAAAAAGTCTTTAAAAGTTTATAGTTTCAAAAAGAAAATCACCACAGGTAAAACAACTTTTAATTCTATAATAGCAATGCCTCGTCCCGGCTTAAAATTCTGTTCCTGTGGCAAGTTAATGCTGGCTACAGATAGCCACCTCTTCTGCTTCGGATCCCACGACCAGAGAAGTTGTGAAGCCTGCAGAAAACTGTCCCCTCAAGAACAAAGACAGAAAGAGCATCAAGATCTGCCATCCAGGACTTCGGGTTCTTATGCCGCTTCAGAAGTCTGTCAGATCGGTTCCAGCTCCAACATTGAAGAATAAGCCCTCCTGAAGTGAAGGGCCTCTTCAGTCGAACCCCCCAGGTCAGACCATCGACCGGGAAGCGCGAGCCAAAAATTGGCCCTGAGTATGGGAGATGCGTCGTGGCAACGCGGCTGCCTGCTTCACCGACGCGTGCGTCGACATCGAAGCATCGACACCGGACCAGAGACGAAGCATCGAAGCTCCGGCGCACCAGATACAGATCAACACGACACACCGACGCAAAAAAGTAATATGGTAATGGTGCTAATGCCTTTACTTGATGCATTTGACACTGTATTAACTAATTCGCAGAAGCCTCCTAAGAAGCATCATTCAGGTCACAAAGGACAAAAAGATGCTTCGACAAAGCTAGAGGTGACTAATAACCAACCAGCATCTCCACTCACTATATCAGACGAGTCCCCACTATCACCTGGGACACTGTCTCATATGTCTAATGACTCTAAAGGGGTTGACAATTCTCCTTCACCAACAGGGAATCTGCCTCCACCTATTCTTCCACCCGTCGTAAGACCCCTTCCAGGTCAGCCTACGACAGGGTTGGTACATCAAGCTATTACTCAGATTACTTCTCTTCTGACTCAATTTCTAGTCAATAGAGAATTCTAATTTGCCACCGCAACTGCTTCCTTACATACCGCAAGCAGATCCTGTACAGAAGTGAAAGGTTCCTCCAGCACCCCGGGACGTTCCAACCTCCCCAGTGTCTCACTTAGAGGATTCCTCTTCAAATTCATTAACTGGTTAGCCGTCTG
Source organism: Rhinatrema bivittatum (assembly GCF_901001135.1). Classification (NCBI taxonomy): domain Eukaryota; kingdom Metazoa; phylum Chordata; class Amphibia; order Gymnophiona; family Rhinatrematidae; genus Rhinatrema; species Rhinatrema bivittatum. The sequence continues at coordinate 134,079,109 of NC_042619.1, read as the reverse complement.
ACCATAATGACATACCTCTGGAGCCTTCTTCACCTCCAGAAGACCTTACCTATTCTAAATTCATAGAAAAGGTAGGTCAATTCCTCAACATACAGACCAAGAGGATACCAGATCCTCGTCAAGAGATGTTAGGGATTCTGAAGATTTTAGATATGACAGCTGAGCCTGTGGCTCTCCCACAACACACGGCTTTGACAGCTTTAATGGGGAAATCTTGGGATACTCCCTTGACAGTTCTTCCAACATCTCGCAAAATTGACCTAAAACACCGAATGAAAGATTCTCCTTTCTATACCACTGTTCAACTTCCACACCAGTCAGTGGTAGTTGAGTCGGCAATGTTAAAAGCTCGTAAATCCAGAATTCATTCTAATACTCCGCCGACCAAAGATAATAAGACATTAGATGACTCTGCAAAGAAATCATATTCCTCTGCGATGCTCAATGCTTGCATTCAAAACCATCAGTTCTACTTAACGCAATATCTCTTTGAGAATCTGCAGGCTTTGCAACCACATCTACAGCAATCCTCTGCAGACGCCTCCTTACCTCCTCAATACCATAACCTTGAGGAAGGTTTACGTCATTTATTACGATCCATCTACGAAGGCTTTGATATTTCATCAAAAAGCTCAGCAAGTGCCTGGGCAGCCAGACACCTTGCATGGTTGCAATCTAGTGCGATAAGAGACTATGTCCACGATAAGTTAGCAAACTTACCATGTCGTCCAGAAAATTTGTTTGGAGATCAGTTCACTGAGACTGTAGCAAAACTCAAAGAACAAAAGACGGCAGTTCTTTCCTTAACATCACCGCAACGTCCATGTACTTCTCGACGTCAATATTTGGCCTCGACTTCTTACCGTAGGTCTTCATATAAGACCTACAAACCTTACACCTATTATAAGCCTCAGTACACTCAACCGTTAAGGCAACAGGCTTATCAACAGGAGCCTCCACGCCAGCGTACTAGGACTCCAAGACAGCCACTGCAGCAATCCGATCCTCAACCTGCCAAGGCCCAGTCCAGTTTTTAAAGATTATAAAGCCACCGTCATCACCTGTGGGAGGAAGGTTGTCCAGTTATCTTCCAGCCTGAAATCACATTATGTCGGATCAGTGGGTCTTATCAATCATACAACAGGGCTATGCCCTCAATTTCTCATCCCTTTCAATCATACAACAGGGCTATGCCCTCAATTTCTCATCCCTTCCAAACCTCCCACATTGGGTTCCTCAGAAATTCGTAACTCACAAGGAGCATATCATGCAAGAAATCCAACTTCTCTTGCAGAATCACTGCATCCAGAAGCTACCTTCCAAGAAATATCAGGGCTTCTATTCCCAATACTTCCTGATTCCCAAGAAAACAGGAGGTTTACGCCCTATTCTGGACCTACGTTCCTCAACAAACACCTCCACAAGGAGAAATTCAAAATGACTTCTCTCAAGTCCATTCTTCCATTTCTTCAACCTGGAGATTGGATGTGCTCGCTGGACTTGAAAGATGCATGTGCTCACATACCAATGCACCCTAGTTCCTGGTGTACCTTTGTTTCCAGGCAGACAACCAACATTTCCAGTACAGAGTTCTTCCCTTTGGCCTAGCCTCAGCCCCCAGGTCTTCACCAAATGCATGGCATTGGCGGTGGCGCACCTTCGTCATCAGGGGGTGCAGATATTTCCTTATCTAGACAGTTGGCTCCTAGTTGCATCCAATCCAGCACTACTACGGCAGAATCTTCTACTATTTTTAATTATGTTATTAACCCCATATATCTTAATCCAAGTTAATTCGACCTGTTCATTGTAAGACATTTACTTGTCATTGTTATTGTTTAGAATGTAAACCGAATTGAATCAAATAATTCTGTTATTGGAAAGTCGGTATAGAAAAATGCCTAAATAAATAATAAATAAAATAAAGACTAACAATTTCTTGCCTAGACAATCTAGGTCTTCTGATCAATTATGAGAAATCGAAACTGGAACCCACTCAAACTTTACAGTTCATAGGAGCCTATATCGACAACGATCCACGACAAGGCTTTCCCTACCTCCCCGAGAGCATTAACTCTGTCCACAACTATCTACGACTCTACTTCTCTTCACAGTGCAACAATGCCAGCTCGGCAAGTCCGCACTGTTCTGGTACAAAATGCAGGTGCCATCTGTGTAGTTCCACACACACGCCTTCATATGAGCCGCCTACAATGGGGCCTCAAACTCCAATGGAACTTCAATATCTGCAACCACTGTCCACAACCTGTTGTCCTTAACCAACAGCATGAAGCAGGACCTACAATGGTAGTTTGCTCCCATTAAACGCTTCCATGGGTTCCCCACCGAGACCCTTCGACATCAGGTGATTCTAACCACAGATGCATTTCCCAAAGGTTGGAGAGCTCATCTGGAAACCGTTACAAACACAAGGTCTATGGACCTCGTACGAGCGAAACACTTTTTACATCAACCTTCTGGAGCTGAGAGCTGTGTACAATGCCCTTCGACGCCTTCAAAAGTTCCCTTCAAGGAAAGATAGTCATGATACCTCAGACAATCAAGTGGACCATGTTCTGTATCAATAAAGGAGGAGGGTCCCGGTTCATGGAACCTCTGCAAGGAGGCAGTACAAATATTGGAGTGGGCTCACCAAAGATCCATTTCCAATACAGGCCAACATAACCTGCCAGGGATTCACAACTCCAGAGCAGACAAGCGTCAGCAGAATTTTTTCGGCCACACGAATGGGAGCTGAACCCAGAAGTAACTCAAGATCTTTTTACAAACGTGGGGTCCTTCCCCCGCAGTCGATCTGTTTGCAACACAGAAACAACAGGAAACTAGAGAACGTCTGCTCAGTTTACCACCGAGCCCTCTCAGACTCGCTCCAGACACCTTTCTCATCGACTGGTCGCCATGACCTACTCTATGCATTCCCCCGAATAACCACTCATCTCTCGCACATCCAAAGATGTTATCGAGGACCAAGCGGATCTGATCCTAATTGTGTCCGCATGGCCCACGGCAACCATGGTACAGTTACCTACTCAGACTCTCAATCCGCAACCCGATTCCCTGGGTGAAAGTCCGAACATTCTCACCCAGGGTCAAAGGGAACACTATTACATCCTCTTCACTCCTCCCTACACCTCACGGCGTGGAGATTGAAAGGATCGCTTACCAGCAGTTGAACATTTCCTCCTGCCCTATAGGACATACTATGTCCTCTCAGAAACTATCAACCAGACTCAATTATCAAAGAAAGTGGTCACTCTACAATTCCTGGTGTACATCACTGGGTATCGACCTGTTGACTTGCCCACCTGAACAGCTTCTTTCATATCTCCATCTATTGGTACAACAAAGGACTTGCTAACGTCCTCCTTACGTGTTCATTTAAGTACTATAAGCCATTTACCCATACCCCTCTAGATGGAGGGCCTATTTCATTTTATTTATTTTTATTTGCAATTTTTATATACCCGGGCATTTGTTTAGTACCTCACAATCGGTTCACAGATAACAGAAACATTGCAGCTGTGCGAACTAGAACAAACATATGCAACAGTGCTTTACAATAAACTTATTTAACCAGGGGGGGAGGGGGGTAAACAGTGGAAACAATGGAAGGGAAAAATCAAATAGTGCTACATAGGAAATTCTCGCTGAACTTATGTCTGTAAATAAATAGAATGAGTTTTATAAAACACAATTGGGAAAAAGAGAGAAGCTGGGCCTGAGAGAAAGAAATAGGATAATAGTCTTATGTCCAGTTGAAAATACAATAGATATGAGTAAGTTGCCAATAAGACGATAGGTGTTGTGAGAGAGACGGGATGTACACTTAAGTAAGTTAGTGGGCAAGGCTGTAGGAGTAAGAGAGAAAAGGAGAGCGTAAAGTTAAGTATAATCCTGTAGGAAAAGCATGTTTTCAGTTTTTGCTTAAATTTATTGGGCATGTTTCTTGCCGTAGCTCCGTTGTCATTTTGTTCCAGCAGCTCGGCCCGGCTGTGGTTGTCGGCACACGCTTCCTAGTCGACTCAAGAGTGGTGGTTTTAAGTGTGGGGGTGTGTAGGGTGGCTGCATGTGGTGTTCTAGGGGTTCTGGAGTGTTTGTGGAAGTAAAGATCATTATTGACACCATGTCATGTTTCATTGTGTAGGGGTCTTGTGTATTAGAGATAAGGTTTTTGAACATGATTCTCTGTGCAATGGGGAGCCAGTGCAGATCTCTGAGTATGGGAGTAATATGTTCCGATTTTGGTGTTGGTGAGTATGCGTGCTGCAAGCATTTTGAAGCATTTGTAGTGGTAGGATGATAGTTTTTGGGTAGGCCTAAGAAGAAGGGCATTACAATAATCAACTTTCAAGAAAATGAGGTATTGCAGTACAGTACGGAAATCATGTTGGTAGAGTAATGGTCTTAATTTTTTTTAGAGTGTGTAGTTTGAAGAACCCATCTTTATGGTGGTGTTGATATGCTTTTTAAAGTTAAGGTGGTTGTCTAATGTGACCTCCAAGGATTTAACAGTGTTAGCGATGTCAGGAGGAGTGAGTGATGTGTGAGTGGGCAGCAATTGTGTTTTGTGATTCTGTGGGGAAATGACCATAAGTTCTGTTTTATATCAGGGTTAATAACCAGATTGATGCTAGTAAGGAGGTTACTAATGGCGGTGAGGGCAGTATCCCATGTTTTAAAGAGCATCATTAAGGGAGACAGTGATGGGGATAACAATTTGTATGTCATCTGCATAGATGAAGTACATAAGGCCAAGTTCTGTAAGTAGGTGACAAAGAGGGAGGATATAAATATTAAAGAGAGTAGAGGAGAGGGCAGATCCTTGTGGTACTCCGTGATTTATATTGTACGGTTGCGATTTCATGGTTTTCGAAATTGACTTTGTATTGCCGTCCTTGTAGGAAGGTTTCATACCATTGCAGTGGTGTGTTAGCTATGCCGATTTCCTTGAGCCGTGTAATGAGAAATGTTGTGGTTAATAGTATCGAAGGGCCGCGGAAATGTCAAGCATGGCTAGTAGGAAGGATTGACCTTTGTCGAATCCAGTAAGTATGGTGGTTGATTAGAGAGATGAGCAGAGTTCAATGCTCATAAATGTTGGAAAACCATGTTGGCAATGGTGAAAGAATTTTAAATTTTTCTAGGTGTTCAGTGAGCTGCGTGTTTACAATTTTTTCAAGGATTTTCGCTATGAAGGGAAAGGTTGGAATAGGTCAGTAATTGTTTAGGTCAGAGGTATCAGCTTTGGGCTTTTTTAGAATAGGTTCTGATGATAGCTTGTTTAAACATGTTAGGGGGATTTCTCCGGTACCTAATGAGCAATTGATAATTTTAGCAGTTGGGGGTGCTATGATTTCAGGGGTGGAGAGAAGATATTTGGTGGGTATAGTGTCACTTGGATGTGTGGCAGGTTTCATTTTTTTAATGGTATTTTGAATCTCTAGGGACGTGGTGGGTTCGAAGGCATTAAATATAGCAAAGGAATCATGTGGGATGGTTCTGGTCAGGGGATTATTACCAGGGAGCCGTGCCATGATTTTAACTAGTTTCTCATGAAAGTATTTAGCTAAGTTCTCACTTTTGGGCTTGGGCATCTTTATTACAGGTGCGGAGTGGTATTGGTTTTAGTCATTTGTGTTACTATGTGAAGAAGCATTTGCATTAATTGGCAGTCATGTATTTTTTTTGCATGGTAATTTTTTTTTGCGTTTAGGGTTTGCTCACGATATATACGTAGGGTTGCTCTGTAAGTATTTCTTTTTGTGAGGGAGGGGTTATTACGCCAATCTTTTTCTAATTTCCTGAGGGTGCGTTTTAGAGCTGTCAGTTCAGGGGTGTACCAAGATTTAAGTGAAGATTTGGAGTGGCCAATTTTTTTTAGTGCGAAAAGGGGCAAAGGTCATTGGCAGTGTTCCCAGTGAATAGAGTACCATGATGTGATTGCTGAGTTGATGTCAGCTAGTTCAAGATTATGAAGTTTTTGTTGAATGCAACAGTGAGATTCATCGATAGAACATGATTTGTGGATCTGTATAGTTTAGTAGGTTCTGGGAGTTGGGGTGAGGGTGTTTCGTTTAAGGGTGGAGGGTAGTGTGTAGGAGGTGGTGATCTGACCATGGAACAGCAGTGCTAATAGGGTCACTCGAGGAGATGGGTTTGTTAATGAAAATCAGATCTAGGGTATGACCATTTTGATGAGTAGGGTCAGTGACAATCTGTGTGAAACCAATAGCTTTGAGGGATGATAGGTTTCACAGGCATTTGATAGTGGGATGGAGTCAACATGTATATTGAAATCTCCTAAGATGATGGCAGGTTTGTCAATTTCAATATTCTGGGCAATAAATTCAATTATGGGAGAAGGATTTTTTGAAAGAATGCCAGGGGGAATATATACTAGACAGATCTGCAGGTGAAGAGATTTAAATAACCCAATCTCAAATTTTGGGGTAATTTGCACAGGATGTGACGTTAACTGCAATTCTTTTTTTGCAGCGAGTAGTAACCCAACTCCTTTTTTTTTTTTTAGGTCTTGGGATTGAATAGATGTCATAGGTGTCATTTGATAATTGATTAAGTAGGACGGTATCAGTTTCCTTTAGCCAGGTCTCAGTTATGGCGCAAATATCTGGCTTATCAGTGAGTATATCATGGAGTATATTGGGTTTTTTTGTGATGGATTGCGCATTAAACAGTATGATAGCTAGAGTCGTGAGAATTGTGTGATTGGTGTGAGCATGATTGGGATGAGGTGTCTGTTCATTTGTTGAGGTTTCATGAGTGTGTCTGTGTATGGCCGATAGTTATATTTGAGTATGGGAATGGGGTTGTTTAGCTGAGATGTTTAAAGATACGGAGTTTTAATAGGAATGGTATGGGCGAAGATAGGGAGGGGGGAAGTAGGAAAGCAGGTTAGGGAAAGGAGGAAAATAGGCTATTTGTAAGGATTGTAGAGGGGCAACGCTAAGGGGCACGACAAGGGGCAGGCTCCTTTATGCCTGTGTGAGAGGGAGATTTAAAAGCAGATTCTTTTAGTTTCTGTTACGTAGTCCAGCTGGGGGAGGGGTTAACAGCCACGAGGAGGAGAGGGTCCAATGGAGGGCTTGGGTGCAGGAGAAATCTCAATCCTAGCCCTGGATCCTGGCTTGGAGAGCAGTTGAACAAGCAGAAATGAAGGTACCTGCATAAGAGGGAGATTTAAAAGCACATTCTTTTAGTTTCTGTGACGTAGTCCAGCTGAGGGAGGGGGTTAACAGCCACGAGGTGGAGGAGGAGGAGGAGAGGGTCCAATGGAGGGCTGGGTACAGGAGAAATCTCAATCCTAGCCCTGGATCCTTGCTTGGAGAGCAGTTGAACAAGCAGAAACAAGCATACCTTAGTATTCAGGTTTATGAAAGGCGTATTACACCTCTGTCCACCCGTACAGAAACCACCAGTACAGTGGGACATCAACATAGTTCTCGAGCAGTTGATGCTTTCGCCCTTTGAACCTTTAGAAACTTGTACACCTTTGCTACCTTTCCTGGAAGGTGCTCTTTCTGGTTGCTTTAACTTCTGCAAGAGAGTGTAGTGAATTGCAAGCCTTAGTTGACTACCCTCCTTATCTGCAATTTCACCATGACAAAGAGACCTTATGCACTCACCCTAAATTTCTACCAAAGATGATCTCCAGTTTCCACATCAACCAGACCATCACCTTGCCCACATTTCATCCTAATCCTCATGCTAATGAGAAAGTTACACACTTTAGATTGCAAACGTGCACTAACTACAAGGGCACGTTTTCAGCTAACCGACCTTCACAACTCTTTCTTTCTTTTAATCCAAATGCTCCAAGGCGTCCTGTAACAAAAAGAACTTTATCCACTTGGATATCAAACTGTATACAGTTTTGTTATCAACAAAGGTCGCAAACTTTATCTGAAGCACATAAGGCGCATCAGGTGTGTGTCATGGCAGCCTTGATCGCCTCTCTACATTAAGTTCCTATCATAGACCTATGTAAGGCAGCGACACACTGGTCATCGCTTCACACCTTCACATCCCACTATTGTTTAGATAAGCAAACGGTGAATGATGCCTTAGTGGGGCAGACTATCCTTCAGAAGATCACAGATTACATATAATTACAGCCTTCATAGGAACTGTCCGCTATATTGAGCAAAAAAAAGAAAAGATTTTCATTAATGCACATTACCTGCTCAATATGTCAGCTGGGGACTCCCAGACAGCATGGCTAATTCCAGCCGCTTATCTACGTGAAAAGAGTAAAGTTGCTTACTGTAAACGGTGTTTTCCGTAGATAGCAGATGAATTAGCCATGCTGGACCCTCCCGCCTCCCCGGACAGTTCTAGCATACCTAACTAAACGCTTTGATACTGACTGAGGAGCCTGAGGTAATCCTGTCAGGATACAGGAGGGAGCACCTAGCTGAAAGATTTTGAGAGACTTCGAGAGCTCTGCCACCTAGTGGCACAGAGACGTACCTAGACAGCATGGCTAATTCATCTGCTATCTTACGGAAAACACCGTTTACGGTAAGCAAACTTGCTCTTCTCAGAAATTAACTCCTGCTGGCACCGGGCAAGTATACAGAAAAGCAGAAAAAACTGCTTTTCTGTACAACTCTCCGACTTAATTTCATCGTGATATCAAGTCGGAGGCCCCAAAAATAAAAAATAAAAAAATAATCTTAAAAGAAAAATAAAAACCGCCCGCAGGTTGGAAAACGGATGCTCATGGATGCCGGCAGAAGTTTGCCGGCATCCATGTTCCGAACCCGTGGCTGTGAGCGGGTTTGACATCCGACGCCGGTAAAATTAAGCATCAGCTGTCAAACCCGTTGACAGCCGCCGCTTCCGCCAATAAGAAGGTGCTAGGGACGCGCTAGTGTCCCTAGCGCCTCCTAATTAGCGCAGGCCCACATTTGAATACTGAATCGCGCGCCCAGGTGAGGGGCCTGGGTGCGCGTTGGGAGAGTGTGGCGCTCGCCTCGGAGCGCCGGCTCTCCCGCGCAGTTTACTGAATCGGCCTGAAAGTTGGTTATTTTTGGAAACTAGATTTGTTTTGGCCAGCATTTTAGGGAAAGAGATTCTTACCTCTGACTTAAAAATTCCAGAATTTTATTTAGATTGACCATTTCTTAATACAATAAAGACTTCATAGAATAAACAATGCAGAGTAAAATATACATGATACAAATTATATTTATTTATGCCACCATACCTCCAATGAATGGGACAATGTCATGCTAACTCTAGGTCTTTGTAACAGCAATTTGGTTAATAAATAGCCTTGCCTAATTTAGTAAGCTTTTCTCCTCCATAAACACAAAATTGGAAAGTAAGCCTTAATAAATCAGGCCTGAAGTTTAGGTAACGTAGTAGATGACAGAAAAGAGCAATTGACCAATCCTGTATGACCATTTAATCCTGTTCTGTAATACTAAGTATATATCTTTTCTTCTGTTCTTATCTCAGCTGTCAGCTATAGATCTTAAGATAATTTTTACCATTCCTCTTTAGTACTCTATTATGGGTAAATGAGCATACAAGATTCCCTATTTAATTCATACCCAGCACCTCTTCCTTCTCATATCTGACCGCAAAGTTTACTAATCTTACAGCTAAATCAAAACAAAAAAAGAGTCCAAGGTTATTGGGTATATATACTTAAAGTGCTTTAAAACATGTTCTGAACTACAGGTGGATGCTTGAAATGTCTGGGCTGGCTGACATCTGTTTATAGAGAGATACACTTATTGCTGCCAACCAAAAACTTATTTCAGAAAACTTTCATTGGGTCCCTTCTATTTTTTGGTCAATCTTATAGCTACAATATTAGCATGGGCTTTTGCCTGAACATCTAATTCCTAAGTGGCCATGACCTTTTCAGACAGTAGCCTGCCACCACCTACCCTGCTGTGCCAACCCAGCTGGTATTTCCTAAGGCATTGTAGCTTACATAATGTCAAATTTAATAGTAAATTATATCATATGTCATGCTACATTTCTATATATAGGCGGTTGGGGACCTCACTCCTATGGTTCATCAATTGTTGATTCTACACAGTTAGTTGATTATTCCTGGTTCTACACTGCCTCTCAGACCAGCCTCCACCCTAATTTGGTAGACTATTAGATTATCCTGTCTACGTTTCTTTTTAATCTTTACTCTTGAGTTATAAGCCTGCTGGTACCAACCAGTGGTCCCCCCCCCCATGCCTGTGATGTCACTAGGTTATGCTTCTGCTGTCTCTTCACTTTTGGAAACTAAAGAGCCTCTGTGTTATCCCATGCCTTTTCAAATTTATTACCATACTGCATCAGTTTTAGAGAAATGTATATGTTAAATTGTAACCAAATGCACTTTTGTTTTCAGGTGAAAAATGTCAAGAATTATTGGATAAGTTCCTGAGAGTTCACTTCAGTAAGGCTGCCCACCCTTGTTTACCACACTGAAATCTTTATATAATAATTTAGAAAAGGTAAAATGTCTATTCATATAATCATTGAACTACTAATTTATTAATATAAGCATACACATATATATTTAAGCAGGTTTCTTACATCTTGATCTTTTGCTTAAGGATCGTGTCACTTTCTGTGTGACAAGAATGACTACCATTGTTTTATTTTAATTAAATGACAACTCTGAAATAAACCTGGGCTGAAAAACTCTGACAGAAACCCAGTCAATTCTGTGGGGTAATTCTCGTTCTTCCCCAAGACTATTGGCCACAGGGTTCTGTCCTCTCCCCTGTTCTTCTTAGTATTTATATAGATTTCTTATAGATGCTGGGAATTTTGAGGTTGATTGTCACATCTTTGTTACGATAACCAGCTCTGTGTTGATATCTAGCTCCTTGTAAGGGTGGGCAAAGACTAACTATCAGGAATTGCTAAATTTAAATGCATGTCTGATGGCAGTGGGTTCACAGTTGTAATCCCATAAATTAAAACTTTTAAACTGAAATCCTTCCAAATTGAAGGTATTGTGAGTATCTAGGGTGATGCAATAATTTGTTTTGAGAGTGAATTTAGAATCTGGTAAGGTGGTACATAGTCAGAACTCTGTCTGTGGAATTGCAATTTGCAGTCATTTATGTGGTTGTAGCTTCAATTACACTAGCTGTGCCCATATTTGGATAAAGATGATCTGGCTACAATTCCTCTATTACAATGTGAATAGACTACTATAATGCTGTGTCATGGTTTACCCCCTGAGAACATTCAGAAGGTTATAATTACTCCAGAATAGTGCTGCAAGGTTGTTAATGGGGAAGAAGGCCACATCACCCTAATTCTAAAGGAGTTACAACTGGGACTTGTTGAAAATAGGATTAAATTTGTTTTAGCATTCAGCCAGGTGAATCCAGAACTAGTGGGTTATGCACCTCTAACAGCAGATGGAGACTGAGCAAAACTGACATACAACTGCAGTGACATCATCCTGCCAATATTCTCTCCATCTCCAGTAGATGGACGTGCATCTCCCTACTGGGGATTGCTTAAAAAAAACACTTCTTTTTTTTTTTTTTTTTTTTTTTTATTCAAAGGAGAACAGAAAAATTATTCGCCATGCTCTCCTGTAGTGATCCCTTATGGGTTCCTCCCTCAGTCAAGAATTCCTGAGGTGATTTCTCTTTGGATCCTTCTCTCAGATGAATGCCTTGGTCAAGTAGCTGGTTTTTCAGCCTGCATGGTCTTAGCTGTAAACCAAACCCCCCCCCCCCCCCCCAAAAAAAAAAACCAGCTGAAAGGCAAGTAGATGCAGGAGCCCAAGTGTGAAGGTGAAGGTCTTTACCCTCTTCCCCCCCACAGCCGGAGACAGATCTTCTACTCAGTTGGGACGGGCTGAGCTCAGGTAAAGGGGTATTAAAAAAAAAAAAAAAGGGAGGAGTTAAGTGGGGATTTCCACTCTCTCCCGGTCTCTATGCTTGGCGTGCCGATCCGATGGTCATCTCCCCACCTCTGGGGGAGCTTAGGGACATTGTAGGTTGAGCAGAGGCCTTTTTTTTGCCTAGGCCCTTGCTTTTAGGTTGTCTTGTTCACCGTGTGATAGGCTGCGGCGGCATTTTTGCACGTTTTCTCTGCGCAAGACTGCCCTCTTCAGTTTCTGCAGTTCATGCTTGTGCGTCCAGGTTGTACGCTTGGGTGCATAGGAGCGCCTACAGGGTGCCCAGTTGTGTGCGCGCGCACACGCACTGATTTGTGCGCACTACCTGAGCATCCTGGTGGGTGCTCAGTTTGTGTGCTTATCAAGGCACAGTGTTAGGACCCCAGTTTTTTGCAGCATGAACACAGCTGGGTGCACTATTATCAGATGCCTGCCTAAGCGACTTGCCCTATGTGTTGCTTGACATTCGAGCATTCCAACCTGGCATTCTCTCCAACTTGTTAGTGCTGTTGGGAAGCTGAGGGAGAATTGCCTCTGTCTGATTTTACTAAGCCTGATTCTTCTTAGCCTAGTGCAGGAATAGAGAAAGAGCTGCCAGAGGTGTCATCTGATTTTGGGTCTTCCCTAACTGGTTTGTCAGCAGGGGAAGGTAGTTCAGTGGTGCAGGTCCGATGCCCTTGGTTTTCGCATGACTCTGCCTTTTCTTGGGTAGAATTTTTTCAAAGACTGCAATCCTTTCTTCAGGCGCATTCCGAGGCCTGGTGAAGTCAGAATCGCAGGCTGTGGATTTCTGCACACTTGGTGCTGTGGGTAAGATTCGAGTAAGCCTAGATATGTTGCGGCCCTCCTCGACAGGGACCCAGATGGCACAGATGATGAAGCTGATCCTTACTCCCTGGAGGATGGGGAAATACTTCTGGGATTCGAGCCATATAGAACTATGTTAAGGTTCTTTCATAGAGATGAGTTACCAGCTCTGATTTCCCAGACATTGAAGATGTTGGGAGCTCCGGGGGCAGAATCTGTCTGAGCCATAGAAAAATCCCATTTTGATTTCTTTGCGTAAAGCCTCTTGTTTCTTTACTATTATAGAGCCCATTCAAGAATTGATTGATCTTGAATGAAATGCCCTGGAAGCTAATTTTAAAGGGGGACGAGTCTTGGAAGGACTGTACCCCTTGGATCTAACTGCGAGAGAACAGTTGCGTTTTCCGAAGGTGGATGCGCTTGTGTGTGCCGTTACCAAGTGGACAACAATCCCCATAGAAGGGGGCGCACGGCCTTGAAGGATCCACAGGATAGGAGAATTGAGGCTATCTTTATGTAGGCTTTTGAAGCAATGGAAATTAATTTGCAGATAGCTTCCTGTTATTCCCTGGTGGTTTTGCTCTTGTTTACTTCTCTCTCAGGAGGTTGATGAATCTGGTGTGAATTCCAGGGCAGTGATGGAACTAGCAGCTGCCTTTTTGGAAGATGTGGGCTGCGATTTTATCCACATTTTGGCCAGAGGGGTGGCTTCAGTAGCAGTGGCTAGGCGTCAGCAATGGCTGAGAAATAGGTTGGCCGATACAACCTCGAAGTCTAACCTTACGAAATTACCCTTTAAAAAGGCTTGCTCTTGTTTGGGAGTGAGCTGGAGAAATGGCCAGTAAATGGGGTGAGTCCAGGTTCTTCGATTACCAGAGGATAAGAGACACAGGCTCTGTGTGCTCCTTCAGCACGAGAGGTTGTACCAAGGGGATTCAGACATTTTTGATCCTACAGAGGAGCGCTTTTCAGAGGACGCGACCAGCAGTGGATTCATGAAGTCGGACCGGCCCGGGTATTCGCCGCCCAGGACACATCACGTGGTCTGCCGAGCGCGGCTCTGTCACGGCCGCGCACAGCAGACCACGTGACTGGAGCGATCGGCCCACCAGGGGATGCCCGATCCCCCGATAGGCCAATCCGCCCCTGGACGCGACCTTTGGGTAGGTCTCAGTCCTTTTGTCCCATGCAACCCAGATGGGGGGCGCAGGCTTGGATAATGGAGCATCCCAAGCTTCCCAATGAAGGTGCACCAATCCACTCCCGGAAGCAGGTGATAGCAACCTCTCTTTTTTTTTTTTATCAGAGGTTGCTTGAGATCGTCAGATCAGTGGGTTCTGGAGGTGATAAGAGATGGCTATGTGCTGGAGTTTCACAGTGTTCCTCAGGACATGTTCATGGTGTCTACATGCAGCTCTCTGAAAAAGAGACAGGTAGTGGAGTGTACATTAAGACTCCTCAGCTTGCGGGCTGTCGTTCCATTGCCCATGTTTCAAAAAAATACAGTCCGATATTCCATTAATTTTGTTGTGCCAAGAAGGAAGGCGCTTTTCGTCCCATCCTGGATCTCAAAAGGGTTAACCGTCATTTGGCGTGTGACTTGTTTTTGCATGTAAATGTAAACCTTACGCTCAGTGATAATGGCAGTACAGTTGGGGGAGTTCCTGATGTCTCTGGATTTGTCCGAGGCATACCTGCATATTCCCTATCCGGCTAGAGCATCAACGATTTCTGCGTTTTCTGATTTTGAGGTGTCATCAGTTTCGAGCACTACCTTTTGATTTGTCCACTGTACCCAGAACCTTTTCCAAGGTTGTGGTAGTGGCGGAGTTGAGAGAGGATGGGATCCTGGTACAACCGTACTTGGACGATTGGCTGATTTTGGACAAGAATCTGGAAGAGAGCCTCCAGGTCTTGCGCAAGGTGATCTTTTTGTTGCAGGAGCTAGGTTGGGTGGTTTACCTGGCCAAGAGCAATCTTCAGCCATCACAGTTGCTCTAGAGTATCTTGGTGTTCAGTTCAGCATGAAACAGGGCAGGGGTGTTCCTACCAAAGGGCCAACCCTTTACTCGATTCATCCTGCAAAATTCCAGAAGCTGATGGCACAGGTGTGTCTATTGACGAACACAATACGCCCGAAAGTGTGACCCTATCTACAGATGCATGGATCGATGGCGGTGACCCTGTAGGTGGTACATGGTTGAGGGCACATAGGCGTGCACTGCTGTCTTGTTGGAACCCACGGTCTCAGGACTATTTGGTTCGGCTTCACCTGCCGATGGAAGTCTGCACTCCTGGATATTCCATCTGTTCGTCACGTCCAGCTCTCAGTAACAAGAGACTGTGCTTTCTCGGTTACAGCACCCATTTTTTGGAACTCTTTTTTAGCGATGGAACTTTGGTTACAAGACAACCTCAAAAATGTAGACTACTTTAAAAAAATTTTAAAAAGCTTTTTATTGAAGCAGGCATTTTTTTTGACAGTGGTTTGTCAGACTTATTTTATTATTTATTTACTTATTTATTTTAGGCTTTTGTATACCATTGTTCCATCGTTTATCACAACGGTTTACATAGAGCAGAAATTAAAATTTGGAAATACAATACAATCAAATGAAATATCAAGAATAAAATATAGTAAAATAAACAATTGCTTAGGCCATTTTTGTGTTAAGTGATTAAGAAATTTAAGAAATGAAATGAAATGAAAAAATGCACTCAACTGCAGTGGTGGTTAAAAGCAGATTATCTAAGAAAGGGGGTTTCCCTAAGATCACCGGACTGGCTAGTATTCATGACAAATTTGAGCCTCCAGGAGTGGGGAGCTTGCTGTCAGGAGCTGACAACGCAAGGGTGCTGGAATGCAGAAGAGTCTCTCTGGAATACCAATTGGCTGGAAGCCCGTATAGTCTGGTTGGCATGCTTGTGGTTTGGCGACCGATTGCAGGGTCAAGCGGTCCGAATAATTTCAGACAGTGCAAGGCAGTGGTGTACATTAGTCGGCAGGGAGGAACCAAGAAGCCAGCGAGTGTCACAGGAAATAGCCCAACTTATGGAATGGGCAGAAGTGCATCTTCAGGAGATCGCAGCCTTGCACATTGCAGGAAAAGGCAACGTACAAGCCGATTTTTCTCAGCAGACAGTCTGGATCCAGGAGAATGGGAATTGACAAACAAGGCATTTCAGCATGGTAGTCTATCATTGGGGCCTTCCTTTTCTGGACCTACTGGCAACTTCTTGCAATGCGAAGGTTCCTTGCTTCCTCAGTGGCAGGAGAGATCCAAAGTCCTTGGGCATCGATGCCCTCATGCTGGAGTGGCCAGAGGGCAAACTGCTGTATTCCTTTCCCCTGTGGCCCATGTTGGGCAGAACGATTGGGAAGATTGAGAGTCACAGCAGGATGGTGCTTCTGGTGGCACCAGATTGGCCCAGGAGACCATGGTATGCAGAGTTGTGAAGGTTCCTGGTGGACTCTCCCCTCTGGTTTCTGGCACAGAGGGATTTCCTACGGCAGGGGCCTGTTCTTCATGAAGATCCTACTCTATTTTAACTTGCGGTATGGCCCTTGAGAGGGCTCGGTTTGTGAAGTGTGATTGCCACCTTGCTACAAGCGAGAAATATCTCCACTTTCTTACCTATCTGCAGGTTTGGCGAGTGTTTGAGGCTTGGTTTGAAGATAATGGGGTTCCTCCTCATTCGGTTAAGATCCTGCTCATTTTGGAATTTTGCAGGATGAATTGAGAAGGGTTGGCCCTTAATTCCTTAAAGGTACAGGTGGCGGCTCTTGCCTGTTTTCTGAGGTCAGGTGAATGGTGGGCCTTTGTTGTCTCATGCAGATGTGGCCCGTTTCTTGTAAGGAGTGAAGCATCTTTGTCCTTCCAGTGACCTTGTGGAGTCTTAATCTAGTTATGGGTTTTTTAGTGGGCCCTACTTTTCAGCTGATACCTCAAGGAAAGTTTATGCTACTGAACTTGAAAACGGTGTTTCTTGTGTCAATTTGTTCTGCACATTGAGTATCCGAACTGCAGGCCTTGTTTTGCGATACAGTTGTGTACTGTCCCTTCCTTTTTGCCAGAAGTGGTCTTGGATTTTCACTTGAATCAGTCTATTTCCCTGCCATCTCTGTATAGGGAAAGAGATGCGGAGGAATATCACCTGTTACAGCCCTTGGGTGTCGAGGCATTTCTTGAGTTATTTGGAGTTTTCTAAACCTCTCAGGAAGGTGAATCGCCTGTTTGTTCTCCATTGTGGAAGTAAACAGGATGAGCTGGCTTTGCGGGCTACAATAGCCCGCTGGATTAAGGAGATAGTCATAGCCATGTGTGTGGATGCTGAGCAGCTGTTACATAGTCAAATTAGGTCTCATTCCACTAGGGCTCAGGCGGTTTCAAGGGCAGTGGTTAGATTGTTGTCTTCCGTCAACATTTGCTGAGCTGCAACGTGTTCCTCTTTACACACCTTTTCCAGGCATTATCGTCTGGATGTTCAGGCCTGGGAGGGCACAATTTTGACTGGACCGTGGTCAGTCTCCTGCCCTGTTCAGGAGTAGCTTTGGTACATTCCACTGGTTCTGAACTCACCTGTCTGAATGCTAAGAAAGGAGAAATTACTACTTACCCTGATAATTTCCGTTTCTTTAGTACAGACAGGTGAATCCACCTTCCTGCCCTTGGCTGCCGAATGGTTGTGCTATGGTCCTCCTGCCTGGCTGCATGTTCCAGGGAGTACTGGTAAGTGTCAATCCACTCCCTAGACTAGCGTTATTGCACTCCTTCTCTGAGCTCAGTGGTTTCTTGTTAACTGGATGCTGGAATGGTTGTCTGTTAATAATCAAATTTTGTTAGTTTGTCTTCAGTTGGCTTTTGCAAAGAATACTGGTGGGTTGATGTCACTGCAAGTTATATATACCATGGTGTCAGCTTTGCTCCATCTCCATCTGCTGGTAGAGGTGCATCACCTACTGGTTCTGGATTCACCTGTCTGTACTTATAGAAAAGGAAATTATCAGGTAAGTAGTAATTCTTCTCCATTCTTACACTGGTCTTTAAAAGTTTAACTCAACAGGGTCAGTTTATTGAAGTAACTTGTTGCATTATAAACCAATTTTTTGCTCCATAAGACGCACTTTTTTTCCCCATAAGTGGGGGGAAAATGTCTGTTCATCTTATAGAGCGAATATAAAAATAAATAAATAAATAAATAACTACAAAAACCCCCCCCCACCCTCCTGACCCCCCCCCCCAAGACTTGCCAAAAGTCCCTGGGGGTCCAGGAGCAATCTCCTGCACTTCAGCCGTCTGCTGCCAGTATTCAAAATGGCACCGATAGCCTTTGCCCTTACTGTGTCACAGGAGCTACCAGTGCCATTGGTCGGCCCCTGTTACATGGTAGGCGTTGCCCTTACTATGTCACAGGAGCTACCGGTGCCATTGGTCAGCCCCTGTGACATGGTAGGAGCAAGGGACGGCTGACGCCATCTTGGCAGGGGCCGTCCCTTGCTCCTACCATGTGACAGGGGCCGACCAATGGCACCGGTAGCCCCTGTGACATAGTAAGGGCAAAGGCTATCGGCGTCATTTTGAATACTGGCAGCCGACGCCCGAAGTGCAGGAGATCGCGCCTGGACCCCTGCTGGACCACCAGTGACTTTTGGCAAGTCTTGGGGGGGGGGTTATAGTTAGTTAAATTTAAAGGGGTTGGTATGGGGGTTTTGTTTTGTTTTTTGTTTTTTTTTCAACAAAGAGAACGCTAAATGTTTTCTGATCTGGGGAGTGGTAAGAAATGGCCCTACCCAGACCTAAAAACAAAATGGGGACAAAAAAAATGTTATGCCCTCCCCTAATTTGCTCCATAAGACGCACAGACGCCCGGGAACAGAGCCAGTTTAGCACACCATTATTTTTTTTTTTTTTTAATTTTCCAGCTCTGAATCCTAGGTGCGTCTTATGAAGCGAAAAATATGGTAGCTCTTTCCAGCATGCTGTACTTGCTATTCCTTTGTTTTTAGCAACTAGATTAGTGGTTGCATGACACAGATCTTTTCAAAGGTTTCTTTTTGCCCCAAATGCTGGATAATTAGATTCCTTTGGAGGAAGGCTGGAGCTGAGTTAAGTCTCTCTTCAAAAATGATTAAGACTTGGATTTAATTTTCATGCCCCAGGGAGAGATTTAGTTTGGATCTCAGGCTAATTGCTATGTAGGCTGTATTTTTGTTATTTCTCTTGGTGTGGTCAATGTTGTAATATATAGTACTAAGATTGCTAATGTCATATTCACTCATGGGCAGGCAACACAAAGCTGCCACACAAGATGGTCAATGTCATTCAACAGTGCCGATTCGGTTCTTTATTCTCTCCTAGCCCAGAAACTTCTGGAGTTCTTTCTGGGCTAATGTCCCCATGCTCTTTTCCCTCAGTCTAATTTCGTCTGCTTTGCGAAACAGTCTCATTTTCTCCATCTCTCATTCGGGTACAAAAAGTCAAGGAACAACATCAAGAAAAATTGAAAAAAAGTAGGCTCCAGGATAAACATCTTTGGAAAGGAAGAACTCCTTTTAGATTATGTAAAAACTGCCTTCATAATATGGCCACTACGGTTAGCATGAGTTGTGTCTTTGCTGTTAGGTTCAGAGTATTATAGTGCATCGTGCAGGCCTTGTGGCAGAATTTTGCAGAGAACTCTGATTTATGGAGATTTAAAGCACTTGTATGAGGTGAAAACTTCTTCGGAGCTCAGGAAAACAGAGCCTCACAAGAAGAGATCTCGATCTTCATTGGATACCTCGGCTTCTAAAAGAATCAGAGATGGGTCATCAGTGCAAAGAGAAAAAGCAGATAAATCATTGGTGTATAGGTACTATGGAAAAATGGTGCCATGAACTAGAAGCATAAGAACAATGATGCTGAAACCGGATGGCGCAGACACTACCATGGCGGGACATCATGGAGCTATAAAAGCTAAGGACTCGTCAGTCTGTGCGATGAAACAGTTGACTCAGACACCTCATGGTACAAATGCATCAGCACCACCTAAGCATAGCACCAAATCATTGGCATGGAAGAAACAGCCAAACAAAAGCATTCCACCTCATCAACCTCATTAGAGGTATGTGAATCTCCCCCCCATTTTGCATCATCAGAGCTTGTCTGTGGCAACAATTAAGGAACTCGAGCTCTCTTTCCCGCAGTTCGCTGACTGTCATATATTCATCCAAAAACTTTGGAGTGCAGTTACTAGACAAAACTCTCACTATTTAAAAAAAAATATATAGTGGAGAGATTAAAAGATAAGTTAAAATCAAAGTATCTATCCAGTTCTCTTGGGAATCCTGAAGATCAACCAGTGGAAAGGACTATAGAAATATCAGGAGAAGACATGAGATCATGTTTGTCTGCATATACTATGTCCCATACATTATATTTGGAAGAGTATTTTACAAAAGGTCAGATCCACCCGATCTTCTATTTGATCCCTCCCCAGAATCAGAGCAGCAACTGTACCAGAGGATGCCACATATTCTTCATATATACAGAAGATATCTGTGTAACTTCCATTTAATCTACAAGAGGAAGAGGAAACTATAGAAATATAAGGAGTCCTTCAGTGCTTGCAGCCTGTGAAGCAATTTAAGCCTGTTCCCTTGCATACTGCCTTACTGGAAGTTGAGCTAAAACTCTGGAAAACACCTTTACATTTCTTCAGTAACTTCAGTAACTAAGAGCATCAACATAAAGTATCACATACAAAAATATCCAGGCCACGAGAAACCCCAATTACCTCACAAGTCTCTCTGAAGAATTGGCTGTGAGCAAAGCCAGGAAAATGAAGACAAATTCAAATTCACTTCCAGGTAAAGACCCTTTATTCCTTGATATTATATGGAAGAGGGTTTTCCAAGGTGCTGCACTGCAGGCTAAAATTGAGGCTCACCAGATTCAAATAACTAAATACTTATTTAATAATCTGCAGCACTTAAAGGAATATACACTGAAATTACTAGAACAAGAATTAAAAAGCTATATGGAAATTATGCAAAAGACAGAAGAATATGCATGCTACATAATCCACTCCATCTACGTTTCCTTCTACACTTCTGGGTTATCAACATCAGCCATGGTTGTGAGATGATTGGCCTGGATTGGGCATCTGAATTGAGAGAAGAAATTCATGAGAAGCAGACGCATTATGTGGGAGAAAAAAATCAATGAGACTGTAGAATGCATCAAATATCAAACAATGGCACTTAAATCTCTATCTGCCTGATAAATGGAAACTCCACCCAAAGGAGATATTTATTTATTTATTTAAAATATTTATATACCGTTCATAAAAATAAATTTTGTCAAAATAAAATTTTTAAAGGAACAATCAAATCAAATGTTTAAAATGTACATAAAAATTAATTAATAGCTAGAACAAATTCTAGCAAGGGGGGAGGGGAAGGGAATGGAATAAAAAAACGATATAACTAACAGGGAGGGGGGAGAGAGAAAGGGAGGAAGTGGGATGTATAGGAGCTATGGATGGGCCGATGTACTATGTTCAGATGATTGTAGGAGATACTGTTCAGATGATTATAGGAAACTAATCACACCGCAGATATTAGAATGCATACAATTATTACAAAGACCCATAGTGCTGCAACAACTTAATCAGCCTCAGCAGTAAATCCAACACCCACAATCAAGGCAATGAAGCAGAGAATATCAACAAGACAACCTCAGCAGCTTCCTCAAAGGCTTTCTATGGGGTTTTGACTACTAGAGAGCATTTCCACAAAACCCAAGCCTGCATTTCCAGATAGGGGGGAGATTGATTCTTTGAATGAAAAGGAAAATCGCAATGGACCATGGGTTTGCAGATCATTCATCAAGGTTACTTTTTCGACTCTTACCACCATAACTTCCCCCCCCCCCCCCCCCCCTTCAACAATATTCAACAACAATTAAAATTGTCGAAGGAAGTGAATGCACTTTTACAATCAAGAACAATGCAACCAGTCTCTCAAAATCAACAAGAGAATTTTATTCAAGGTACTTGCTAATTCCAAAGAACCTATGACTGCGGCACCTTTGAAATTTGTAACATGGAAAACATTTTTCCTAATTGCAGTAACCTCCGTATGCAGAATGAATAAACTCCATACACTCAGATTTAAAAAAAATCAAGTAGTTGTACACCCACATTCTAAATTGCTACCAAAAATTGTAAACTCAGTTCCATCTGAACCAAACTATAGTGTTGCCTTTTTTCCAAACATTGAAGAAACCAAACTTACTATATGGTTGATTTTAGAAAGGCAATTTTGTTTTATCTAGACAGAACTAAATCACACAAAAAATTCTCAACTATTTGAATCCTTTGAAAGCAAGGAAGGTCATCCTGTGACAAAAACATTACTATCTAGGTGTCATCTTCATTCTCTCTGAATCGTTTGATGCAGTCTCACTTAACCTCTTCTGACTCACTCAGAGCTCTGCACATGGCCTGGCTTAGAGTCAGCATTGTTCAGGAAGATAAAAGAAGATGGCAGATGTCCTTTGTCTAGGTGATAACCTTTTTGTAGAAAAACTCAGAGAAACAGTTGCTCAGATAAAAGAATAAAATGTGGTGGTCCAATCTTTCTCTTTCAGTGGATCCCAAGCAGTTCTCTTCTTTGACACATTCCTTCTATACTTATAAAAGGCTGTATTATAATATAACCATTATGACCTTTTCAGCAGTACTGCCTCCCACCACTTTCAGCCAGTCCTAGACTGAGAATGTTGTCAGCCTAAAATGATACAAAAGCCTAGCCTAAACGTAGGCCAAGTTTTTGATCCCTACAAACAATCAATAGTCCTGTTCCAAGAAGGGGGGGGGTGCAGAATCCAGACCTTTTTGGATGTATGGCACCAGATAACAAAGGACCTCTGGGTCCTTAAAATCATGAAATCTTGTTACTGTTTGCATTTCTCCCAGCTACCATTCCTTCCTCATTGCTTGACTCTCAATTCATATCCATCTCAACTGACATAGCTCCTTCTGGAAATACAATTGCTTTTTCAACAATGAGCAATAGAGCCAGTCCCTATGTTATAATATGGTTAGGACTTCTACTCCAGATATTTCTCCTCCCCAAGAAATCAGGGGATTGAGGCCCATTCTGGATTTGAGAGACTTGAACAAACATTTACTCGAAAAAGATTCAAAATGAATTCCCTCAGTATGATTATCCCCTACATAGTACTCCCTTTTTGGCCTGTTGGCAACTTTTAAGATATCTGCAAATGCCTTGCAGATGTAACAGCACATCTGTTGCTTGGGGATTTGACTTCCCATAACTGGACAACTAATAATCACCAGCAGTTCTGGTCACCGCATCTCAAAAAAGATATAGTTGCACTGAAGAATGTACAGAGAAGGGCAACCACAACAATAAAGGGGATGGAACAACTCCCCTATGAGGAAAGGCTGAAGAGGTTAGGGCTGTTCAGCTTGGAGAAGAGACGCCCGAGGGAGGATATGATAGAGGTGCTTAAAATCATGAGAGGTCTAGAACAGGTAGATATAAATCGGTTATTTACACTTCAGATAATAGGAGGACTAGGGGGCACTCCATGAAGTTAGCAAGTAGCACATTTAAAACTAATTGGAGAACATTTTTTTTACTCAGTGTGCAATTAAGCTCTGGAATTTGTTACCAGAGGATGTGGTTAGTGCAGTTAGTGTAGTTGGGTTTTAAAAAGGTTTGGATAAGTTCTTGGAGGAGAAGTCCATTAACTGCTATTAATCAAGTTGACTTAGGAAATGGCTTCTGCTACTACTGGCATCAGTAGCATGGGATCTTTTTAGTGTTTAGGTACTGGCCAGGTTCTTGTAGCCTGGTTTGGCTACTGTTGGAAACAGGATGCTGAGCTTGATGGACCTTTGGTCTGACCTAGTGTGGCAATTTCTTATGTTCTTAAGAAGTGTTGCTATCCCCGCACAAGACAATTTTATATTCTACAGCAATTGGAATTTCTAATGAATTTAGAGAAATCAAATCTAGTACTGACTCAAATTCCTTGTGACATAGATAAATTCTCAACAAGAGAGCTTTTCTTCCAACAGAATGAGCGAGTGCTGTGAGATCTCTCATTCACAAGTTACTGATCTTGCAGCACTCGACAGACAAAGCAATTCTAGTTTCTTTAGGGCATGGTGGCAGCACCTTCACATCCATTAACTGCAGTGGGTCTGCACTATCAATGGAAACAACTCACTCAGCCTTTGATAACCATGGTACAAATTTCCAGGGATATGAAGTAGGGGTTGCACTGGTGGTTAAACCACCACATACTTCAGGAAAGAGCTCCACTTTGTTCTCTTCCCCATCAAATGATCATAGCAACAGATGCCTTCACAAAAGGTTTGGGCTCCCATACAAGATTCTTTTGAACCCAGGGCATTTAGTCTCTTAAGGAAAGCCTTTTTCAGATCAATGGGCTGAAACTGAGAGCAATCAAGTACTCTGATAACCTTCACGATCTTCTTCAAAGGAAGAGTGTCTTGATTAAGCAGACAACCAAGTTGCCACATTTTATGTAACAAGCAGGGAGGTACAAGGTCATGAGTTGTCTACAGGAAGTATTGAATATTTTGCAGTGGGCAACTGGGAATCGAGCTGTCCTACAAGCCTCCTATCTTCCAAGCATCTCCAACATGCTAGTGGATTGACTCAGCACAATCAGTTGATGAACAATTTGATTTATGGGGGTCTACTGACAGTTGACCTATTCACATTGGAAAAGAACAGAAAACTAGACAAATTTTGCTTTCTACCCAGTGTTCTCAGGTTAGCTCAGGGCACTTTCCTGCTTGATTGAAGCACAAATGTCAAATATGTTTTTCTGCTGATACCACTGATCACCAGAACAGTACAAAAGCTGATGTAAGACCTTGCCCAGTTGATCCTCATAGCTCCAGTGTGGCCCAGACAAATGTGGTTTGCATATTTAGTACAGCTTTTGAGCACTTCCCCCCCCCCCCCCCCCCCAATACATTTTGGGACAGACTCTGCCTTGATAACTCAAGGCAAATGAATACTATTTCATTCAAACCTGTCATCCCTCAACCTAATGGCTTGTATGTTGAATGCTCAGTAATCTATCATTCTTTGGCCAGAGAAATTGAAGATGACTATTGCTGCTGACAATTGCAGCTAGGAAGTCATCATCTAGAAAATACTATGCCTTTAAATGAAAAAGATATTCTATATGGTGCCAACAGAATGCCTTGGACCCGTTTTCTTGCAAGTCCAGGCATTTGTTAACATACTCGCTCTTCCTTTCTGAATCATGTCTTGCTACATCCTCTGTAATAGTACATCAGTGCCATAATGGCTTACCATGTTTTGGTCGACAATAAACCCAGCTCTACTCATACACTGGTGTCGAAATTTATGAAAGGTTTATTACATGTTAAATCTTCAGTACAATACCCATAGGACTTTGTTGTCCTTTCTCACTTAATGAAGCTTTCCTTTAAGCCATTAAAGACAACTTCTTTTAAGTTCTTGACTTGGAAAATAGTATTTCTTGTAGCAGTAATTTCAGCTAGAAGTCAATGAACTGCAGACTCTCATTCACTATCCACCATACATGCAATCTTTTCATAATAGAGTGGTGCTTCCCATTCACCCAAAGTTTCTTACGAAAGTTGTCTCGGCTTTCTGTACCAATCAATCCATCGCATTATCTTCCTTCTATCCGAGGCCACATATGCATGAGGGAGAGAAAACCCTTCATATGTTAGATTATAAAAGAGCTTTAGCCTACTACAACAAAAGCTCAGCGACATTGCCAAGCTTCACAGCAATTCATATCACATGATCCTGACATACTTGGTGTAGCAGTCGCCAAATGTACATTGTCAGACTGGACAGTAGAATGCATTCAACATTGCTGTACATCTGCTAGCTTACTAATCACAGACTCTGTCAAGGCTCATCAAGTGATAGCTATGGCTTCTTCCATTGCTTATCTGCAAGAAATACTTCTCAAAAACATCTACAAAACTGCAATTTGGTCATCAGTATACAGCTTTATGTCCTACTTCTGTCTGGTCAGTCTCTCAAGGACTGACAGTAAATTTGAACTGGCAGTTTTGTGTAAACAGCTCTCCATGGTGGAGTCTGGGTTGGTTATTCAGTAAATCTTCTGCTGCACCTGTCATGGTTAATTCAATCTGCTTTTTTATGGAGAAAGAAAGTTTGCTTACCATTAATGGTGTTTCCATAGATAGAATGAATTAGTCATGCTAAATACCTGCCTGCCTCTCTGAGGGTTGACTGTCTGGCTATTATTAGCTGTGTGGGGACTCCTGCACATGCTCAATAGAGCTTAAAGCTATACTAGCTAAGAGGAGAATGTCATGGTTAATTTATCCTGCTATCTATGGAAAACACAGTTTCTGGTAAATACACTTGCTGTATTGAATTGTAGGCCTCCATGGGTCTCTCAGGGGGATTATGTACGTTCCTTGAGCGCCAGGGAGGTCCTGGGTGTCCTGAAATGTGAGAATTTTTGCAGCACAAATAATGTTGGCTCTGGGAGAGATGGGTAAAAGCAGATAGGTGTATAGGTGGTATTATTCATCCTCCCAGTAAAGGATAAAGGCTCAGGCAGTGAAACTCCCATTTTGGAGATAAATAATGGTTGTGCAGATGGTGTTGATGAGCACTTTGGTTTCCTGGACCATCGAATGATTAAAGGACTGCTAAGCAGAAATGGGGGTCAACTTGTTGAAGGGGGGTGCAAATTCTTCCAACACAGACTGGTATACCTATTGAAGAGGGCTTTAAATTAGGATCATCAGGGTTGGGTGAACAAAACTGTAAGGTAAGTAAAAACAAAATAAGTACTTGTAAAGAAATGGGGAAAAAAGAGCAATATCTGGAAAGCTATGTATACTAATGCTCATAGTAGGGAAATATTTCCTGGATCTAGAGGCAGTCATGGAAAAAGTTGATTTAGATGTAGTACACTGGAAACCATTACTGGAACATGGTTATAAAGGCTGCAATCTATTCAGGAAGGACCGGGTAGGAAGAAAGGGAGAATGCACTATACATAAACAATAATATTAAAGCATCTGAATTGCAGGGCTGATGAGATAAGGAGTTAATCTGGAAAGAGGTAATGGAACATCTGTCCATATTGGTGTAATATACAGGTCTCCATAGCAGACAGAAGAAATGGATAGAGATTTAATGGAATATATTCTTAAAATTGCTTTGAAAGGGGAGGTGCTATTCCTAGGGAATTTCAGTGTGCCAGTTGTTGATCAGGGTATCCCAGCTGCAGTGTCTTCTAGAAGCAGGGAGATCTTGTATTCTCTGCCAGGAGAATCATTCAACAGGTAACGGCATCCACATGAGAGGGGGGCAGTTTTAAAACCTGTGGCTTACCAACGGGGACAGTATCTCTGATGTTGTAATGGACAATCATCTGGGATCCTAGTGATCATTGGATGGTGTGGTTCAGTATTGGAGTGCAGAATATTAAGGTTCTTTCAAAGACTAAGAGCCTAGACTTCATGAAAATTAATTTTGTTAAAATGAGAGGAATACATCAAGGAGTTTTTTGCTGAAGTTTTACACCCTGAAGAGCAGTGAGCAAAACTAAAAGATGATATAAAGACAACTAATCTGTTAGATTAAATAAAGGAAAGAGGGAAAAAAAGGCCATTACGATTTTTAAAGAAGCAGCTGAAAAGATAAGGGAAATAAGGTTACAAGAGAGACAGGCAGCAATACCTGGAAAAGATGATAAAAAAAAGCTGTGAAAGTCAAGAATGCAAAAATTCGAATGGAAGAAAAAATAAATACTGTAAAACGTGGGGCGGGAACTATACTTGTTTTGGATATGTTAGTGATAGATATAGAAACATCACACGAGAAAAAACCCATCTGCCCATCCATCCAATTAATTTAGCATAATTCTCATAACTTCCTTAGAGATACACTGTATTTATCCCATGTTTTCTTGAAATCACACTGTTTTTGTCTCCAACGCTTCCCACTGGGAGGCTGTTCCACACATCCAGTACCCCGCTCTCTGAAGAATATTTTCTAACGTTACCCCGAGTCTACTCCCTTTCAACCTCATGTCATGACCCCTCTTCTAGAACCTCCTTTTCATTGTAAAAGGCTCACCTCATGGAAACCTTTGAGATATTTGAATGTCTATCATATCTCCCCTATCTCACCATTTCTCTTCATATGCTTTTGAATGAAGACCACTGACCATTTTAGTAACCACCCTCTGGACCAACTCTATCCTATTTATATCCTTATGAAGGTGTGGTCTCCAGAATTGTGCACGGTATTCCAAGTGAGATCTCACCTGGCACCTATACAGGGGCAGTATCTCCCTTTTTCTGCTGACCATTCATCTCCCTATGCAGCCAAGCATCTTTTTAGCCACCTGTTTGGCCACCTTAAGATCATCAGATAAAATTAACCCCAGATCCTGCTCTTCCTTTGTGCTTAGAAGAATTTCACTTCAAATACTGTCCCTTTCTCTTGGGGATTTTGCATACTAAATGCTTTACTCTGCATTTTTTAGTAATAAATCTTAGCTACCAGGCCTTAGAGCATTCCTCAAACTTCACTATATCCCTCCTCATGTTTTCCACACCTTCCTGGCTGCCCACCCTGTTACAGATTTTGGTATCATCAGCAAAAAGACAAACCTTTCCTGACAACTCTTCTTTTAGGTCACTTACAAAGTGCAAAAGTGACATTCTGAGATGCAGATGTGAAGGAGAGGAATATATAGAGGCTGAGATTGAAACAGTGAAATTGCTTAAATATTTGTTCAATGTTTACCGTGGAAGGGCCAGGGCAGGACCACATAAAACAAATGAGATTGGAAGCAAGGTAAAGCTCAAATCTATTTTCATAAGTGTGTGCGTATGGAGCTAACTAACAGTAAATAAGACAATGGGACCAGATGGTATATATCCAGTGGTATTAACAGAACTTAGAAAAGTTCTGGCAGCTCCATTGGTTGATATTTTCAGTGCTTTAAAGTCGAGTAGTTTCAGAGTTCTAGAGAAGGGGAAAGGAAGTTCCTATTCATAAAGGTAAAATGAAAGAGGAGGCTGGAAACTACAGTCCAGTTAGGGTCTGAATGCTGTAATAAGTAAATTAATGAAATAGCTGCCAATACAGAGGGATAGTACAGTTTCCGGAATTCAAGGGATTGCAAGATCTGAGGTAGCATGGATTTACCAGAGGTAGATCTTGTCAAATCTGATCAGTTTCATTGGGAGACCAGAGTTGGATCAAGGGAGAGTGCTAGATGTTCTGTACTTGGATATCAGTAAGGCCTTTGACACAGTTCCGCATAGGCAACATAAATTGAGCGCCCTTAATATGAACCTTTAAGTGACTAACTGGGTTAGAAACTGGTTGAGTGGGAGATGACAAAGGGTAGTGGCAAATGGAGTGTATGCTGAGGAGGGTAGTATTACTTGCAGCGTGACTCAGGGATCAGTCCTTCGACCTTTTCTTTTCATCGTTGCAGAAGAATTGTCAGGAAAAGTTTGTCCCTTGGCAGATAATACCAAAATCTGCAACAGAGTAGACAGCCAAGAAGGTGAGGAAAACATGAGCAATGTCTACTAGTTAAGATTTAATGCTATAAAAAAAAAAAAAAACCATTTACGCTGATAAACCCAAGGGAGCGATACAGTATTGGAGGATACTAATGATGCATTAGGATTATGGCATCCCAACAGTAAGGTTCCAATAATAAAAAAAGTAGTCCAAGTGCCTGTAACTAAAAACTCACCTGAGCTAAAAAAAAATTCTAATTTATCCCTATCAATTAAAAAGCAGAATGAAAATACAAACAAAAAACACACTTTGAAATGTTTATATGCTCATGCCAGAAATCTAAGAAGTAAAATGGGAGAATTAGAATGTATAGCAGTGAATGATGACATAGACCTAGGCATCTCAGAGACATGGTGGAAGGAGGATAACCAATGGGACAGTGCTATACCAGGGTACAAATGATATCGCAATGACAGAGAGGAGCATCCAGGAGGCGATGCGGCGCTTTGTCAGGGATGGCATAGAGTCCAACAAAATAAACATCCTGCATGAGACTAAATGCACAATTGAATCTTTATGGGTAGAAATCCCTTATGTGTTGGGGAAGCTTATACTGATAGTTGTATATTACTGTCCATTTGGCCAAGATGGTGAGATGCTAAGAGAAATTAGGGAAGCTAACCAAATTGGTAGTGCAGTAATAATGGGAGATTTCAGTTACCCCAATATTGACTGGGTAAATGTATCATCGGTGTCGCTGACACACCCGATTCGGTCCAATCCCTAGTTGGCCGCTTTATGCCAACTTGGACCTGAGACCTCAGCGTGGTCTTGGCAAGACTGATGCGGCCTCCCTTTGAACCTCTGCAGTCTTGTGGTCTGAAGTTCCTCACCTGGAAAGTCGTGTTCCTGGTGGCGATCACTTCCGCTCGCAGGGTAAGTGATCTTTCAGGCCCTGTTACGTATGCACCATACAACAGGTTCTTCCTTGACTGTGTGGTCCTGCATACACATCCTAGATTCTTGCCCAAGGAGGTGACTGATTTCCACATCAATCAGTCTATCTTTCTCCTCACCTTCTTTCCAAGGTCTCATTCCTATCCAGGGGAATGTGCTCTCTCCATGCACTGGCTTTTTAGCTACACCGCACAGCGAGCTACAGACAGTCCATTCAGCTCTTTGTGTTTTTTGACCCCAGCCAACTGGGGACAGCAGTGGGTAAGCAAACCATATCAAACTGGCTGGCGGATTGCATTGCCTTCTGCTGTACGCAGGCAGGCCCCCAGCTTGGCTGGCAGAGTAGAGGCTCACTCTGTGCAGGCCATGACAATGTTGGTAGCCCATATGCATACAGTCCCCATCGCTGAAATTTGCCGGGCTGTGACTTGGAGTTCTATCCACATGTTCGCAGCTCACTACTGTCTTGACAGGGATAGCTGTCAGGACAGTGTCTTTGGTCAGTCCATCTTGCGCATCCTGTTCCAGACTTGAACCTATCTCTCGTCTCTCGTGCTCCGTGTAGGACCAGACTGCCTCCTGTTTTTCCCACAGCGCCGCAGTTGTGTTGTGCCCATTGGTACCTTGTTCTGCCGCTGTTGGGCTCTCTGATTGAAGGGAGCAGTCTTGAGCTCTGTACTCATCCACATGTGAGGACTCGTATCCTGCTTGTCCTAGGAGAAAGCGCAGTTGCTTACCTGTAACAGGTGTTCTCCTAGGACAGCAGGATGTTAGTCCTCAGGAATCCCACCCTCCTCCACATGATGTTGGGTTCACCTTTGGTTTGTTATGTTATTTTTTTGCTCGTCAGCTTTGCTATGTTACGAGACAGAAGGGGGACCTCGCTTGGACGCGCAGATAGTAGCAGGCTTGGCGTGCTCAGTCTACTGGCCAAAGTTTCTAGAAACTTTGACAAAAGTTTTTCATGTTGGGCTCTATCGGTTGATGTCACCCACATTTGAGGACTAACATCCTGCTGTCTATGGGGAACATCTGTTATAGGTAAGTAACTGCGCTTGATTTGAAGAGAACAGAGCCTTGTAGAAGGTCTTCACAATCATTTATCTTATTCAACCCAATCAAACAGGTGTATTCATTTACAAAAAACTGGATTTCAGGTTACATTTCTTATTATGCTCAATCAGGACAAAAACTTCAAAATAAGGTAAAAGCCCATCAGAGATACAGTAGCTTCCTTAGCTCATCTTCACTTGCTTCCATAGAAAATAGCTGCAAAGCTGCCACCCACACCATCACAAATCATTACTGCTTCACATTTAAGACAGCAGTTTTGGTCAAAAGCTTATTTAATCTCTTCAGCTCTCTCTGACCACTAGCAATAACACAGGTTGCATATTCTTTGCTGAAATAAAACAAATACATACAATCTTCAGTTTAGGAGTCCTTACTTTGTGTGGCTGATTGTTGTTCTGCTTGTCCATGGAAAAAGTAAAGTTGCTTACCTGTAACAGATTTTCTCTGTAGATACTAGGACAAATCAGCTACACAATCCTGCCTGCCTCTCTCCCTTTAGAGTTGAAGGTAAGCTTGGTATGAAAACTGGATACTTGTGGCAGTGGCTGTGCAAGAACCCCCACACATGCTGAAAGACTTCTCAGTCTTTCTGACCTGAGAGCTTTTCCATCTTGGTGCTGTTGGATAGCATCACCCACTTGTGTGGCTGATTTGTCCTGATGTCTAAAAGAACACCTGTTATAGGTAAGTTACTTTAGTGCATGTAAAAACTCATTTAGTTCTTATTAAATGGGTTTTTACAGGCATAATTGATCACGTACACATTTAATTTAGTGTATACAAAACAAATGAAAACATCTCTACATTCTTTCTCCCTAACTGAGCAGATTGAATTGCTGAGGTTTTTGAGGTTTTCAAAAGAATTGATGTATTGCCTGGTTTTAGTTTTTCTGCTGTGCACCATATGCAGGTCTCTTATTTGATCTTAAATATTTCAGATGTAAAAAGTCTACATAAACAATCTCTTTAACTATGCTTTGTTTCCTGTCATATAGGTTTGTATAATCCAAGACCTTGTTACTAATTATGAAGTTTCCCTGAAGACCTGTGATTATTTTAGTCTTTATGGTAAGTCTGTTGTTTTGCATTAAGACTACTCCCATTATGTATGCCTGTAACATATTTCTTCATGAAGTATTTGGAAGGTTAACACAGTATTATCAGACAGTATTATGCCCATGTTTTTGAGGACACAGTACTGTTTTTGTTTTCTGACCTTGTCAGTTTTTTCAGATATCTCAAGTCATATTGGTCACTGTAACTATGTATCTGTTTCATTGCAGAAAATGGAGAGAAGGAGCCTCCTACAACACTGCTTTGGGTTCGCTATTTCCTGGCTCAACACTTTGACAAACTTGGCCAGTTTTCATTGGCTTTGGATTATATTAATACTGCTATAGCTAGCACTCCAACATTAATAGAATTATTTTATGTAAAGGCAAGAATTTATAAGGTAAAGCACAGATTTTAATGTTCAGTAGTTTGTACAAGCTAAATTCCAGGAAAAAATAAAACAAATATAAAAGTTGTTTATTTGATGGGGATGATTGCTGTTTTGATTTGTTATAGCAAAGTCAGATTATACCTTGAGTTCTGGATTCTTTGATTTTGGGAGCTGTGTCTAATTAGTTTTGGTAAGGGCTTAATTTGTAGACAGAGGAAGTGGAGTGGGGATGGGGAAGGGGTTAGGCCCAGGTGTGAACTCCCTTTCTGCCAAACATATACCTGAATACACTCTTCATGGTTGAAAGGGGAGGTGAAAGAAGCTATTTTAGCCAAAAGATCTTCATTCAAAAATTGGAAGAAGGATCCAACAGAAGAAAATAGGATAATGCATAAACGTTGGCAAGTTAAATGTAAGACATTGATAAGACAGGCTAAGAGAGAATTTGAAAAGAAGTTGGCCCTAGAGGCAAAAACTCACAGTAAAAACTTTTTAAAATATATCCGAAGCAGAAAGCCTGTGAAGGGAGTCAGTTGGACCGTTAGATGATCGAGGGGTTAAAGGGGCACTTAGAGAAGATAAGGCCATCGCGGAAAGATTAAATGATTTCTTTTCTTCGGTGTTTACTGAAGAGTTTGTTGGGGAGGTACCCATACTGGAGAAGGTTTTCATGGGTAATGATTCAGATGGACTGAACCAAATCACGGTGAACCTAGAAGATGTGATAGACCTGATTGACAAATCACCTGGACCAGATGGAATACACCCCAGAGTTCTGAAGGAACTAAAAAATGAAATTTCAGACCTATTAGTAAAAATTTGTAACCTGTCATTAAAATCATCCATTGTACCTGAAGACTGGAGGATAGCTAATGTAACCCCCATATTTAAAAAGGGCTCCAGGGGCGATCCGGGAAACTACAGACCGGTTAAGTGCCAGGAAAAATAGTGGAAAGTATTCTAAACATCAAAATCACAGAACATATAGACAGACATGGTTTAATGAACAAAGTCAGCATGGCTTTACCCAAGGCAAGTTTTGCCTCACAAATCTGCTTCACTTTTTTGAAGGAGTTAATAAACATGTGGATAAAGGTGAACCTGTAGATGTAGTGTACTTGGATTTTCAGAAGGCGTTTGACAAAGTTCCTCATGAGAGGCTTCTAGGAAAAATAAAAAGTCATGGGATAGGTGGCGATGTCCTTTCGTGGATTACAAACTGGCTAAAAGACAGGAAACAGAGTAGGATTAAATGGACAATTTTCTCAGTGGAAGGGTGTGGGCAGTGGAGTGCCTCAGGGATCTGTATTGGGACCCTTACTTTTCAATATATTTATAAATGATCTGGAAAGAAATACGACAAGTGAGGTAATCAAATTTGCAGATGATACAAAATTGTTCAGAGTAGTTAAATCACAAGCAGATTGTGATAAATTGCAGGAAGACCTTGTGAGGCTGAAAAACTGGGCATCAAAATGGCAGATGAAATTTAATGCGGACAAGTGCAAGGTGATGCATATAGGGAAAAATAACCCATGCTATAGTTACACAATGTTAGGTTCCATATTAGGTGCTACTACCCAAGAAAGAGATCACACAGGACAAGCAGGATGGTAGTCCTCACATATGACATCACAGGACATCACAGGACGGAGCCCAATCACGGAAAACTTCTGTCAAAGTTTCTAGAACTTTGACTGGCCCCTACTGGGCATGCCCAGCATGGCACTAACCCTGCAGCCAGCAGAGGTCCCCCTTCAGTCTTCTTTTTTCCGCGCAGCAGTAGCCTCGCGGTTAAGGAGCTCTGACCACATTCCTGACAGGAATTTCTTCACGGACTTCTTTAAGGTTAAAATTGCCCCACAGGGGTCCCTCCTCTTTCTTTACTCAGTCCGCGGTACTTCGGCAAGTTTTTTGCCGTTTTTCGTTGATTACCGTCGAGTTTGGCCCTCGCAGCCTACTGGCTGTCGACCGTACCGCGACTAAATTTTTTCTCATGGCCATGGCATCGGGTTTCCGACGCCATGTGTATTGTGTATTGTGTCTGTGTATTGTGTTTAGGTAGTGAGCATGAAGCCCTGACTTGCACCAAATGTACCTTGATGACACCTAAAGGTCGCAAAGCCAGAATGGAGAAGATGGGACTCCTTTTCCGTGCTCACACCCCGACGGAACCGGCACCGTCTTCGGAACCGGCACCGTCGAAGTCACACCACCGTCGACAATCCTCCGGTGACCATCCGCCATCGACGTCTCCACGGCTATCGACTCCCGTCCCTTCCCCCAAAGATCAAGGGGATCGGAGGGAGAAACATCGCCATCGGCATCGCAAGTCTCGGACCCTCAAGTAACCGAAGTCATCGACCTCGATATCGTCCAAGCCTCCATTGAAGAAACCCCGGCCAGGAGCGGCACCGCCCACCTCTGCAACCGAGACATCGAGGCAACCCTCACCCGATCGGGGTTTGGGAGTCGCGATTCTGCCTGTAAAGGTGGTCCCACCGGCTCTGCCTCAGCCTCCCTCTTCCATTACGGAGCCGGGTCTTGTTACCCCAGGTCTCCGGGAAGAACTGGACCAGCTGGTCCAGGAGGCCATCGACAAGGCGATGCAACGGTTCCAGGTCCCTCCAGCACAGACTCCGGCGCCGAGAGTGGAACCGGTCACCGACCCGATTCCAGCAGCGCTGGCACCGCTGCTCTCCCGGATGGAAGCGCTCATGACCGCCCTTCCACCGGTAATTCCTGGGTCACTGACAGCCCCGGTGCGCTCCCCGATGACAGCTTCATCGGGAGGAGAAACACAGTTCGCATTCCTCCTTCAGGAGTTGTGCCTCAGCCATCGATACCGTGTCATCCCTCGCCACCGATTCATTCATTGGGGGCGATACGCACATCGGCGCCATCGATGCCTTCGATGCCGGCACCAATGCCCGCCAGGGCATTCTCCCGGTGATTCCTTCGATTTTATCGGAGTCTCAGACGGGACCTTCGGGTATCCAACCCCCTCCTGGTCCTACAGGTTAGTCCGCTGATCCTTATGACACCTGGGGGATGAGAACGTCCACAGACATCGATGATTTACCTTCACCACCCTCTCCATACTGAAAGTAGAAAGCTTTCTCCTCCAGAGGACCTCTCTTTCATCAATTTTGTGAAGGAAATGTCGGAATTGGTCCCTTTTCAGCTTCAAACTGAGCAAGATGGACAGGCACCAGATGATGGAGCTTCTCCAATTCCGGATGCCCCCTAAAGTGATCACTTCCATTCCAATTCATCAGGGGTTTTCTTGACCTTCTAAAAAAGAATTGGGAGAATCCTGGATCCATTGCTCCAGTACACAAAAATGCTGACTCTACTTATCTCGTACAGTCAGCACCTGGCTTTCAAAAACCTCAGCTTGACCACCATTCAGTAGTGGTTGAATCAGCCCAAAAAGAAAGCAAAAGGACGAAACCAGACTCGTCTATACCTCCTATCAAGACATAAGTTCTTAGATAATATTGGTCGAGTATACCAGGGGCCATGCTTATCTCCAGAATAGCTTCTTATCAGCTGTACTGACCCAATACAATAGGTCATTTTCAAGCAAATACAAGATTTCGCTGAAACCCTGCCTGAACATTCCAACAACATCTTCAGCCCTGATAACTAAGGGGTTTGAAGCAGGAAAACATGAAATTAGAATAGCTTATGATATTTTTGACACTTCCACTAGAGTGTCTGCAGCTGCCATTTCGGCAAGACGCTGGGCCTGGCTCAAGTCTTCTGACCTTTGCCCAGAAGTTCAAGACAGACTTTCTGACCTCCCTGCTTAGGGGATAATCTATTTGGAAGACAAATTCAACAAATAGTTGCTGAGTTAAAGGACTATCATGAGACCCTCAAGCAGCTGTCATCCATGCCTTCTGATTCCCTTCTAAACAGCCCTTCAAAAAGGACTCTAAGAAATCATTCTTCCGTTCACGGAAGTATTATCCCCCACCAACAAGATCCAGACCGACAAGGCCTTATCAAAAATTTCAGCCTCGAAAGCAAAAACCGCAAGCAGCTCCACAGCCAGAGCCCGCTTCGGGTTTTTGACTTCCACTTGGAGAGCGGCAGCCAGATCCCTCTATAAAGCATACCAGTGGGAGGTCGATTAGGACACTTTCACGAAAAGTGGCACTCAATCACAACCGACCAATGGGTATTAGCAATCAATTGCTCAGGGTACACCTAAACCTCTTAACTCTTCCACCGGACTCCCCACCTTGCAAACTTGGGGACTAACCGGCCACTCTGTCCTTCTGGAGCAGGAGGTTTCCCTCCTTCTCCAGTCAAACGCAATAGAACCCGTCCCTCTTTCACAACAAGGCTGAGGGTTCTATTCCCGGTACTTTCTGATCCCATAAAAGTCAGGAGGACTTCGTCCAATTCTGGACCTAGGAGCCCTCAACAAGTACCTACAAAGAGAG
Organism: Rhinatrema bivittatum; assembly: GCF_901001135.1. Lineage (NCBI taxonomy): Eukaryota > Metazoa > Chordata > Amphibia > Gymnophiona > Rhinatrematidae > Rhinatrema > Rhinatrema bivittatum. The sequence goes on along the minus strand of NC_042619.1, from coordinate 134,041,871 downwards.
AAGTTCAAAATGGTAACCTTAGACTCTCTTCTACCTCTGCTACAAAGAGGAGACTGGCTCTGCTTTCTAGACCTCTGAGACGCTTACACCCACATTGCGATAGCTCCAGCTCATCGCATATCTCCGCTTTTTAGTAGGCCAAAAGCACTACCAATATCGAGTGCTCCCTTTCGGCCTAGCATCGGCACCACGAGTTTTCACCAAATGCCTCGTAGTTGTCGCAGCCTTTCTCAGGAAGGAAGGTGTCCATGTCTACCCCTATCTGGACGACTGGCTGATCAGGGCCCCAACCCAGCAAGTCGCTCTGTCCTCCCTGAACCTGACCATTCACACTCTAATATCTCTAGGATTCTTGTCAATTACGATGAAATCCTATTTACTCCCATCTCAAACCTATCCTTCATTGGGGCAGACTTGGACACCTTACAGGCAAAAGCCTTCCTTCCTCAGCAGCGAGTTCAAACCCTCGTGTCTCTAGCTCACCAGTTGCAATCTCAACACACAGCAACCGCTCGCAAATTCCTCGTCCTGCTGGGACACATGGAGTCCTCAGTCTATGTGACACCAATGGCCCGCCTGGCCATGAGAGTCATGCATTGGACTCTGAGGTCACAATGGAGTCAAGCCACTCAGCCGCTGTCAACCATTGTTTACATCACCGACGCACTCGGTCTATCTCTCGCCTGGTGAAAGATCACACCAATCTCTTCCAGGGACTGCCTTTTCACCTACCAGATCCTCAAATCATTCTCACCACCGACGCTTCCAACATCGGTTGGGGAGCTCATGTAAATAATCTACAGACGCAAGGATCTTGGTCTCCAGAGGAAGCCAAACACCAGATAAATTTCCTGGAACTTCGAGCAATGCGATATGCTCTCAGAGCCTTTCAGGATTGCCTATCGAATCACGTAATCCTGATTCAGACAGACAACCAGGTGGCCATGTGGTACATCAACAAGCAAGGCGGCACAGGCTCCTTCCTTCTGTGTCAGGAAGCTGCGCAGATTTGGACGGAAGCGCTCTCCCGCTCGATGTACCTCAGGGCCACCTACTTGCCGGGAGTGAACAACGTCTTGGCAGACAAACTGAGCCTTGTCTTCCAACCGTACGAGCGGTCGCTCAATCCATCGGTAGCGATCTCTCTCTTTCAGCAATGGGGGTATCCCCAAATAGACCTCTTTGCGTCCCCTCAGAACCACAAAGTGGAAAATTATTGCTCCCTAATTCGGAGCAAGCACTCTCAGCCCAGAGATGCATTCTCCCTCACGTGGGCAACCGGTCTGCTTTATGCATTCCCTCCACTTCCTCTTCTCTCGAAGACTCTCGTGAAGCTACGTCAGGACAAAGGAACCATGATCCTGATAGCACCTCACTGGCCGTGCCAAGTGTGGTTTCCCATACTCCAGGATCTCTCCATCCGCAGGCACATTCCCTTGGAATGGATCCGCATCTGATCACTCAAAACGACGGATGCCTACTCCATCCCAATCTTCAAGCCTTGTCCCTGATGGCATGGATGTTGAAAGGTTAATCCTTCAACCACTTAACCTTTCCGAATCAATTTCTCGTGTCCTGATTGCTTCACGTAAGCCTTCCACAAGACATCTTATTTCTATAAATGGAAAAGGTACACATCATGGTGCTACTTCGCAGTCCCTTGATCCCTTTCCTGTCCAATCCCAAAATTCTTGGACTATCTCTGGCATTTATCAGAATCCGGTCTAAGACCTCTTCCATTATAATGCATGTTAGCGCGGTAGCCCGCCTTCCATAAAGGAATCGGGGATGTCCCTATTTCGGTACAACCCCTCGTAACACGATTTCTTAAAGTCTTGCTCCATATCAAGCCACCTTTACGTCCTCCTGCCCCTTCGTGGGACCTTAATTTGGTTCTTGGTCGGCTCATGAAACCACCTTTCGAACCTCTCCACTCCTGTGATCTTAAGTATCTCACATGGAAAGTGTTATTCCTTTTAGCTATCACTTCTGCTCGCAGGGATAGTGAGTTACAGGCCTTAGTCACCTATCCGCCTTACACTAAACTCCTGCAGGACCGGGCGGTACTGCGCACTCACCCTAAGTTTTTGCCCAAGGTAGTTTCGGAGTTTTACATAAATCAATCCATCATACTACCTACCTTCTTTCCCAGGCCTCACTCCAACCCTATGAGGAAAGACTAAAGAGGTTAGGACTTTTCAGCTTGGAGAAGAGACGGCTGAGGGGGGGATATGATAGAGGTGTTTAAAAAGGACTTAAGACTTGGTTATTCAAGCAAGCTTTCCCAGACACAATCTAATATCACGTCATAGATACAAACCAAGGACTTCAAATATTCAGCCATTAATCATGCCATTTTTACATAGCATTTAATTTATTTGTATACCGTTCAACCGTTTATTCTTTCCTATCTCTTCCTTCTTATCCAAGTTCTGCTACCCTTGTTATTTGTAACTGCTCCTTCGATCACCACAGTTCTAGTTGATGTATTTAATGCACTCCCGTTTCATGTAAACCAGCAAGATATGTGCTCATGATTGCCGGTATATAAAAACCTTAAATAAATAAAAATAAATAAATAAAAATCATGAGAGGTCTAGAACGGGTAGATGTGAATTGGTTTTTTACTCTTTCGGATAATAGAAAGACTAGGGGGCACTCCATGAAGTTAACATCTATCTATCTATCTATTTATTTATTTATTTATTTATTTATAGCTTTTACATACCGACATTCAAATGAATATCACATCGGTTCACATATAACTGGGGAGCCAAAAAACTAGTTGGGAGAAAGGAAGGATAAAGTTACAATTAACAGGGATTCGTAAGAAACAGGGAGAGAATGTGGCACATTTAAAAATAATCGGAGAAAATTCTTTTTCACTCAATGCACAATTAAACTCTGGAATTTGTTGCCAGAAGATGTGGTTAGTGCAGTTAGTATAGCTGTGTTTAAAAAAGGATTTGATAAGTTCTTGGAGAAGAAGTCCATTACCTGCTTTTAATTAAGTTGACTTAGAAAATAGCCACTGCTATTACTAGCAACGGGAACATGGAATAGACTTAGTTTTTGGGCACTTGCCAGGTTCTTATGGCCTGGATTGGCCACTGTTGGAAACAGGATGCTGGGCTTGATGGACCCTTGGTCTGACCCAGTATGACATGTTCTTATGTTCTTTCTCTCTACTTCAGTAATCCTCCATACCTAGTCCCAGTGCTCAACCTCTGTCTGTCTTTCACCTACCAGAACTGGTTTACACTATTGCCTCTGCTCCACCTCCTCAAACCTTGGAGAACCTGTCAGAACAGTGTTCTAAGTCATTCTACCAGAAGTTAAATCCAGGGTAACAGTCACAAAAAGGGGTCGAATTAGCACAATTGTGAAACTTATGAGCAGTAGCATAGGAGCCAGGGTTAAAGCCTTGACAATTGATGCTATTGCTCACAAGTTTCAAACTTGCATTAATTCACCCCCTTTTTTGTGTCTGTTCTTTGTGTTGCAGTATCTAAATCAGGATCACACCTTCCCCTCCTGTTCCCTGCAAAACAGAAGGGGAGGGAATGGAACAACAGTGGGGGAGTGAAGGAATTAGGGAGCAGAGTGACTGTTCTCTGCTCTGTCTGCTATAGGCTCACTCCCCTCTTCCCTGCAGGCTGTCTGGAGGGGAAGGGCTACTGTAGAATACCACTGCTGTTCATTCTCTTAAGTCTGAAAAGAAGTGCCTGAACTGTGTTCCAGGTCATTCCCCCCACAAATTAAGCCCTGGTTTTGGTCTATATTTAAATAGGAAACTTCCATGGACACTGGGTACTTCACAAAGCAGTGGGATTGTAGCTCGGAAGTGATGCAGTAGTAAATATGTATCCTAGGATGATGAAAGGAAACACATAACCAGTGCATGGTTGTTTTTTAAGAGATGTGTTTCTCTAGATTTAACAGACCTGCTTTTGGCACATTTTTTAAGAGTAGGGATGCTAATTCTAATATTTTCATGGCTAAATTCCAAGATCATGCTTTCCAAAATTCTTAGGGGTATGAAGCACAGCAGGCCTAGAAAAATATATTGGCTTTTCTAGTGTATATATATCCTTTGTTAATTTGACTGTGATATTTAAATACATCACTATACAGATAATTATAATGGAATAGTTTCAACAACATTTGTAAACAACTTGGGCTTCCAAAATGTTTGCCTGCTACTGGAAAAAGTGAATTTGGGGGTTTAGGTGTTAAGGTGCCTTTTGCAAAATGTAGGACCTTGCCTGTGTATATTAAACAGTGGCAACTGATGGATCAAAAAGCTTTATTTACCCTTTCTCAACCCCACCCCATCCTTGGATCCATCCTCTTCTTTTTCCATTATTCCCTGCCATCATTTTTCTGTTACCATTTTTGCCTCTAGTCTCTCAATTTATTTTTGGGGCAACAGTTGCACAACTGCACCTACACACAAGCTGCTACCGATTTTAAAATGAGCAAAGTTTATTTTGCATCTTCTCAGTTGTGAGTGTTTAGCAACTGCTCCTTTCTAGCCATCAAAAAATGTACATTTTGGCTGGTTCCATAACAATGCCAATATTAGTTATACATCTAATTCTCCTTTCTTAGTAACTTAGAAAAACTTTTGTTTAAATCTGTAAGATTGTATTACGTATTATGAAAAATCATGCATGAATGAAAATATAGAATAATTCAACATCTATATATTCTTAAAAAATTAAATGTCATTAAATCTTCATTCTTTTGTTCTATCTAAAATAGCATATAGGTAATTTGAAAGAAGCTGCAAAATGGATGGATGAAGCACAGTCCTTAGACACAGCAGATAGGTTCATCAATTCCAAATGCGCAAAATACATGCTGCGAGCTAATCTTGTGAAAGAAGCAGAAGAAATGTGTTCGAAGTTTACAAGGGTAGGAAACATTTTCTTTTTCCTTTTTCTTTTTCGTTGGAAGAGAGAGTAGTATTTTGGGTGAAGTGGAAATTGATGGAAAAGTATTTTGTGTTAAGTCAAATTTGCAGATGACTCAAAATTATAAAACGTTAAATCACAAGAGAAATGTGAGAAATTGCAAGAGGACCTTGCAAAACTGGGAGACTGGGTATGTAAATGGAAAATGAAATGTAATGTGGACAAGTGCAAAGTGATCTATTTAGGGAAGAGTAACCCAAATTATATCTACACAATGCAAGTTTCCATTTAGGAGTCACCAATCAGGAAAAAGATCTAGGTGTCATCGTTGATAATATGTTGAAATCTTCTGCTCAGTTTGCAGCAGCAGCCAAGAAAGCAAATAGAATACTAGGAATTATTAGAAAAGGAATGGAGAATAAAACGGAGGATATCATAATGCTTTTGTATTGAGCCATGGTGTGACCTCATCTTGAGTATTGTGTGCAGTTCTAGTCACCACATCTCAAAAAAGATATAGCAGAATTAGAAAAGGTACAGAGATAAAGGGAATGAAACAATTCCCTTATGAAGAAAGAGGTTAGGACTCTTCAGCCTGGAGAAGACAACTGAGGTGAGATATGTTAGAGGTCTATAAAATGAGTGGATTGGAATGAATAAACACTGTTTACCTCCTTGAAAGAGCACAAAGACTAGAGATGTGCATTTGTTTTAAATGAATTAGACAATTTCAACGACATAACTTTAAAATGTTAGTGTGCACTAACACAAAATTCGGGAACCACGAAAAAGAAAATCCCGAACCGTGGAAAAAATGAAATTACCCACGGGGGACCCACACCGAAACACAAAACGAAAAAAAAACCCCAAAACGATACACATCTCTAACAAAGACTCGGGGGGACACAGTGAAGTTACTAGGTGATACATTTAAAATTAATAAGAGAAAACATTTTTTTATTCAATGCATAATTAAGCTCTGGAATTTGTTGCCAGAGGATGTGGTGAAAACTCTTGGTGTAGCTATGTTTAAAAAAGGCTTGGACAAGTTCCTAGAGGAAAAGTCCATAAACTATTATTAAGATGGAGTTATAGAAATCCATTTCTTATCCCTTGGGCGAGCAGTATGGAATCTACCTTTTGGGATCTTGCCAGGTACTTGTGACTTTGATTGGCCACTGTTGGAAACAGGATACTCATCTTCATCGACCACTGGTCTAACCTACTATGGTAAGTCTTAGGTAATTATATAATCATATTTTATTTCCATCCACTGGAACTACTGTTTGAAATCTTTGTAGAATTTGCTGAAGAGATTTGTATAGCACGTAGGTCACCTTATAGTTGTGACATTGATTTCTGCTGAGCATTCCTGTTTATAAAATCTCAAAATTTAAATTGTATGTTCTGTTCCTATATCATTAAATACCCTGTGCCATGAGAAGACCAGTTTCAAACAAGTGCAATTAGGGAGGTGTGTACCCTAGTTTGGCAAATAGGTATTGCTATTGAGTGATATCTGGAATTCTCCGAGAACAAGCAGGATGGCAGACCTCAGACATGGGTGACATCACAGCTTAACCTACAATGTTTTTGAAATGGCATTGAGGGTCTCTGCATGGGAATCGGTGCCCAGCATTGCATGGCTGCGGGCATCGGATCTCAGACCAGAGGTGCAGGAGTGACTCGCTGATGTGCCATGTATGGGTGAGAATATCTTTGGAGATAATGTCAAGGATGCAGTGACCCAAATCCGGGACCACCATGTGACCTTGCAGCACCTTTCCACCAGTACTCCGAACTCGTCCTCCTGCTCCAGGAGATTAATGAGGTCCTTCTTCTGTCCGAGGAAGTACTATTCTCTGCCTCCTCATTCCTGTCAGTCTTATCGGAGCTCTTGTGGCCATTCCAGGCAATGAAGACCCCGTTCCCCAGCTGGCACTTCAGTCAACTCCAGGGGCAAGGTTTTGACTGGATTGTAGGGAACATAGCCCAGTCACCCATACCCAGAGCGATGGATCTGCCAGTCGGGGGGAAGGCTGCAGTTCTTTGCGAACAGATGGCCCATTGTAACCTCAGACTAATGGATTCTTTCTATCATCCGTCAAGGGTATCGATTTAATTTTTTAGCTGCTCCACTAAATTGCCCTCCAATCCTGTTCTGGGGCTGGGTAGAAATTATTAGGAAGAACTAGTAGTGGAGCTCTCCCTCTTAATGGCTAGAGCGGTCTAACATGCTCCACCAGGATAAAAAGAGCAGGGATTTTACTCCTGGTACTTCCTGATACCAGAGAAAACAGGGGGACTCATCCCATCCTAAACCTAAGGACCTTGAGCAAATTCATCAAAAAAGAAAAGCTCAAGATGGTTTCCTAGGGCACCTTAATACCTTTCTTCCAAAAAGGGGGATTGGCTATGCTCCTTGGCTCTCAAATGCTTAGACACACATCTAGATCTTCCCAAGTCAGCTGAGGTATCTCTGATTTATGGTGGGAAAACAGCACTTCAGTATCTGCGTGCTGCTGTTTTGAGCTCACTTCAGTCCCACTTGTCTTTATGAAATGCCTGGTTGTGGTTGTGGTGCACTTTTGCAGACTGGGAGTCCGTCTTCCCATATCTGGATGATTAACTGGTCAAGAGCACTTTTTTTGGACGGGGTTCGACAAGTCCATGTGCTCGACCATCTAGGTGCTGGAGACCTTAGGGTTCATTATCAACTACCCCAAGTCCCCATCTCAGTCTGTCACTTCAGTTGACTTTATCGGAACCCTACTAGAGACAGCCCAGGCTAAGGCCTTCCTGCCTCGACAAAGGCCATAAATCTGATGACCATCGTTGGAGGGATTCAACAGAGCCAGCAGGTGTCAGCCTGGCACATGTTGAAGCTTTTGGGCCATATCATCATAGCAGTTAACATCACTCCCTTGGTATATTTACACATGCGAAAGACATAAGAACATAAGAAAATGCCATGCTGGGTCAGACCAAGGGTCCATCAAGCCCAGCATCCTGTTTCCAACAGAGGCCAAACCAGGCCACAAGAACCTGGCAATTACCCAAACACTAAGAAGATCCCATGCTACTGATGCAATTAATAGCAGTGGCTATTCCCTAAGTAAACTTGATTAATAGCCGTTAATGGACTTCTTCTCCAAGAAATTATCCAAACCTTTTTGAACCCAGCTACACTAATTGCACTAACAACATCCTCTGGCAACAATTCCAGAGCTTTATTGTGTATTGAGTGAAAGAATTTTCTCCGATTGGACTTAAATGTGCTACTTGCTAACTTCATGGAATGCCCCCTAGTCCTTCTATTATTCTAAAGTGTAAATAACCGACTCGCATCTACTCGTTCAAGACCTCTCATGATCTTAAAGATCTCTATCATATCCCCCCTCATCCATCTTTTCTCCAAGCTGAACAGCCCTAAACTCTTCAGCCTTTCTTCATAGGGGAGCTGTTCCATCACCTTTATCATTTTGGTTGCCCTTCTCTGTACCTTCTCCATCGCAACTATATCTTTTTTGAGATGCAGCGACCAGAATTGTACACAGTATTCAAGGTGTGGTCTCACCATGGAGCGATTATAGAGGCATTATGACATTTTCCGTTTATTAACCATTTCCTTCCTAGTAATTCCTAACATTGTTTGCTTTTTTGACTGCTGCAGCACACTGAGCTGATGATTTTAAAGTACTAGCCACTATGATGCCAAGATCTTTTTCCTGGGTGGTAGCTCCTAATATGGAACCTAACATCGTGTAACTACGGCAAGGGTTATTTTTCCCTATATGCAGCACCTTGCACTTGTCCACATTAAATTTCATCTGCTATTTGGATGCCCAATCTTCCAGTCTTGCAAGGTCCTCCTGTAATGTATCACAGTTTGCTTGTGATTTAGCTACTCTGAATAATTTTGTCATTTGCAAATTTGATAACCTCAACTCATCGTATTCTTTCCAGATCATTTATATATATATATATATATATATATATATATATATATATATATTGAAAAGCACCGGTCCAAGTACAGATCCCTAAGGCACCCCACTGTTTACCCTTTTCCACTGAGAAAATTGACCATTTAATCCTACTTTCTGTTTCCTGTCTTTTAAGCAGTTTGTAATCCACGAAAGGACATCGCCTCCTATCCCATGACTTTTTAGTTTTCGTAGAAGCCTCTCATGAGTGACTTTGTCAAACGCCTTCTGAAAATCCAAATACACTACAATGGACCCTGAAGTTGCAATGGGATCAAGCAACATAGGACCTCCAGGATCACATCCGAGTCACTTCGTCTCTATGAGACTTTGTCCTGGTGCCAAGTACTTTTAAATCTGCAATGGGGGATTTCCTTTTAAAGTCCTCCTACCCAAATTTTCATGACCACGGATGCGATTACCCTGGGTTGGGGAGACAGAAATTCTTGGCCCGCCCAAGAATGTCTTTGTCAAATCAATTTCTTGGAGCTCCAGGCGATAGTTATGCACTATGGGCTTTCAGTGATCGGCTGTCCAACAAAATTATCCTGATCCAAACCAACACCTAAATAGCAATATGGTATGTCAACAAGCAGGGAGGTACGAGGTCATACCTCCTGTGTCCAGAAGCTGTCCAGATTTGGTCATGAGCCCTCTCCCATGGGATGGCGCTCAGGGCCGTGTGCCTGACCAGAATGGAGAACGTAATAGAATGAGTTGTGCCTTCAGACCCTATGAATTGTCTCTGAACCAAGGGGTCGAGAATCAGATCTTCCGCCTCAGGGGAAGCCCGAATGTAGATCTCTTTGCCACACCTTGGAACAGAAAGGTTCATTTCTGCTCCCTGTACAGAACATGCAGCAAACCAGCTTCAGATGGCCTCACCTGGCATTGGAGGGGAGGGTCTTTTGTACACATATCTTCCAGCTCCACTGGTAGCAAAAACTCTCTTGAAGCTTCTCGAGAACAAGGGACTATGATCTTCATAGACCCCATTGGCCAAGACAGGTCTGGTTTACACTCCTGTGGGAGATGTCCAACTGGAAACTGATCAAACTGGGAACTTCCCCAAATCTTATCACACAGTATTTTGAGGCAGGTTGCGGCATCCCAATCTCCAAGCCCTGTCGCTCACAGCCTGGATGTTAAGAGGTTAATATTGCTACCACTTGATCTCTTGAGATCTGTTGGATCCTGGTAGCTTCCAGAAAGCCTTCCATTAGAAAGTCCTACAGACTGAATTGGAGGAGGTTTTCTGTGTGTTGTGAGCAGAAAATCCTATATTTATCCTGCTCCCTACAAAAACTGTTTGACAGCCAGCTGGAATATCAACTTAGAGTTCATCTAAGTTCCATTTTTGCATACCACTGTGGTGTAAGACGGTACGCGGATCTCTGTACAGCCTTTAGTTGTACATTTCAATCATGGCCTGCTTCAGTTTAAGCCTCTGCTAAGGCCTTCCACTGCCTTTTGAGACCTCAGTGTGGTGTTAGCTCAGCTGATGAAAGCTCCCCTTGAGTTGTTGCACTCCTGTAGTCTGAAATACCAGAGCTGAAAGGTCATATTTTTGGTGGCGTTCACTTCAGCACACAGACCTTGGTGACTTATCCACCTTACACTAAGTTTTTCCATGCTAGTTTGGTTTTCTGTACACACCCTAAGTTTCTGCTTAAGGTGATGTTGGGTGAATAGAGGTCTACAAAAATCATGAAAGGACTTGAACAGGTAAATGTGAATCTGTTATTTACTCTTTTGGATAATACAAGTATTAGGGGGCACCTCCTGAAGTTAGCAAGTAGCACATTTAAAACAAATGGGAGAAAATTATTTCACTCAGTGCACAATTAAGCTCTGCAATTCATTGCCAGAGGATGTGGTTAAGGCAGTTAGAGTAGCTGGGTAAGATTTTGATTAGTTCCTGGAGGAGAAGTCCATAAACTGCTATTAATCAATAAGGATTAACCACTGCTTGTTTCTGGCATTAGTAGCATGGGATCTATTTAATGTTTGGGTACTTGCCGGGTACTTGTGACTTGGATTGGCCACTGTTGGAAACAGGATACTGGGCTTAATGGGACTGTTGGCCTGACCCAATATGGCATATCTTATGATCTTATGTTCCATCTTAACCAGTCCATCCTTCTGCCAACTTTCTTTACCAGGCTCCTTTCACATCAAGGTGAACAAGCCCTGCACAGTTTGGACTGCAAAATTGCTTTAGTCTTCTATCTGGAGCAGACAGAAGCCCATAGACAGTCCACCCAACTTTTTGTTTCTTTTGATAAGACTAAGTTGGGCATCACTGTTGCCAATCAGACGCTCTCTAATTGGCTAGTGGACTGTATCCCCTTCTGTTATGCCCAGGCAGGATGTCAAGGCTCACTTTGCCAGAGCTATGGCAGCGTCATTGGCCCACTTGCAAGCAGTTCCCATGGAGGAGATCTGTAGAGCTGCGACATGGATGTTCTCTCCATATATTCCTATCACATTAATGTTTGGATAGGGAATATCTAGTTAAGAGGCCCATTTTGGTTGACCAGATGTCTTCCAGCATATGTCATCATCCACATGAAATCTGCATGAACACAGCAGCTAGAAAGAAGCAGTTTCGGAAACCTTCCAGTCCTATACCAGTCGATTGTAGTAATGTCCAATCACAATATCTACTCTTGGATCCTATGCATATGCATGAAGTCCTGATGAGAGCCAGAAGAAACCTTAAATGTAGTTCAAGGTGAAGGATTGAAGCTTCCTGCTCAGCATACTCTATTTCTATAGCTGAAAACCAAAGAACAAACTTCCTGCTTGAAGTTACTGCTTGCAATTTGTGGCATCATCCTTGCATCTTTAACGCTGGCAGCCACCACTTGCTCCCTGTGCTGGCGTCCTTTTCGTGCCGCACCCCCCCCCCCGCCCTCCCCTTCTCCACACCTTTTGCCCTCCCTCTTGTTACATTTTTGACTCTGTCAAGTGACCACACTGAAACAGTTATTGGTATCAAAAGGCCGCAGCTTTATTTCTTTTACATACTAATAAACTTCCTTGGGGCCACCCGAGCCGGTATGCTGTCCGTGATTGCCCGCCATGACCAAGCCAGGCGTCCTTTAGCCATGGGCCCCCGCTCCCAGGCGGGGGTCCCGCCATTGGCGCATTCGGCGCCCCGCCTTTGCGCCTCCCTCTGCGCGGACCAGCTCCCACGCCGTCCGGTGATGCCGCCGGCACCACTTTCAATATATCCCCCGGCCCGGGTAACCGCCATAACACGAGGTAGGGGTACCCTTGCCTTGTGTCCCCCACTCAACTAATTAGCTGCGGCCTGTACCCTGCTTGCATACCCTGCTTCTATGGCATCCTGCAATGCATTATTAAATATATCATATCCAATATCAGACAAATGCACGCCCATTGGTGTCTGATCTGCTGTATCCCTCGTTTACTTGTCCACAGCTCCATTTGTCTGTTGATTTTCTTTCTGCCTCTATTCCATAATTTGGAGTCTTTCCACTTGGGCCTTGGTATGATTTCTGACCATACCACGGTTGTCTCTGGGTACAACGCCGCTATGATATTTAGATCGTTTTTTACCTTGTTGATCAGACACTTGCATGTTATCGCACTCAAGTCATTGCCCCCCAGGTGTATGATCATTACATCTGGAGCCGCCCTGGAATCTTTCAGGCGCCGTAACAAGGGCAATAACTGATCCCACCGCATGCCGGACTTTCCTGTCCATGCAACGACCCACCCTTGCGTTGCCAGTCCCAGGTGCTGTCCATAAGGTCGCCCGATCGCTCGCTTGGCCGCCCAACGAATGTACAAGTGACCAACAATCCATGCTATTCGGTGCACTCGTTGTTGCTCTGTAAAATATAATCAGAAGATTGGTTAACAGTTTGCGGGAGACGCTCTGTCCAACCGCACATATGCATTGACTGCATTGGACCTCCATCTTCCTATTTTCTTTATTGTTTCTTTTCCCAAACCAGCCTGTGCTGCGCTTGTTGCAGCTCCAATTCTGAAGGAATGCGAGCTGAATTTCTTCGCGTCCCACTTTAACTTGTTTACCGCCGCTCTCAAGACTGCTGTGAATTGAAATCTCGTCAAGGGAGAGCCGTCACTATGAATCGAGAAGTGTTTTCCGCCTTCTGATCTTACGGCCAAGTATTCCCTTGCATTTAAGATGGGACATGTATTACAACCAACAACCCGTTTTAGCCATAACGTGCTGCCTCTCGCCTGCTGATCCGTCTTAGACCTATGTATTTTTATGCTTAGAGCCCCCTCTGTGCACTCAACGTTCTTGCGCAGCAGTCCACCCTGTCCGTCGTCCTTCTTGTTGGGGGCCACCAGTTCGCGGACTCGTAGGGCTCTGAAGAAGGCCAGCGCGAATGCGACTCTAAATAGCCTGGTCTCGTATGCAGATGAGCAAACCTCAGGCCGAGGTCCCCCATAGCATTTTTAGCCTGTGATGTGTAATAGGATGTCTCTCGTCCCTGTTCGCGCCGGTCTTCCTTGCCCATCCCGCCAGCATCTTCTTTATAATGAAGTATTTTGTGGGGTCTCCCCACCCGCGTGCCTTAAAGAAGAAAGCTGCTCCTGCCAGGCGCTTGATGACGGCATTTCTGGATACTCCGCTCTCCATTGACATGTCTATGAATTTGATCATGAGTTCCTCTGTGGCTGGTCCTCGTTTCCACCCATTCTTCTCCAGGAAGCTGGTTACCTCCTCGAAACCTTGGGAATATGACGCCCAGGTTGATGGTGCTACCGATCTTCTGAGTAGTTCTCTCGTTGTTGCCGACCAATTTCCCATAATCGTGTTGGGATTGGGGTTGCTGTTGTCTCTGCCGTGGGTACCTGCTTATGAAATAGATGCCATTTAGCACGAGATAAAGCGTCAGCCGCACCATTCAAGACCCCTGGGACGTGTTTTGCTCTAAGGGTTATGTTGTGGCGTAATGCCTCTAAAACTATCTCTCTCAGCAGGTTGACTACCATTGGGCATTTTGCCGACTGAGCGTTCAGAACGTGAACAACCGCTTGGTTGTTGCACCAGAAAATAATGTGTCTATTTTGGAGTTTCGTGCTCCACAATACTAACGTCACCCATATGGGGAACAGCTCAAGGAAGGTTATGTTCTTCGTTATACCCTTCTTTTTCCATTCCTCCGGCCACTGTTCGGCACACCACGCCCCTTGGCATAGTGCTCCAAAACCCCAACCACCTGAGGCATCCATTTGTATGTTCAATTCCGCGCTTGACATTGGTGGGTCTTGTATGACTGCCACACCATTGAAATTCTTTAGGAAGGAATTCCATATTTCAAAGTCCGATTTTATCTCTTTCGATATTCGAAGATAGTGGTGTGGTCTCTTTACCCCTACTGTCGCTGTAGCTAACCTTCGCATGAAGGCTCTGCCCATGGGAATCACCCTACAAGCGAAGTTTAGTGTTCCCAAGATTGCTTGCGCGACCTGGAGCGTTATTTTCTTTGCCTTGATCGTCTGTTGTAAAATGTCGCGCAGCTTGTTTAGTTTTTCTTCCGGTAATCTGGCCATCATTTTTTCCAAATCCAACTCTATTCCCAAGAATGATAAGATCGTTGTTGGACCCTCTGTTTTGTTGCTGGCCAATGGGACTCCGAATTCCTCCGCCACCTTCTGGAAGTCGGCAAGCAGGTCGCCGCATGTGTGAGAATTTTGTGGGCCAACGAATAGAAAATCGTCCAAGTAATGGATGATGTTTTTGGATTCTGTCCTTGTTGCTACAACCCAATGCAAAAATGAGCTGAATAGCTCAAAGTATGCGCATGAGACTGAACATCCCATGGGCATGCATTTTTCGAAGTAGTACTGATTGTGGAATGTAAATCCCAACAACAGGAAGCTATCCGGGTGCACTGGAAGTAACCTGAATGCGGACTCTATATCTGCTTTTGCCATCCTGGCCCCTTTTCCGCATGTACGCAACATCAACACCGCCGTATCAAATGATGCGTACTGCACTGAACATTCCTCCGGGGGAGGTGATCGTTTACTGACTGGCCCGGTGGGAATGACAAATTCTGTATAAGTCGGAACTTTCCTTTTTCCTTCTTGGGAATTACTGCTAATGGTGATATGAACATGCGCTGGTAAGGTTGTTGCGAGAATGGACCCGCTATCCTTCCAAGTGCTAGTTCCGTTTCCAACTGCTCATGGACTATGTCCTCGTATCTCGTTGTTCCATAGCCTCCAGTTGAACTGGTGAAGGAGCTTTTCCGAACTGCAGATTCTCAGTTTGATTTCTCCTTACTCCCTTCCGTTGCCCGTCTTGGGCATTTCGTCATTGGGTGTGGGGCTGCGCAATTAGTGCAAACGTGTTTAAATTTGCAATCTTGAAATGAGCATACGGCTTTGTTGAATCGCCAACAGGTGTTATCCTGAGTCGCTGCCTGTCTTGTGGTCTGCCTATAAGGTGATGTCCTTCTTGCGCTCCTTACTCTCATTCCTTGGTCGGATGACTTGCGCATCATGTGTTCTATCCAGAGGCTGACGTCCTGCGTTCCCCAAGTCATGTACTGGTTCTCCTCCATCTTGTCACGGAACTTCTCGTCATAGTTCAACCATGACCAGCCCTCGTGGTGTTGGTAAGCTCTCATGATGTTGACCGCGTAGGTCAACATGGGTCCGTATTGCGACGGGTCCTTCCGCCCTACGACGCTGGTCATATATAAGAATGCCTTCGTCCAGTTGATTATGTTCTTGGGTATTCTGATTTCCTTGTCTTTTATTGTGGTTGAGTCTTTCGACTTCTTTCGCTCGCCAGATTTTTGTCGCCCGTGAAGAATGCTAAATATATCAATATACTTTCTCCTGCATATTTTCTTCCTCAGTTGTTTGGGAACTTCCTCCCATAGCTCCAATAATGTTGTGAGCGCCGGTGGCCCCCTTGTCACTTTATCTATTGTTTTGTTCGGTGCGTTCTGTTCGCTATCGGAACTCAAGTCTGAAGCTGATGAGCCTGTGGAGCTATTGGAGCTGGTGCTTGCCCTACGCCTGCGCTTCGCCTTGCGCTTCTTTTTGCTGACCTGGTCACTTGCTGTCCCCGTGTGCCCCGCCCCTGAAGGCATCAGCTTTTGCCCGTTGTCCCCCTCTTTGTGCCCGCACTCATCCACACTGCCGTGTTCAGCCTGTGCTTGCTGTGCTGCTTGACTAGTGGATGGTTGTTCCTCATCACGTTGCTGTTCCTGGGCCCCACTCCGTATGGTCTGCCCCTCTGTACGTACTGCGTCCACAGCATGCGTTGGTGTATCTGCTCTTACTTCGCTGTCACCCGTGTTTCTGACAGACCACGGATCTTGATCGCCTTCTTGATAATGTGATGGCCCAGGTGGTGGCGCCGACCAGGGTCCCCAAGAAGACCGGACTTGTTGGCTGGTCAATTCCGCCTGTGGGCACTCCCATGGTCGTCTTGCCGGACCCCATCCGCGGTATGGACCTGGATCACCCCAGCCCAATCTGGGGCCGTCATACCATCCTGCGCTGTCCTGATTCTGCCACCTGTGATCCATTTGATTGTTGTATCCCCATTGCTCCCATGGCCGTGGCCCGCTGTTCTGAAAGTTCGGGTGACTCATTCTGTATGCGTACCACTCTTCGTCCCACCTGTCGGCGTGGCACGGCGAGTGTCCCTGGGCACTCCGTTGTCCTGCCCGAGGCTCGTGCGCACTTCTTCTGTCGCGAGTGTTCTCTCCGGTCGCCTCCCCTCGCGCTGGCTCCACTGCTTCCACTTCTGCTGCTTCCTCGATTTCTGTTGATTGGTGTTCCCCTCCTCTCTGGTCCATTATCCTAATGGTGCCCCTTCTTCCTTTGCTTGGCCGCTCCTCTTGTTCTCTTCGCACCACGCAAGCTCCCTGGCGCGGTTTTGGGGGTCGCTGTACTCTTGTCGTTGGCTTTCGCAGGTGCTGAGGATCTGGTCACCATCTGTTTTCTGCCTGCTGCCTTGGCCCTATGCGGAGCTCTTGCCGTTCTGCGGGGTGACATGCTGCCTATTGTCGTAAGAAATCAGTCGGTTGTTCTTTGCAGTCCGTACCCTTAATCTGCTGTCGATAAAACATTTATTTTCAAATACGAACATTCACAGGTCTAACATTTAATCTCGCATTCCTGTTCCAACCTGCATATGCCACCATCAAAAAACACCCCCTTCCCTTTTTTTTTTTTTTTTTAAATTAAGCATTCCTCCACCTCCCTCCTGTCTGTCTCACATCTCCCCCAAAGGTATGCATTCCCCCCCTTCCGTTCTGTCCTACGGCCCCTGGTAAAATACCGCATGGGCCTGAAATACCCTGGCCCGTCCCGCCTTGACCCCCTCCCACTCCGATCCCTTGGCCCTCGTGGAGCACTCCGGGGGCAGGGCCCGAATCACCAAAGGAATATATATATATATTATTTATTTTTATTTTTTTTTTAATTTTTCCTCCTGCTAAAAACCTGTCTAGTACTCCCTTTCAGCCTCCCTCCCTAAGTGGGGTTCAAACTCATAGCCCCAGGGGCTCTGGGACAAACTTCATCCGTGCCTACCACCTCCTTGTTAAACATTTTTATTTTATTTGTATATAGATATATAGATAACCCTTTTTTTTTTTTTTTTTTTTTTTAATACTTGCTGTTTCGCGCGCGGCTCCCCTCTCTGCCGATCCTGCTGCTTTCTGTGTCGCTCCTGCTCCCTGCCACAAGCCGCCTGCACCGTGTGGCTCCCCCCCCCCCCCCCCCCCGAGCGCCGGGGCTCTGTCTCCTCGCCGCCCAGATCACCTCCCGGCTCGCCTACCGTATCAACGCCCGAAACGCCGCTCACGGATCGCCGCCTGCAACGCCTCCCGAATCGCCAGTCGGATCGCAACCCGGCTCGCCGCCCGCGTCGATCGCCGCGCGAATCGCCTGCTCACCTTGTGGCCCTCGTCCGCAGATCGCTGCGCTGTCGTCCGGGTCCTCGGCAAGGGGGAAAAGGGTGGACCCACGCCCATCGCGGTCCTTTAAAGGCGGGCGCCGCGTCACCGGCCCGCGCCGCTGTCGCCCGCCGATGACGCGGCGCCCCCCCGGGTGGGACGCGTCATCAGCAGCGCGCCTGTCGCCGCCGATGACTCCCCCCCCCCCCCCGCCTCGTTCCTGCCCCCCCCCCGACGGCCACCGCACATCGCGGGTGGCGCGCCGTTACGGGGGCAGGCTCGGCCAGTCGCCTCGAGCCCCCCGATGCATGTGCGTTTGCTGACCAAGGTAACATTTGCTCCTGCCTGCGTACAACTTTCAGAGCCATCTGTAACTACTCTAGGATTGCTGCCCCGGGACTGTGGTAATGAGTTAGCTTGTTAGCTGGGGGTACAGCTTTCTGTCCCTTAGTGCTGGACAGATCACGGGACAAACAGAGATTGCTGTAGAAAGTGTAAGACTGCACTGATGTCTCCAGCAGTCCTGACATAATCTTGGTTATTAACTACTCTTACACTGGGTATTTAGCTTCCAAATATATTTGTGGAGTTCAAATTGGGTTCAAGCAGGCATAGTGTTTTCAAAGCATTGAAACAAGAATAATTTACTATGCTAAACAAAATTAAAACAATGTGTAATATATTTGAAACCATTGTGCACCCTAAACTGTTACAATAAAATTCCTATAATTACCTCAGAAGGTGTAAAAATTCTTTTCCTTTTATTTGAACCTGGCTCATATTTTATCTATGTAAACAGTTCTGATTAATGGTAAGATTTTGCTGTGCAAAAGATATAAAGCAGCCACCACTATTGTAAATTCTTAAATAATAAAGAAAAGAGGTGAACCTTAATAATGACTAATTAAATAAACATCAAAATATTTTTTGTGCAAAGTGATTTTAATGCCTCTTGCCTTGCAATGGGCTGCAAGCATCTTCAGCATGTACACATATCATATATCAGTTTGTTGCTTGTATAGTATGAATTTATCTGCTTTTGCTTACTTATATGATTTGTAAGATTATATTGCTGACACGAGTTGGCATAGCTCCTCAGTGAACAGCTCTGAAAGCTCAGATGTGTTGAAGCTTCCATATAATCTAAAGTGGATATGCCTGGAGGTCAGCTTGGCCTTTACTGCCAAGACTGCCATGCGCAGATTTCACTATGGCCATTCTAATAGCTTCAAGTTGTCCTTCAATAGGGCCATCTGGAATGTACAATCTCCTACAGTGCTTACCCTATCATTGTCATCCACACTTTTTTGAAGTAGAGTTGAAGAAAAATGTTACTGATAATATATTGATCAAGTATTGGTGCAGAGGTTTGAACATCAAGTCCCTTGACGCCAATGGATATGTTAAGCAATCCATCTACAAATGTTTTTCATTGGAGCTAACAGAAACTCGGCCGCCCAAGTGTTTGTCTAAGTCAACTGTTAAGAGGTTCAGGGTAGTGGTATGGGTCAGAAAAAGCTGAATCAGTTTTTCTTAGCTTTGGTCTTAGGAACAACCAACCCAAGATTGTACCTGTCAGCGTCCAGATCAGTGTCATCTTGATGCTGTTTAGCTCCTCAGTACATAGAAGTTTCAAAGTCTGAGGAATCTTGGTGCTCTGAGCATTTCTTAGTTGATAGTGTTCCTGAAAATTATTACTTTCTCGATTGTTCAGAGCTCTTTCTGTAACAGGAGGAAATACATCCTCCACCAGAGGATGTTTTGTTCAAAGGATGGCTAAGAACACCCTTTTTGATTTGCAGGTACAAGGGGAACCTGGGCACCTTCATTTGGTCTCTTGAGTATCTCAGAGACTCAAAAGGGTGAGTGGCACTGCCTATCCTTCCCTCTTTCAGTTAGTATATAAGAGGTTGTAGGAAATGCCACACATCATACTACCAGTAGGAAAGAAAGTAGAGGGGCGGTTTGGAACTTTTCCTCAGCGAAGTCTCATCGGTCAGCTGTGTGGGACATTATCGAGCAGTGTGAGTTTGCCTGCATTAATAATTATGTACTGCTACGAATTCGGACGCCAGTGGGCGGAGCCTGAGGCACGCATAAGATGGGCGCCTCAGCGGCGCCCCGCTGCCACCGGCGCACAGGTTTGTACGGATTTGTAGGCCAGAAATTTTCAAATTGTTATAATTACATTAAGTCTTTGGAATATTCTGAACTACCCCATTAAGAGATTTTTGAGTATTAGAATTTGGGTTTGTATGAGGGTGCTTATTCAAGAACAAAGGTCTTGTTAAATAATCAATTTCTATATATAGATATGCCACATTAAAGGAAAGCTAAGGTAAGGGTATTTCCGGCCGAACCCATTCCCTTACTTCAACAACGCCTTATTCCTGAATTTGCAACTCCGGCAGTCACACAAGGGGATGCTAATCCCATTGGTGAAGCGGTGTGGGAGGGGGTATCGTTATCACCAGGAGAAATATCCTTAAGCCCCCCTGAACCTTGCCAGCTGCTTACAACTTCCCTTCCAAAACTCTCCTTAGTTGCTGGTGGAAATGGAGGTAATTCACCATAGTACACCAGCCAGCTGGAAACTCAGTTAGAAGCCTTGGAAATAGTTAGGACCTCTACACCAGACTATTGTATAAGGTTACCAAGGGAGGAGAAGCTCTCATGGGAGGAAACCTATTTGATATAGGTACTGAAGAACAAAAACAAAAGTCTGGGGTAGTGGAGGATGTGATACTGACTGGGATTAAAGAACCTACAGCTGTCATGGGAGTCCCTTGCCAGACTTAATCAGAAAACTGTCAGCATTCAGGAGCAATCTTTAATTCTTAATAATGTTTCCAAGAAGTTAGATTTTGTATTTCAAGATCATCAAAAATTCTTACAGAGCATGTGTGCACAAATACAATCCTTGGGAGAAGAAATAAGGGGTTGAAAGAACTATCTTCAACTTTTACCTGAGGCAATATTGGCAACATCTAGGAAAATAGAATATTTGGAAAATTCTATTAAACGTTTAAATATTTTCAAAAAAAGACTTAAAACTTGGCTCTTCCACCAAGCTTTCCCATAACATTAGACTTTGCACAACCCCACACCGATGTTTTTCTGCCTATATTAGGCTATGTATATTTTATATTATATCTCACTGTTAGTATCTCATTGTTAGTTAACCCATATATTTATCTCCAAGTTATTTCTACCTGTTTTTTGTAAGACATTCTCTTGTCACTGTTATTGTTCAAAATGTAAACCGAATTGATCAGTAATTCTGTTATTGGAAAGTCGGTATAGAAAAGTTCTAAATAAATAAATAAATAAATATTCGGGGTGCTCAAATTTCCAAAAATAAAGAAGAGAAACTGCTACTTTCAGAAAATATCTGGTGGAAAATTTAAAAATCACACCAGATACTTTGCCGGAAGTTAAAAAAATTAGTCTAATTGTCTTATAAGCAAAGCTCTAATAATGAGTATATATCGGGGGAACCCCCATAGATTTCCAAAACCTAACAAGGTATTTAGAAGAATCCCAATTAGAAATAGTTGCACAGATTACATTGTTAATAATGTTTCAATCCGAACAGGATAAGAATTTAGTGATGAAGCTTATTTTAAAAATATGGATAATGTGGTTTTTTTTTGGGGTAGCAAGGTTAGGATATTTCCAGACCTTGCCAGAAATACTCAGATTCGTCGTAAGGCTTTTCTGTCATTGAAGCCCGAAGCTATGGCATTAGGAGCAACAATGATAAAATATCCTTGCAAATGTGTGATAAAACTCCAGGGGCAATATATATTTTCTTTGAAATGGTCCAGTTGAAAGATTTCTTGAGTGCAAAAAGACAGGCTCTGAATATTGAAAATGTGAATAGAGGTATTTAGAATGTATGCTAGACTCTCGTATAACCTACATTGACTATAAACAATTTTAGTAATTTTTCCTTTTTATTCCCTAAATAATGTGCACAAAATCTCTTGCAAGTATTGCCTCTGATGTTTTAGCAGTATGGACATATGCTTAGATAGAATATGAATTCTTCTTGTAAATTGTTCTATATTGAATTGTGAACTATCAAGGTATTTATGTCAACGCTATTGTATTTCATGTGCAAAGTTTATTTACTTTGTAAAATATTGGAAATGTAATAAAGAGAAAAAAAAAAAAAAAAAGTAGATGTGAAGTATTACATTCAGGCACTACATGATAGTGTGATCCTTGAATCTGCTCTCAAAAGGTCCAAGAGTACCAAGACTCATGCCTCTGTGTCCCAAGTCATAAGCCTAAAGCCTTGGACATTACTGGGAGGGTGATACGATCCAAATTCTGTGCTACAGTCCCATATAGCTTCTTACTAACTCTGTATGCTTCAATATTTGTAAACCATTTTGGAAGATGCTGCAAATATTGTTGACCATTTTCCTTGAGAGCTAAAACTAATTTCCTCCCCTTATTAAAAAGAATGGAACTTGTGAGAAACTTCTAATTTGGACAACCTATGATTTTGTGAAAACAGCATCTGAAATGGCCATTGATGCTTGCAGATTGTCAGGAGTATTATTCTGCTACTTGTGGCTGTGGCAAACACACAGCACAGAGGGTTGAATCCTGCCAATTCCCTCTCTGATAGGACTCTGCACACTCCCCACCATATACTGCATGATATTTCACGCACACAACAAGCCGGAACAGTGATAGATCCCAGGACAATTATATCAATATTTTTTAGTCAGTTGTGACAGTAATGAAAAAAAAATTTAAAAAAAAATATATATTAGATAATAGGACTAATAAGGGCAATATTAGTAATATGGTGAGACATATCCCTTTCATAAAGTCTAATGTAGAAAGCAGAGAGTAGCAGTGTCTGTCTTCCGTTTTTTCTTCTCTTCCTTGCTTTGTCTGTTTGAATCAATCTTTTATGCTGTATGTCTCAATTGCCATGTAGTAAGGGACACATTGAAAGTAGATTGTGTCAGAGGTAACTTTATTTTCCTACTAGCAGAAAGCAGTTGTGTTGGGATATGCAAGCAGAAAGCAATTATGCAAGCAGTGAAGAGATATGTCAGCAGAGAGCAATTGTGTGAGAGGATTGTGTCGTACAATTCTCTGCATTCCTCAACATTTGTAAGTTAGGTTAACCGGTTCTGAGTTGGCCTGGCCCAGCAATGGTTCTCTGCATGCCCTTGTATATTCTATCTGTGTGTGGCCTTTGAGTTCATCAATAGACTCAGGTTGAATAATCCTGTTATATATTCCACTCTCTGGACTCAGGATATACCCAATGACACCTGCTGATTAAGCTAATAGTGGTTATATTAGTGTCAGCACTATTAAAGGAATATGAATCCATATTAAATACTGGCCTTAAACACTAACAAATATGGAAGACCAGGGCTACTACCATAGTTGAAAGAATGGCAAGTTTCATTAATTTATTGCTTGCTCTGTGTGGCTGACCAGATAATCCCAACAAAAACAATCTAACCTCCATCTGAGCTTCATTTCACATGAAGTTTAGCTCCCCTAGAAGTCTGGCCAATTTGAAATCTTTAGCAGAACATACCTCCAGATAGCCAGGTGACAGTTCTCAACATTTCCTGTCTTCTGTTGCGATCTCTGATGTGATGGTTATATACACATTTGGCTGATATGACTTTCGTGAGTTCATCAGTTCATGGTCAAGCTCTCTCTAGCTGTTCAGTGTCAGGCTTACTTTGTTCATCATAGCTTGCTTACCAAAAGTTCACAGTTTTCTACTGAGTTATACCTGTGTAGTTGTTTGGGGGTGTCTCCATGCTGCACTGAATTCTGATCTGGGGTCAGTTTCTCCCACTAGCTGTTCAAACCCTGCTTTATTATATTTTCTGTATATCCTGAACAGTTAAACTCGAGTGTACCACCTATCTCGCCCCTAAATTCTCCCTCTTAATAACATTCAGATTAAAAAATGTATTTTGGCCTAATCAGCAACACAAGGAGGACAATGATATGCAAGAAGAAAATTTTGTCATCATAAAGCATATTTCAGAAATCTAAAATAAGGCAAAACAATATTTTGTTAAACAACCAGGGCAAAATAATGTGAAAGTCTTTATAGTAATTTGCTGAGTTGCTTGTTACATACAAGTAATTGCATATTGACTCTCCTTTGATAAGGGCACAGGACCTATGTAATCTATCTGCCAGATCTCTGCTACTTGATTGCCTCTCTTTGGTGTTCATTAATTCCTTCACTAGAGTCCTGAGCTGTCTTTGTTTTATTTGCTGGTAAATCTCATACCAAGAATTCAAATTGTGTAGTAGATAGATATTGTCAATTAGTCATTATATTATTCAGGAAAAATGGTGATATTATTGCACAGAGTGATGTGGTACTCAAGCATAGCTTTTCACATAGAAGCTTCTCCATTAATAAATTATCAAATGCTGTGCAGCTGTATAATATATACTATATACCTTTTCTTATTTCTCCCCTATAGACCCAAATGTTTTTGATTCATACATTCCCCCTCAACATTAAAACACACCCTGGTTTCCTTGTTTCCCCCCTTCTCAGACTCCATTCCAGAGGACACTAGACAACATATATAGAACTTTACACACACATCGCACAGAGTGCCAAAATATTGCAAGCCTGTTCTCTGTGCGTAAGGCTGCCCTCTTCAGGTATGTTGGTTCGCACTTGCACACATGGCTGTGTGTCTAGTTGTGCACCTAGCTGGGCGCCTAAGGACTCCTTACCTGGGTGCTCAGTGTGCACGTAAGGGCGCCTAGTTGGATGCACAGTGGTGCACGTCAGGGAGCCTAGACAGGTGCTCAAGTTTGGTGCCTATCTGAATAGTACATTATGCTGCTAATTTTTACAAGCATCTATTGCGAGCATAGCTGGGCATGCACTTCTCAGATGCCTGTTAAAAGCATGCTGTTAAATGACTATGTGCCGATAGCAAAGAAGCCTAACCCTTTGTGCTATTTGCCATATTTGAGCATCTCAGCCTGGCGTTCCCTCAAACTTGTGTCAGCACTGTTTGGAGGCTTAGGGAGACTTGTCTGTCTGATTTTGCTAAGCCCGATCCTTCCCTGCATGATGCAGGAATGGAAAAGTTTCTAGAGGTTTCACCTGGAATTGGGGCTCCCCTAACTGCTGCTTCAACGGGGGAAGTTAGTTTAGGGGGCAAAGGTCTGGCGCCCCCTGGTTCGGGCATGGACCCCTCTGCCTTTTCTTGGGTGGTGCATTATTTCAAGGGCTGCAGTCTGTCCTTCAGGCACAGTCATTGGTCCTGGCCAATTTTAACAATTCAGGATGGGCAGGCTGCATAATTCCTGCCCACCTGGTGCTGCAGGTAAGTGTTGGAGTAAGTCTAGACCTGTTGGGGATCATGCCAGTAGGGACCTGGATGGCACGGATGATGAAGCCGATCCTTACTGGAGGATGGGGAAATTCCTCTGGGCTGGAGCCGTATAGAACTGTTGCATTTCTTTTATAGAGATGAGTTTACCGGCTTTGATTTCCCAGACATTGAAGATGCTGGGGTTCCTGGGGCTGTTTCCGTATCTGAGCCAAAGAAAGATCCCATTTTGACTTTCTCTGCGTAAAGCGTCATGTTGCTTCCCTATTATGGAGGCTGTTAAAGAATTGATTGATCTTGAATGGGATGCCATGGAAGCTAATTTTAAAGGTGGACGAACCTTGGAAGGGCTGTACCCTATGGATCTGGCTGTGAGAGAGGAATTGTGTTTTCCGAAAGTGGATACGCTTGTGTATGCCGTCATCAAGCAGACGACTATCCCTGTAGAAGGGAGAGTGGGGTTGAAGGATGTACAAGATAGAAGAATTGAAGCCATCCTTAAGCAGGCTTTTGAAGTGATGGCAATGAATTTACAGATAGCTGCTTCTGCTCCCTTTGTGGCTTGCTCTTGTTTACTTCTCTCTCAGGAAGTCGATTGAATTTGGTGTGAATTCCAGGGCAGTGATGGAGCCGGCAACTGCCTTTTTGGCAGATGCAGGCTGCGACCTGGGTCCACACTTTGGTAATAGCGGCCAGGCATTAGCTATGGCTCAGGAATTGGTCAGCCGATAGAATTTCAAAGTCACTAATGTTTCCAGGAGTGAGTTGGAAAAAATTGGCCATTAAGTAGGGTGAGGCTCAGGTTCCTCCGTTACCAGAGGATAAGAAGCAGATGCCATGCTCCTTTGGCACGAGAGGTCATGCTAGGGATTTCAGATGCCTTAGATCCTACAGAGGTGCAGTGTCCCAGAGGACTTGTCGTTTCGGTTAGGTCTTAGTCCTTTCATCCCATGCAGCCCAGAAGGGGCACAGGCTCCAGTAGGGGTACCCCCGAGATTCTCAATGAAGGTGAACCGACCCACCCCCAGGAACAGGAGATAGGGGGTCGCCTCTCTTTTTGAGTTTGGGTTGAGATCACGTCAGACCAGTGGGTTCTGGATGTGATAAGAGATGATTACACTCTGGAGTTTCGCAGTCCCTTGGAACATTTTCATGGTGTCTTCCTGCAACTTTTCACAGAAGAGACAAGCAGTGGAGTGTACATTGTCATAGTCTGCGGACTGTAGTTCCAGTGCCCAGGTCTCAAGAAAATATGGGCCAATATTCCATTTATTTGGTTGTGCCCAAGAAGGTGGGCTTCTTTTGCCCCATCCTAGATCTCAAGGAAGTCAATCTCATTTGCAAGTGACTCATTTTTGCATGGAAACCTTACGCTCGGTGATAATGGCAGTACAGTTGAGGGAGTTTTTTGATGTCCCTGGATTTGTCAGAAGTGTAGCTTCATATTCCCATCCGCCTGGAGCATCAACAGTTCTGTGTTCGCTGTTTTGGGGGTGACAATATCAGTTTCAAGCGCTGCCTTATGAGTTGACCACCGCGCTCAGAACCTTTTCCAAAGTTGTGGTTGTGGCAGTGTTGAGAGAGGATGGCATTCTGGTTTACCCCTACTTAGACGATTGGTTGATTTCGGGACAAGAGACTGGAAGATTGCCTTCGGGTCTCAAGTAAGGTGATCTCCTTGCTATAGGAACTAGGCTTACGATTCGTCAACCAAATGCAGGGTTGAGCGGTTCTGGATAACGTCAGACGATGCAACGACAGTAGCTTACATCAATCTCCAGGGAGGAACCAAGAGCCAGCAAGGTCACAGGAAATAGCCCAACTTATGGAATGAATGGAAGTACATTCTAAGAGCCAACTTTTTCAGCAGACAGTCTGGACCCAGGAGAATGGGAATTGTCAAATAAAATGCTCCAGCTCATAGTAGACTCCTGGGACTTTACCGTTTCTAGATCTGCTGGTGACATCTCACAATGCGAAGGTTCCTCGCTGCTTAAGTCGCAGGAAAGATCAAAAGTCCTTGGCATCAATACCCTCTTGCACGAGTTGCCAGTGGGAAAGCAAAATGCACCTATTGACACCATCCAATCTTCACTAGAAGATCTTCAACAATCAATAGATAAATTTAGATCCGATATTAAACGCAGTAAAATTTCTAAATTTAATAGGGATAAAAAGATTACGCTGATGACAACGTGTACACTTGGTTAAATCCTACAGAAGAAACACCCTCTAAACCTAGACAAGTTACCTTTTGCAACATCGGATGATTCTTCGGATGGTTCGGATGAACGCGGGTGACACCCATCATAAAAAACCTTTTTTAGACAGACACAAACAGCAATCCAGACCCTCTCGAGCCCGTGGCAAGAAAAGCAACCTATCACGAGCATCAGAGGAGGACACATCATGGGACAAACCATTCACACGTTCTCAGAAACACAGTCATCGATAGTGAATTTATCACGACACAGTTTAACTACAGAAGAAGAATCAGTGTTGAATAAAGGTTTATCGTATGTTCCTACTAATCAACATGATCCCTTTAGATGCAGAATAGCCCTGCACAAATTCTTTCATACACTATTGATTACATTTTACTTTCAAACACAGGTAGATGCCACTCAAGATACATCAATAGTTAAACCTAAATCTCGATGGTTGCCACCTGGCCCAGTCGATCCTCAAATCAAAGCCTTTCAGATGTTGGTTCTAAATGAGATCACTAACATGGAGACACGTCGTTCGAAAATTTTTTATAACTTAACACTAGGTGAAAATAAAGCATTACAAGCTCTGTCCAACAATCCAGAGATCGTCATAAAGCCCACAGACAAGGGCGGTGCTGTGGTCATTATGGATCATAATGACTACAGTATGGAAATGAAGCGTCAACTTCAAGATACAATGTTTCTATCGCAAATTAACCACGGACTCCACTCCAGGTTTACATATACAGATCACTCAACTGTTACAGACAGCCACATCTGTAGGTTTTTTGACTAGCAAAGAGTACAATTTTTTGAATGTACAACATCCACAGACACCAGTCATCTATGGTGTCCTAAGATACATAAAAATATCAATAACCCACCTTGTAGACCAATAGTGTCCGCCCAATGGGTCCATATTAGAACCACTTGCTAAATTTCTCGACATTTTCTTGCAAACCTGTGGTCGTTCTATCCACATCATATGTGCAAGACACTTCAGACATGTTACAAAAATTATCCCAATTAGGGCCGAGTCAGCAGAAACATTTTTGGTCACTTTGGATGTGGAATCCCTATACACAACGTCCCACAAGATGATCCATTGCAGTTAGTCAAAGATGTTTTATCCAACAGGCCACAACCCCAACACATTCCCACAGAGTTTCTATTATCTCTCACACAATTGGTTCTTTTTAATAACTTTTTCGCGTTTCAACAAGAATATTTCTTACAAATACATGGTGTAGCAATGGGTTCTCCTATAGCCTCTGATGTAGCAAATCTCTTTGTTTCCAAGTTTGAAGAAACCATAGTTTATCAGTCACCTGATTTTGCATACATAAGACAATGGACAAGATATATTGATGACATATTTTTTATATGGACGAGCACAGAAGAACATTTTACTACAATTTCATGCCTGGCTCAACCCAAGCACATCCTTGCTTGAAGTTTTCATTAACATATCATCAGGAAACAATTAGCTTTTTTTGGACATTCTCATTATGAAATCATCGACTGGAGTCCATACTACATTGTATCACAAATCTACGGATAGAAATAATCTTCTCCGTTTCGAGAGTCATCAACCACGCCGGTTCAAAGAAGGCTTGCTGGTTGGACAATTCTTCCGTATTCGCAGACTTTGTTCGGATAAACAAGATTTTCAGATACAAGCCGAGTTCCTGCGACAACGGTTTTTAGATAGAGGATACCCCAATTACAGTATAAAAAAGGCATACAAACGTGCCAAGTTTTCAGAACGGGAGGAATTATTACAATATAGAAACAAATCACAAGAAACCAATTTGATATGCGTCCTTCCACATACCATTTTCACCTCTAATGTCAAACGAGCCATATTACGGAACTGGCATGTTCTTGGCTCATATCAGATTTTCCAGTCCCCACCTATGTTCGCATATTCAAGGGGGACCAACATCAAACAATATGTGGTTCGTGCAGCCCCATCAGTCCAACCAGCAACTAATCCGTTGGGACAGGTCCAATGTAATAGATGCAGTTTCTGCACGCAAGCAATAACAGGTACACACTGGACAGATCCCACTACTGGAATTATCATTCGTAGAAAGCAACTGGTTGACTGTAATACAGACTTTGTGATATACGGTATCATATGTCCTTGCCAGCTGATATATGTAGGGCGCACCAAGCGCAAACTCAAACTAGACTCACTGAACATAGGAGTCGTCTTTAAAAATAAAGATATAAAAGCACCTATTGTCACAAACTGTCTAATTCAACAGCACACATTTGAAGATCTTAAATGGCTGATTATTGAACATGTCCACAATCTTGGCGGGGAGGTGACAGAGCACTCAGTCTCAATTACAAAGAAAATCAATGGATTTTTTCGGCTCCATACTGTTGAACCCTCCGGTCTCAATGAAAAAGTTGAATGGTATGCGTTGATTGATAGTGCATCCATGCTCAGAAGGATTCCCAGCTTTAAAGGTTTGAACCTTTTATCCCAGGACAAGCAAGATGCTAGTCCTCACATATGGGTGACGTCACGGAACGGAGCCCAGGCAGGAGGAAACCTTTCTGTCAAAGTTTCTAGAAACTTTTGACTGGCCCTGAGAGGCCACTGAGCATGCCCAGCATGCTATGATATTCTCTGCCCCAGGTGTCTCTCTTCAGTCTTCACTTTTCCACGCTGCCGTTCGCACCGCGGACCTATAGCCTTCGCGTTTGGAAATCCTTTTGACTGAAAAGTCAAGCTATTTTGCTGATATTCTCTCTCATAGGAGTTTTTTTCTAGCTCGCTGGCTGGTGAGTACTATTCAAATTTCACATTTTCGAAAGAAAAATTCTCTCACACTCTGTCATAGACGGCCGTCGATTCCAAAATGGCGACGGGATTCAAAAAGTGTCCCGTCTGCAATAGAAATATGTCAATAACCGATCCACATTTGGAGTGTGTACTGTGCCTCGGAGAAAAACACGATGTCAGTACATATGCCAAATGTGAGGCAATGACGGTAATAGGACGAAAAGCCAGGCAAGAGAAGATGGAACACCTATTTTCTCTTCAGCTAATCCCTTCTCCCTCGAAAGCACCGAGGTCGTCTCCGGCTGGAGCAACAAAAAGGGTCTTACTCAAAAAACCGCGTCCGGATGGATTCGGTGATCGTCCGTCCTCGCCATCGTCTGTGCTCTCCACAAAATCGGCAGAGCATCAAAAAGCCAAACATCGCCATCGACATCGATGTCCCAGGACGAATCGATACCGAAGCGGCCTAGACAACTAGAAACACCGGTGACTGGGCCTTCGCCGTCACCGGTTCCAACTACTTCATCGATAGACATCGCAGCACTGCCACCGCATACGCCATCGGTATCCTCACCAATAGTACAGCCAGAGTTGTCTACACTTATTAGACAAGCGGTCTTACAAGCTCTTCAGGAGCAACAAATCCTGACTATTCCGTCGATGCAGATACCCTCCGGGTCGATGCCGATGCCGGTGATAACACCGATGACGACACCTTTTTTGCCACCAAAATTCTCGACTGGTTTCATAACCACTACACCGAGGCTAGAACACCAGTCTACATCACTTTTAACTCAGATTTCACCGAGCTCCTTCGGGTACACACCATCGATACTGTGTCCACCGACTACTTCAATGACAACATCCCTGCACCACCGATCAACCTCCATTGCAGCCTCCAGAAATCCAGGATGAGGCATTTTATCGACGCCTCTTACAAAGGTACCAGAATGTCATCGACAACTTGCCACCTATTAGGCCACGGACAACATCTGCAGATGTATTCATCGATGACCCCACAGCCTGGTCCTTCAGGACTTCACATCCCACCTACACCAAGACCGCAATCACCTTACAGAGAAGATTCAGAAGACTCCTGGGATGATGAACCCTCTCAATTTTCCTCAGAGGAGTTCATGTCTTACCTTTCTTCTCCTGACCGAAGAAAGAAGTCACCCCCAGAAGATCTTTCCTTCTCCTCATTTATACAAAGTATGTCTGACTCCATTCCATTCAAATTGACAGCAGAGGAAGACACAAGAGCACAAACCCTTGAAGTGCTACAGTTTGTGGATCCACCCAAGCAGGTACTAGCGGTACCAGTACACGAAGTTTTACTGGACCTCCAGAAAAGAATCTGGGAACACCCAGCTTCTACACCTGCAGTAAATAAACGGATGGAAACTACCTACATAGTCCAACCAGCTCCAGGTTACCACAAACAACAATTGCCACACCAGTCTGTCGTTGTGGAATCAGCACAGAAAAAATCTAAACGTGTGCGCCCACATTCCTCCATCCCACCAGGCAGGGAGCACAGATTCCTGGACACAATGGGTAAAAAGGTCTCTACCAGAGTTCCATGCTGAGTACCAAAATCTCTGCATATCAACTCTACATCACTCAGTACCAGAGGAACCTCTGGAAAGAGATGGAACAATTCATTACTTCTTTACCCACCCAGTTCCAGGAGCCTGCACAAGCAGTTATAGCAAAAGGTCTGGAGGCAGGCAAACACGAAGTGAGAGCAGTTTATGACAATTTTGAAACTGCTTCCAGAACAGCAGCAGCTGGAATCACTACTCGCAGGTGGGCCTGGCTTAAAGCATGTGACCTCAGGATTGAGGTACAAGATAAACTTGTTGACCTTCCCTGTCTTGGTGACAATCTCTTCGGAGATAAAATTCAAGAAGCTGTGCAACAACTTAAGGATCACACGGAGACATTAAGGCAACTGTCTCAAACCCCTCAAGAACCTGCTACTCAGCCTTCTCGTCGTCCTCCACGTAGAGATGTCCGACGGTCTTATTACAGGCCGCACAGATACTACCAAACACACCTCTAGGGGTAGATCCAGCAGACCCACACAACGCTCCCAAGCCAGACAATCCAGGCCTGCTTGTCCACAACCTCCTGCACAGACAGGCCCTGCAACAGGCTTTTGAAGCAAAGACCAGAGAACAGACCCAGCCTTGCAACCCCAAGCCAAATCTACCAGTGAGAGGAAGAATATCCCATTTTCACACAAATTGGCAAAACATAACATCAGATCAATGGGTACTTTCCATAGTATCTCAAGGCTACAAACTAAATTTCACCTCAATTCCTCCAAAATTTCCACCAACACCCTGCCAACAACAAAATTCTCAACTACATCAATTACAAGCAGAATTATCCACCCTTCTGAGATCCAGGGCCATACAACTAGTGCCCCGGACACAGCAGGGCAGAGGATTCTACTCCCGATACTTCCTCATTCCAAAGAAAACCGGAGGCCTATGTCCCATCCTAGACCTCAGAAATCTCAACAAATTTCTAAAGAAAGAAAAGTTCAGGATGGTTTGTCTAGGCACCATGCTTCCACTTCTTCAAGCAAGCGATTGGCTTTGTTCTCTGGATCTTCAGGATGCTTATGCTCACATTCCAATATACCCTCCTCATCGCAAGTACCTGCGCTTCATGGTACTCCATCAACATTACCAATTTATTATTTATTTATTTATTTATTTATTTATAGATTTTTCTATACCGGGGTACGTAAATAACATCACCTCGGTTTGCATTCAAACAGTAATTCAGCATTGCGCTTTACAATATAACATGGTAACTGAACGAATACAATACAGTATATAACTTTGTATTAATAGAATATAAGCAATATATGATAGATTGTGGAAGTTAATACAGAAGTCAATACAAAGTTCTACCATTTGGACTGGCGTCTGCTCCCAGAGTCTTCACCAAATATCTAGCAGTCATAGCAGGACACTTACACAAAGAAGGTGTCCATGTTTTCCCATATCTAAACGACTGGCTCCTAAAGAGCGCATCTCAACAAGGAGCACTAACTTCTCTCAACCGAACAACTGTCCTACTTCACTCCATGGGGTTTCTCATCAGTTATCAAAAATCCCATCTCATTCCAACTCATCTGCTTCAATTCATAGGAGCAGAGTTGAACACAGAGCTAGCAAAGGCCATTCTACCTATAGACTGTGCAGATGCCCTAATTCTACTAGCAAATTCCATTTCCTTATGGACACAAACCACAGCTCATCAGTTTCTGATACTGCTAGGCCACATGGCCTCCACAGTTCATGTTACTCCTATGGCAAGGCTGGCCATGCGAGTTGCCCAATGGACTCTAAGATCACAATGGATTCAAGCCATTCAACCACTTCACTATCCAAGTCAAGTGACCCACCAACTAAGATCATCTCTACTTTGGTGGACCAACAAAGACAACCTGTGCAAAGGCCTACCTTTCCAACAACCAGTCCCAGAGATTACTTTAACTACAGATGCATCCACCTTGGGATGTGGAGCTCATGTAGACAATCTCCACACTTAAGGGACTTGGACAAAACTCGAAGCAACATATCAAATCAATTTTCTAGAACTTCGAGCTATATGTTATGTACTGCATGCGTTCAAGGACTGCCTTTCACACAAGACTGTTCTCATCCAAACAGACAACACAGTAGCCATGTGGTACATCAACTAACAGGGAGGTACGGGCTCGTATCTCCTTTGTCAAGAAGCTGCGCAGATTTGGGGCTGGGCCCTGAATCACTCAATGTTCCTACGAGCCACTTATCTGGCAGGCATTCACAATGTAGTGGCGGATTGACTCAGTCATCATTTCCAACCACACGAATGGTCCCTGGATCCTGCAGTAGCGACCAGGATATTTCAACGTTGGGGTCAACCAACAATAGACCTCTTTGCGTCACATCTGAATCACAAAGTGGACAAGTTCTGTTCTCTGCACAAACAGAACAACCAGCCAGCCAAGGACGCCTTTGCTCGCCTTTGGAACTCAGGCCTACTATAAGCGTATCCTCCAATACCGCTCATAACCAAAACTCTAGTGAAGCTACAACAGGACAAGGGGTCCATGATTCTCATAGCCCCGTATTGGCCTCGACAAGTATGGTTCCCCACACTGTTAGACCTCTCAGCCAGGGATCCAATTCGACTGGGAGTAGCTCCCACTCTCATCACTCAGGATCATGGCTGATTACGACATCCCAACTTTCAGTCCCTATCCCTGACAGCATGGATGTTGAAAGCTTGATATTACAACCACTCAATCTTTCATCTCATATATCTCAAGTGCTTATAGCTTCACGTAAACCTTCCACTCGAAAGAACTATTCTTCTAAATGGAAGAGATTCACTTTGTGGTGCTCCGGAAAGGATATAAATCCTTTCACCTGCCCCACAACTTCCCTACTGGAATACTTATACCATCTTTCAGAATCTGGTCTCCAGACTTCATCTGTAAGAGTACACTTAAGTGCAATCTCTGCTTACCATAACAAAATGGGAGATGCACCTATTTCCACACAACCTCTCGTAAGTAGATTTATGAGAGGTTTAACTTGTCCTGGGATAAAGCAAAATTGCTTACCTTGTAATAGGTGTTATCCCAGGACAGCAGGATGTAGTCCTCACAGAACCCACCCACCACCCCGCGGAGTTGGGCCTCGTACCTTTATTATTTTATTTTTGCTAACACTTATGCTACATACCAGACTGAAGAGAGACACCTGTGGCAGAGAATATCATAGCATGCTGGGCATGCTCAGTGGCCTCTCAGGGCCAGTCAGAAGTTTCTAGAAACTTTGACAGAAAGGTTTCCCGCCTGGGCTCCGTTCCGTGACGTCACCCATATGTGAGGACTACATCCTGCTGTCCTGGGATAACACCTATTACAAGGTAAGCAATTTTGCTTTCTCCTCAGTATCACATCAATCGATTAGGTTCTTTGGTGAGCTCTATAGAACGTCTTCAAACCGGACTGATCTAACAGGCTCTCTTCTAGACAGATTCTTTTGCCGCAGTATTATCCAATATGGCCGCCAGATGACGTACATACCCAAATTTGTACATACAGGGGTTCCCTTTCATATCCAAAATGGCTCCTCGATGACGTAGATGACCATTTTTGGACACATACGTCACTTCCTTTCATACAGAATCGGCGGGAATTTTTTGTTTAAAGGTTAGCGTTTTTTGGCCGCCGACTGTCAGTGCTTGCGCAGCGAGATGAGCAGATCGAAATCGCGCATGTACGTTTTTTTTTAAATCCTGTTATATCTCCTATAGCTTTAATATTTGCCCAACCTACGGACATGTTTTTCCATCTTGTACACTATGATTCCTAGTGAATAAGGAGTATTAACTGAAGACGCACATTGACCACAACTTAAGAGTTAACGCTCTACTCTTAGTGCACGAACAGCATTACATTGAAGGAGCGCATTGACTACAATGTACTGAGTGAGTCCCGTGCCATCCGTTTATTGCTGTCCATCCATAGATGTTTTATTGCATTCATTACAAGGATTGTATGGTTTCAATATCGTTCCAGGTATGTTATCACAGCCAAGATACACAAGCAGATTCCATGCCTATTAAGTGATTCCCTCACGAAGAACCTCCATTCGAAACATTGCAGTGTCGGGATCGTTACACTTACTGCCATGAAGATTTTCACCATATTGCCTTGGCGTCATAACAATGAGCATAAACTGGTATAACAATATCATTGTATACCAGCACTCACACCCACAGCAGTGGACTTACACTGGACTTATAAGATAGCTTTATGAATTAACAAATGAAGCATCTTTTCATCTGGGGTTACCAATGATTATAGATTCATTCTGACATCCACAGTGTTGGAGTTGGAGTCCCAGTAGCCTTATAAGCATTCCATTAGCCTATTGTTGGCACTTGAGGTTTCCCCAGTTTGACCTCATACAATCCCCTTTAGATTTGAGCTAGACTTTTCCATATATTCTAGTTATTGCACAAGTGTCTAGCATTTCTTAGATCCTTTTTGTTTAGTGGGAAAGCTTCTACATGCTTTTCCCCCATGGCCCATATTGGGCAGAATGATTTGGAGGATCGAGTCACATGTGGATAGTGCTTCTGGTGGTGCCAGATTGGCCCAGGAGGCCATGATATGCAGATTTGCAAAGGCTGCTGGTAGACCCTCCTATCCGATTACAGTCTCATAGGGATCTGCTACAGCAGGAGCCTGTTCTTCATGAAGATCTGACTCAATTTTGTCTTATGGTATCGCCCTTGAAAGGGCTCAGATGCTGAAGCGGGGATATTCCACTGCAGTGATTGCCACCTTGCTACGAGTGAGAAAGTTCTCCACTTCCTTAGCCTTTGTGCGGGTTTGGCGGGTATTTGAGGCTTGGTGTGAGGATTGAGACATTCTCCCTCATTTTGGAATTTTTGCAGGATGCGTTGCGAAAAGGGTTGGCCGTTAATTCATTGTAGGTACAGGTGGCAGCTCTTGCCTGTTTCTGAGGTCAGGTGAATGGTGGACTCTTGTCAGCTCATCCAAAAGTGGTTGGTTTCTTAAAAGGGGTGAAGCATCTTCATCTTCCCCTGCAGTTGCCAGTTCTCTTGTGGAGTCTTAATCTGGTTTTGGATTTCCTGGTGGGTCCCACCTTTCGACCACTGCGCAGCCTTTCCTTGACGTTACTAACCTTGAAAACTGTATTTGCTCCACGCGTATAGTCTCTGAACTGCAGGCATTGTCTTGCCAGGGACCATTTCTGTGAGTGACTCAAAGGGCGATACAGTTGCATACTGTTCCATCATTTTTGTTAAAGGTGGTATCAGATTTTCACTTGAATCAATCAATTTCCCTGTCTATTCTGAACAGGGAAAGAGATATGGAGAAATATCGCCTATTACGGACCTTGGATGTCACGAGGCATAACTTGAGGTATTTAGAAGTTTCTGAGCCTCTCAGGAAGATGGATTGGCTGTTCATACTCCATGATGGGAGGAAACAGGGTGAGCCAGCGTCGCAAGCTATAGTAGCCCGCTGGTTTAAGGAGGTAGTCACGGCTGTATATGTGGATATTGAGTAGCCGTTGCTTTGTCAAGGTTAGGGCTCATTCTGCTAGGGCTTGGGCAGAGATTAGATTGCTGTCTCCTGTTGAGATTTGCTGAGCTGCGATATAGTCCTCCTTACGTACCTTTTTCAGGCATTACCGCCTGGATGTGCAGGCCCGGGAGGACACAGCCTTTGCACGTGCGGTATTGATTGGACCGCGAACAGCTTCCCGCCTTGTTCAGGAGTAGATTTGGTACATTCCTCTGTTTCTGGATCCACTTATCCGAGTACTAAGAAAGGAGAAATTACTACTTATCTGATAACTTTTTTCTTTAAAAAGGATTGGTGGATCCACCTTCCGACTATTGTCGTCCTGCGTGGCTGCGTTTTCCAGGGGTTACTGGTAAATGTCAATCCAGTCTGTAGACTAGTGTTATTACACTCACTGGGGCCAATGCATGGTGCCCCAAATTGGGCACCATGCAATATTTAAATGAGGGGGGTTGCATTAGCAAGGAGGTGCTAGGGTTGCTTGCGCGACCCTAGCACATCCTTGCTAATGCAAACCCAATCGGTTTTCATGACTGCTGTACGCCGGTCACGAAAACAGACACCGAGTTTATCGATGTCGGTTTTCCTTACCGGCGGACAGCCACGAAATCTGATGCCGATAAACCCGGCGTCTGTTTTCATGACCCTGCGTAAGGCAGTAAGGGAAACAAGATGCCGAGTTTATCAGCGTCTGTTTACCTTACCAGCGAACAGCCATGAAAACCCGGCGTTGGTTTTCATGACTACCGTTTGCTGGAAAACAGATGATAATCCACTCATAAAAGCAAATGAGCGAGCGAACAGGTCTCCCTATTAAGTGAAAGTATGACCCTGGAAAGTGTTTTGTTATGCGCCAAACAAGCTTATGGGCGCTTCTCCATGGGTACAAGAACCCTTAGAGTTTGTAGAAAGTATAATTTTTTATTGAGCAATATAAGTATTCTTGGGAGATGCTGGATGCAACTTCTCTGACAAACTGATCAACCAGCATTTTGTTTGTATACATGAACTGATCTTTCTTTTATAGGTAAAATACAATACAGTACTAGGTCAGAAATTCTTAAGTTGCATGACCACCTGGAGTATCATTTACATAGGTTGTCATGTCAACAGCATGATAGAGTATCCCTACATTACCCTGACCAGTTCTTCAAGTTGGGTCCCATTTACCATCACTCTTTAGATAATCCTTTGTTCTGTTAAAATCTTGCTGTTCAGGGCAATCGTTATATCGTAGGCTGTGTGCTGTGTTTACAAATGTCCCCGTAATGACATTCTAGCCTGAGGTTCTGCTCTTGTGACCCTATAATTAGGCATCACAAATTGTCGCCAGCTTCAACTGCTGCCCAGGTGTCCTTGGAATTCCTCCAGGACAGGCTCAGTATGGCATTTAAAGTTCACATAGCCAGAAAGGCTAAGATAGCAGAGGATTCTGGGTCAGTTGCCGTCTCCATGTTGGTCTCAAGCTCAGGCACACATATCAGTACTTAATATTTCAAATAACTGTGCTGCAGAAAACATTTATTTATTTATTTATTTATTTTGTATACCGACATTCGATCGAGATATCACATCGGTTTTCCAGATAACAGGTTTGAATAGAGCCGAACTGCCCTATTTTTACATTGTACAAGATAACAGTTGATTAAACAATTAATATAAGGAACATTGTAACATATGGATAAAATTAAAATTAAATATTAAATGTGGGTATATAGAAGTGTGGGTATATAGAAGTGGCATATAGCCTATATACAATATGTACAATATGACTTGTACATATTGCTGCAGAAAACATGGCTAATATTTTCATGGATGCTAATTCACAACAATCGTGACGCTCTTCTGCCGTGAATCTGTCCCGCCCAGGTGAAGCGCCTACCTTGAATGCCGTGAAAATTGCTTTGCTACGCTGGCCACTCTGAAGCCAAGATAGGTATTCAGCCAGGCGCTTATCAGGCCTTTCGTGCTCTTCTGTTTGTAGCAGAAAAGTCTACACGATTGTGTGCCCAGAAGGGCGCCTAGCGTACCTTGTCGTTTGGGCGTTCAGCTAGGCGCTTAGTTGCTCACATATCTATAAGATCAGGCACCTAGGGAAGCACCTTAAACTGGCAATTTCGATGCCCAGAAAAGCACCTAGCTAAGCTGGCCACTCAGACGCTGAGATAGGCTGTCAGCTAGGTTTTTTTCAGAATGCTCGGACGCTGACATAGGCCTCACGAGTTGGCGCTGACACTTAACTCGTGCCCTGACCATATGGGTAAAAAACCTGCACTAGTACAGCTCCCTGCATTGCCTATGATTAGGTAATCACCTCCTTTGCATGCCATTAGAATGCATTCCTGCAGGAAAAACTGCGTGTCTGTGAGCGTATTCATACGCACTTTTTTCCTGTGCACAAAATCCTTATTACATCCCCATATAAGGCTTTGCATGGGAAACTGCAGATAGAAACCCGCGGCAGCTTCAGTGCACCTTTTTACATCGGCCCCATTAATTCTACTTAGACTGAGCATCCACATTTAACACTTTATGTATATCTGTATCCAAAAGGTACTTTTGTTCTATGATATTTTTTAAAGTTGTTTGTCCACACTGTAAAGGTGGTGTTGGCTGAAAGAAATATTAATACTTTCAAACTAGCAAGAAAAAAAATATTTATTCAGTACGAAAGATATCTTAGGAGAATGCAGGTTAACTTAGCATTACAAAGCAAATGCAGAATCAGAGAATTAGAGATCACTACTTCTAAATTATACACTAGTGAATTAGTTGATATGTTAACATAAAATTTTTCAACTGGTTAGTGCTTATTTCTTATATCTAATATGCTAAACTATTGTAAAGACCATTCCACAGATTAAGAAAGGTGGAACGAAGGCAAAACTATCACCGGCATGGTTTAAAAGGGGAGGTGGAAAAGAAGCTATTTTAGCCAAAGAATCTTCATTCAAAAATTGGAAGAAGGATCCAACAGAAGAAAATAGGATAATGCATAAGCGTTGGCAAGTTAAATGTAAGATATTGATAAGACAGGCTAAGAGAGAATTTGAAAAGAAGTTGACCATAAAGGCAAAAACTCACAGTAAAAACTTTTTAAAATATATCCGAAACAGTCTGTGAAGGGAGTCAGTTGGACCGTTAGATGATCGAGGGGTTAAAGGGGCAATTAGAGAAGATAAGGCCATCGCGGAAAGATTGTTATTTTTTTGCTTCAGTGTTTACTGAAGAGGATGTTGGGGAAATACCTGTATCAGAGAAGGTTTTCATGGGTAATGATTCAGATGGACTGAACCAAATCACCGTGAACCTAGAAGATGTGGTAGGCCTGATTGACAAACTGAAGAGTAGTAAATTACCTGGACAGATGGAATACACCCCAGGGTTCTGAAGGAACTCAAACATGAAATTTCAGACCTATTAGTAAAAATTTGTAACCTATCATTAAAATCAACCATTGTACCTGAAGACTGGAGGGTAGCTAATGTAACCCCAATATTTAAAAAGGCTCCAGGGGCGATCCGGGAAACTACAGACTGGTTAACCTGACTTCAGTGCCAGGAAAAATAGTGGAAAAGTGTTCTAAATATCAAAATCACAGAACATATAGGAAGACATGGTTTAATGGAACACAGTCAGCATGGCTTTTACCCAAGGCAAGTCTTGCCTCATAAATCTGCTTCACTTTTTTGAAGGAGTTAATAAACATGTAAATAAAGGTGAACCAGTAGATGTAGTATATTTGGATTTTCAGAAGGCGTTTGACAAAGTTCCTAATGAGAGGCTTCTAGGAAAAGTAAACAGTCATGGGATAGGTGGCGATGTCCTTTCGTGGATTACAAACTGGCTAAAAGACAGGAAACAGAGTAGGATTAAATGGACAATTTTAACAGTGGGAAGGAGTGGGCAGAGGAGTGCCTCAGGGATCTATATTGGGATTTCAATATATTTATAAATGATCTGGAAAGTAATACGACGAGTGAGGTATTCAAATTTGCAGATGATACAAAATTGTTCAGAGTAGTTAAATCACAAGCAGATTGTGATAAATTGCAGAAAGACTACCTGAGACTGGAAAATTGGGCATCCAAGTGGCAGATGAAATTTAATGTGGATAAGTGCAAGGTGAAGCATATAGGGAAAAATAACCCATGCTATAGTTACACTGTTAGGTTCCATATTAGGAGCTACCACCCAAGAAAGAGATCTAGGCGTCATAGTGGATAACACTTTGAAATCATCGGTTCAGTGTGCTGCGGCAGTCAAAAAAGCAAACAGAATGTTGGGAATTATTAGAAAGGGAATGGTGAATAAAACGGAAAATGTCATAATGCCTCTGTATCGCTCCATGGTGAGACCGCAACTTGAATACTGTGTACAATTCTGGTCGCCGCATCTCAAAAAAGATATAGTTGCGATGGAGAAGGTACAGAGAAGGGCGACCAAAATGATAAAGGGAATGGAACAGCTCCCCTATGAGGAAAGACTAAAGAGGTTAGGACTTTTCAGCTCGGAGAAGAGATGGCTGAGGGGAGATATGATAGAGGTGTTTAAAATCATGAGAGGTCTAGAATGGGTTAATGTGAATCAGTTATTTACTATTTTGGATAATAGAAAGACTAGGGGCACTCCATGAAGTTAGCATGTGGCACATTTAAAACTAATTGAAGAAAGTTCTTTTTCACTCAACGCACAATTAAACTCTGGAATTTGTTGCCAGAGGATGTGGTTAGTGCAGTTAGTGTAGCTGTGTTTAAAAAAAGGATTGGGTAAGTTCTTGGAGGAGAAATCCATTACTTGCTATTAATCAAGTTGACTTAGAAAATAGCCACTGCTATTACTAGCAACAGTAGCATGGAATAGACTTAGTTTTTGGGTTTTTGCCAGGTTCTTATGGTCTCGATTGGCCACTGTTGGAAACAGGATGATGGACTTGATGGACCCTTGATCTGACCCAGTATGGCATGTTATGTTCTTATTCAAGGATAGGAAAATACAGTGAAGAATAAGGAGGTCATTATTGAGATTTGTGACTGTAGAGAGTTCAGGCATATTTTGGGTATACTGTGTGGAAATAGTGGTTTGGACAATACAGAGAGTGGAGTGGTGCTGAAGAGTACAGGGAAAGAAAGGGGCGGAGCTCAATTCCCATACAGGGAGGAGGGGGCGGAAGCTCTGGGCACAGGATAAAGCATGGAATATGCAGAGTTTCTGTTCAGGAGAGGTAGAAAGGAATTAGGAGGACACTGAAAGTTTGTCTTCAGAGGTGATGTGCTCTCCCTGCGAAGTTAGCAATCTGATGTGGATCTGCTATGATCTCCGTGAGGAGATAGCAATCTGGTGTGAAAGCTCTGTAGAGAAAGCTGGCAGTTAGCAATCTGTCAGAAAGCTCTGTTAAAGCTGGTATTTAGCAATCTGTGGTTATTTAGAATAGTTGTGGGTGGATCCTTGGACCAGTGGCAGGTGAGCACGCCCTCGGGGGAAATCCCGAGAGGTACCACTGGTCAGGCTTAGTGTAGGAGACAGACACACACTAGTTAGTTTATTAGACAATATGGTAAACCACCAGAGGTGGCAGTAGTGAGCTGGAAACGCCTGGCTGGGCTGTAGTTCCCCAGGTATTGGAACAGCGATCCCAGGGTGGCTGAGCTGTAGAGAAACTAAAACAGTGAGTAGGCAGTATATGCAGAGTTCTGGAACAAGTCCTTGATGGTAACACTCACACAATAGTCTCTTAAGGCAGCCCAGGAGATGGTATGCATCGATGAGCGAGTACCTGTACCCAGGGAAAGCTCCGAGAGATAGATGGAAACTCACAAAGTTGTAAGCAGCGATGACTTCTTAGCAGAAGTGGTATTCAAGAGCAAGTCCAGGACGTAGGCCCTCAAGGAGCGAGTACCGGTTCTGGACTGTGACCTGCAAAGAAAAAGAGAGAGCGAGGCCCCCAAGGAGTGGGTACCTCTATAAGTCCGAGGAGGCAGAGTAGCTAGGGTCGCGGAGAGCAAATCCCATCCGCAGCAACCAGGAGGAAGCGAACCCCTTGCTAACTCGTCTATTAGCGAAAACTGAGACCTTAAATATCTGGAGCTGGTGACGTCATCTCAGAGGGACGCCCCTGAGGTTTGCGCCAACACTGGTACATCAGTCGGGCTGCGCGTTCACGCCCTTAGGATTCTGGTCAACATGGCGGCTTGCAGCGTCGAGCCGTTCCAGGAATGCCGGAGGAGGACGGCCTGGAGACGCCGCAGTAGCTAGCCTTCCGTCAACCCTGAAGGGAGTCGCCAACGAGGTAAGGTGGGCGGAGCAGAGATGTCTGACAGCGACGGACACAACAAGAGGGGAGCTTGGAAAGCTCATTAGTAGGTGATGGGGGCAGTACCACTGTAGAAAATATCAGGTTAGAGGCAGACTACTGGCAGAAACCTATTACACATTAGTAGCCAAGAGCTAAGACAATAAAGAAAATTAATATAATTGCAATAAGAACTATGTACATTATTTTCTTTCCCAAACCTCTGAGCCAGGCTCCAATACCTAGGAAATCCCAATCCCAAGAGCCTTATTGGGGAATATGAGCTTGACAGGAAAGT
This sequence comes from Rhinatrema bivittatum, assembly GCF_901001135.1. Classification (NCBI taxonomy): domain Eukaryota; kingdom Metazoa; phylum Chordata; class Amphibia; order Gymnophiona; family Rhinatrematidae; genus Rhinatrema; species Rhinatrema bivittatum. Next base: position 133,997,943 of record NC_042619.1, on the reverse strand, counting down.
TCACGGAGTTTGGAGGAAACTTTGTATTTCTCTTGACTTATCAATAAAACCACAACAGGACATGTTAATACATTGACAGCCCCTCTCTTTTTCAGCTAGTAACATATCTGGTGCTTGTCAATTCTGCAAGACTGCTCCAGCAAGGGATAGTATCTGTTTGCTAAGTCTCTATTCCATTAGTGATTTCATTAACCAGGAATTCAACTATAGCTTATTACATATGCCTGGGTATAGCTCAGCTACTCTTGGGGAAATAGGGCTCTTGCAAAACTGTGGTATCTTGAGGGTCTGTCAGCAAGAGGAGGTTATTTGCAGACTGAAAATTATCACCGCCTCCTATCTGTTGCTTCAAGCCATCCTCGCATAGTTTGGATGGAGGCCAGATCTCTTCTTTACCTGTCATAGAACAGTTATGGGTAGGGGATGTAATGTTAGCTAAACAGAAGGCAATGAGTTTAGTTAATGAAATACATATGTGGGTATAGTACCATTATGAAAATTCTCTGAACTATTCCATATTTTAGACATAAACCTAGTACCGTTAGGATATATCATAAGTCTTGTTACATTTGAGTACAGTGATGTGCATATTTGTTTGTGTTCCTACCCATTGTGCACAAAGGCTTGCATCAGAGGCGAGGGTGTGCAATGGGAAATATCAACACTGCATTGTATTTGTAAGTGCAGAAGAATTTTTGTTCAGTGTCTCGAGTGAAATAAAATGGCCAATAGTTCTCTGTCCAGATTGCATGCATACCCTACAGTTAGGTTGAAGGAGTTGGGCCAGTTCATGGTCAAAGTAATATAAATATTTGCAAGATGTGGATTTGTTGGGATCTAAATCATACAAGGCAATAAGCTGAGGAGGAAGATTATTGTGCCCGGACACAACCCCAGGAACCCCACTCAGTGTCACTTCTCATCTCAATTATTTGTTTACTTCTTGGACTAGTCTATGCTGTCATCTGCTTCTCTTTCGGGTCGCTTCTTGGCCTAAGACAGGATTGCAGGTCTTTATTTGTGATGCATGGATCCAGGCTTTTTCCCTTTAACTTTTACTGGTGTTGGCATGGTGAGTAGAACTTGGGCCTCTCCCAGTGTGATTAGAGAGTGGATCCACAGAGAATGTTTCTGGTCAAAAGAGCATTACCAGGCTGTATTCTGTGTGCATTGTTAGCTCACGGTCTTGGCTTTGCAGCATTGACCTGTTGGGATGTCTTAGAAATGGCTTCAGTTAATACTTTACAATAAGAAATCATTGAGTTTGTTAATAGACAAATCACATTCAATCAGCTTTATGCCCAGAACTGGGGTATTTACATGGGGTGCCCAGTAACCACTTTGAATGAGCTCAGATAAATGGTTCTGGCTGCAGTACCCTAATACTGACTGCCAATAGAACCTCTAGCCAGGGTAACTCAGTTTCGTCTAAGCTTTAGCCAGCCTCATTTTATTAGAATAGTTCATTCCACTTGGCCAAAAGATTAGGGGGGTAGTGTGGGCAGTGAAGTCTGTGTTCCATACCTATTGCAGTAGTCACTTGCTCAATTACCTTATTATAAAGAAATTCAGGTCCTTGATAACACTTAATACATTCAGGTACATCCCACCTAGGTATATATTCAGCAAAATGTTTGTCATGGTGGCAGCTGTATTTGTGCATGTAGGATAAGCGTCAACCTATTTACTGAACCAGTCTACAATAACTAGACAATATTGTTATCCTTGGGCTTTTGGCATATGTATAAATCCACTTGCAATTACACAAAAGGGCCACATGGTGGCAGCGCAGCCTGCTGAAGAATATTAGTTCCAGAAGCAACATTTTGTGTTATACAAATTACCGTATACATTTCTCCCCAAATTTCACTACAGTCAGCCCAAATCCTGTTTTTTTCCACACCTTACAGAAAGATGAAAGCATCCCATTTTTTTCCCACTTGGTATGATATGTGGGAGCAAGATAAGATAAGGATTTGGGGGTAATTGGGCTGCCATCATAGTGGCACCAAACATCATCTGAGTATTATTTAGTTATTCATCTGGTACCACTTTTCATCATTTGAGGCAGGTTAGTAACGTCTCATGCCGTAAAAGAGGCAATGACTGCCATCATGAGGGGGGCTCACCTTGAGGGCAGCTTGTTTTGCATCAGCATAAATATTTCACCTTGACACTGGATCTTGTGTGTTCATATGAGCAGCACATTTAACAATAGCAGCAGAATCAGGAAGCAAGACAGTGCCCAGAAGTGCAGAGATGTGAGAGCCATGACGAATGGAGGTGCCTGCAGAACTGAGGAATCCTCTTTCTTTCCACAAGCTTCCAAAGTCATGGACCAGCAACCTCCTAGAGGTCTGGGTGATAAAGCATCCTCACAAAGGGATGAAGGTGTAAGGGGTGGTATTTGTATTGAATTAATACTTATGCATGCTTATGCTCATGAAGAGGTTTTTTGTAGATCTTTCCAGTCTGTCCATGAATGTTCATGTGATTTCAGGCTTGGATCTGTTGAGAAAATTGTTCTTCAAGAATTTAAACTACTGGTAAACCAGTGATTTCAGCAGTTGAGTTTATCCGTGGTTCTTTCCATGTTGCTGTAAGTTCAGATAGTAATAACTAGACTGCTTTCTTACTCCATAGTTCTCAATTTGTATTTTTCAGGAAGGGACTTCTGCAATGGAAAATCTCAATGAGATGCAATGCATGTGGTTCCAAACAGAGTGTGCCTCGGCTTATCAGAAGTTAGGGAAATATGGAGATGCCTTAAAGAAATGCCATGAAGTAGAAAGAGTAAGTACCAAATTGGAAATTGTCATTTTGGGGGGCCAATTTTCAGTACTTTGCAGGGTGGTGCAAAGGCAATGGGTACCTTATGCATGGATTTTGCACCAGTTCTCAAAGGGAAAGTACATATGTACTTTCAATTTGAAAATTTCCCAAGGAAAAAGACTCTGCAGAGATTTGTACCTGCTATTTCTTTGGATACTGTTTTTTTTGGCAAAATCCCATGTGGTTTTGAAACTGCAAAGCTACTTGCATTGTCATCTCCCCTAGCCTAACCCTGCCCTAGGAATTCCTCCACGAGAATGTAGGTAGAAATATGCATGTTGTGGAGCAATGTATGTACTTCCACCATATACAGGCTGGACAATTTTTAAATAGTCCTTAATCTGGGTAAGTAGCCATTTACACAGATAAGTAACTTTTTTAAATTGCCTTACCTATTTTTGAAATGCAGTCTTATTTACTCATAATAATTTTCTCTAACATTTTTTGAATTCACATTACATTAGACATCAAGCTCCTTCTTCAAAAGAGAATCTCTCCAGTTCTGCATTCATGGCAGAAAAAGGTGTTAAATGTTTGATTTTGGTGGTGTTTAACTCAGAAATCTTGATAGCATGTAATGATGCTCAGTTAATAATAATTTGTGTAAACCAAATTGAGCAATACATTCAAAACAATACGGTGATGCACCCCATTTAGATGTAATGTAAGTGCTTCGTGCTCTATTTGTTTTAGCTTTAAATAAATGCTTTACCGATCATTTTAGTGTTAAGGTATAAACTTTTAAAATCAAAATACTATATCTGTAAAGTTTGAGGGTTTTAAAAAACTTATTTAAATTGGTAACCAGTCAAACAATACCAAATAAGCTGTATTCATTCACAAAGTTGATACAATGAAGAAAAGTATGTAAATGATATAACTCTGCCGGGTATATACATACTACCAAGATAATGAAACTGTACCATCCTCATAATTATACAACAAGGTATATTCATGGTTCAACAACTTCACCACACTTCAATAAGAAAGAGAGTGTCTTTCAACCAAAAAGTACATTATTAAATTAAGAATGAACAGAACAAAAATTACAGAATTTACCCCAAACTGAGTTGTACAGCTGAAGAGCTGTTCAAAGAATGCGACAACTTCTCTATGCAGGCAACCTCAAACACCTGTGATTTCCATTTGATCAACGTGGGTATACCTTTCCATGATAGGTAAACAGTAAATATAGCTGCTAAAAGTAGCTGGCCAATCAAAGTTTTCAGTTTACTAGGTATGAGTTGGGAGTCCTAGCATCCCAGCAAGACCCATCTGAAGGAGGCAGAGAAGTCCACCTCCACTACCTGAGAAATCACATCAGTGATACAAGACCAAAATTCTTACACCCATGGACAAGCCCACCACATGTGCAGAAATGATCCCTGAATCCCACAACTCCTCCAACAGAAAGCAAAGTGAGAGGAATTAAATCTATGAAATAGCACAAGATACTGATACATTCTGTACAATAACCTAAACATTAGATCTGCCCTGCGTCTGCAGGTAGAACTATGATGAGCTCTCACCCATAGCTTCTCCCAATCATATTCATCTAGTTATAATAGTAACTCCTTATTCCATTTACCAATTACAAATCTAACTGTAGCATCAGACACCATCATAAGAACATAAGAAATTGCCATGCTGGGTCAGACCAAGGGTCCATCAAGCCCAGCATCCTGTTTCCAACAGAGACCAAACCAGGCCACAAGAACCTGGCAATTACCCAAACACTAAGAAGATCCCATGCTACTGATGCAATTAATAGCAGTGGCTATTCCCTAAGTAAACTTGATTAATAGCCATTAATGGACTTCTCCTCCAAGAACTTATCCAAACCTATTTTGAAACCAGCTACACTAACTGCACTAACCACCTCCTCTGGCAACAAATTCCAGAGCTTTATTGTGCATTGAGTGAAAAAGAATTTTCTCTGATTAGTCTTAAATGTGCTACTTGCTAACTTCATAGAATGCCCCCTAGTCCTTCTATTATTCGAAAGTATAAATAACCGAGTCACATCTACTCGTTCAAGACCTCTCATGATCTTAAAGACCTCTATCATATCCCCCCTCAGCCGTCTCTTCTCCAAGCTGAACAGTCCTAACCTCTTCAGCCTTTCCTCATAGGGGAGCTGTTCCATCCCCTTTATCATTTTGGTTACCCTTCTCTGTACCTTCTCCATCGCAACTATATCTTTTTTGAGATGCGGCGACCAGAATTGTACACAGTATTCAAGGTGCGGTCTCACCATGGAGCGATATAGAGGCATTATGAAATTTTCCGTTTTATTAACCATTCATTTCCTAATAATTCCTAACATTCTGTTTGCTTTTTTGACTGCTGCAGCACACTGAGTCGACTATTTTAAAGTATTAACCACTATGATGCCTAGATCTTTTTCCTGGGTGGTAGCTCCTAATATGGAACCTAACATCGTGTAACTACAGCAAGGGTTATTTTTCCCTATATGCAACACCTTGCACTTGTCCACATTAAATTTCATCTGCCATTTGGATGCCCAATCTTCCAGTCTTGCAAGGTCCTCCTGTAATGTGTCATAGTCTGCTTATGATTTAACTACTCTGAATAATTTTGTATCATCCGCAAATTTGATAACCTCACTCGTCGTATTCCTTTCCAGATCATTTATATATATATATATATATATATATTGAAAAGCACCGGTCCAAGTACAGATCCCTGAGGCACTCCACTGTTTACCTTTTTCCACTGAGAAAATTGACCATTTAATCCTACTCTCTGTTTCCTGTCTTTTAACCAGTTTGTAATCCACGAAAGGACATCGCCTCCTATCCCATGACTTTTTAGTTTTCGTAGAAGCCTCTCATGAGGGACTTTGTCAAACGCCTTCTGAAAATCCAAATAAACTACATCTACCGGTTCACCTTTATCCCCATGTTTATTAACCCCTTCAAAAAAATGAAGCAGATTTGTTAGGCAAGACTTCCCTTGGGTAAATCCATGTTGACTGTGTTCCATTAAATCATGTCTTTCTATATGCTCTACGATTTTGATCTTGAGAATAGTTTCCACTATTTTTCCCGTCACTGAAGTTAGGCTCACTGGTCTATAGTTACCCGGATTGCCCCTGGAGCCTTTTTTAAATATTGGGGTTACATTGGCCACCCTCCAGTCTTCAGGTACAATGGATGATTTTAATGATAGGTTACAAATTTTAACTAATAGATCAGAAATTTCATTTTTGAGTTCCTTCAGTACCCTAGGATGCATACCATCCAGTCCAGGTGATTTGCTACTCTTTAGTTTGTCAATCTGGCCTACTACATCTTCCAGGTTCACAGTGATTTGGTTCAGTTCGTCTGACTCATCACCCCTGAAAACCATCTCCGGAACTGGTATCTCCCCAACATCCTCAGTAAACACGGAAGCAAATAATTCATTTAGTCTTTCTGCAATGGCCTTATCTTCCCTAAGAGCCCCTTTAACCCCTCAGTCATCTAATGGTCCAACCGACTCCCTCACAGGTTTCTTGCTTTGGATATATTTTAAAAAGTTTTTATTATGAGTTTTTGCCTCTATGGCCAACTTCATTTCAAATTCTCTCTTTGCCTGTCTAATCAATGTTTTACACTTAACTTGACAATGCTTGTTTTATCCTATTTTCTTCAGATGGATCCTTCTTCCAATTTTTGAAGGATGGTTTTTTTTTGGCTAAAATAGCCTCTTTCACCTCACCTTTTAACCATGATGATAATCATTTTGCCTTCCTTCCACCTTTCTTAATGCGTGGAATACATATGGACTGCGCCTCTAGGATTGTATTTTTAAACAATGCCCAAGCCTGTTGAACACTTTTAACCTTTGCAGCTGCACCTTTCAATTTTTTCTAACTATTTTCTTCATTTTATCAAAGTTTCCCTTTTGAAAGTTTAGTGTTAGAGCTGCAGATTTACTTATTGTCCCTAATCCATTATATAGCATTGAGATTACCTTGTGTTTGCCCCCGGTCTATAAAGTGTGTATTCCACCTCATTCATTTTCCTGGGTACCCACCCCCGCCTCTGCTATTTTTCTAATGATTTTTTTCAGCTTCTTAAATATGGAGAGCAAAATTTTATACTTGCTCACAAGAAAATCAGATAGAACCATCTGGTCTGACGCCCAGATTTGTCCCAAGCTCCTAATTACATTATTCAATCATATAAAGAATTGTCGGATTATGACAAATTGGCAACGATAGCGATATCTTCATTGTCTTGAGGCCCAGCTTCTTTTGGAGCTGCCACCAAATTCCCAACATATGAGCTATCTTGGGGTATTCCCTGCTAGCTCTTCAGATGCTAGGATGAGAGGGGGAAGGCTTAACATCTGGGAAAGTTCTACACCTGCCAAAAAGGTCTGTTCAATAGCCATCCCCTTGTCCCACTGCAACCATTCCTGTACAGGCGCAAGTCTAGCTACCAAATAATACAGTTGCAAATTGGGCAAACCCATCCCTCCCTTAGAGGTGGGCAACCATAGAGTACTGATCTTTACCGTCACAGGCTTGCCAGCTCATATGAAACTTCCTAGGAGCCCATTTAATTCCCTAAAGATTCTGCTAGGAATGAGACTCGGAACATGCTGGAACAGATATGTTAGCCTGGGTAAGATAATCATTTTAATGATATTTATTCTCCCCGACCAGCTACTGGTATCTCACCCCAGGATTTCAAATCGGCTTGGATTTTAGTAATGATCGGGCTATAGTTCACTGAATACATCTCTTTGAGCTCCCTAGTAATATGAATCCGTACATATATGAAGCTGGAAGCTTGAAAACGAAAGGAGGTAAGACTAGAAAAGACAGTCAATCTGGGGCCCACAGGAAAAGACTTAGAATTGCCCAAGTTCAACTTGTAACCAGATGCCTTCCCAAACTTTTCCAATATGGACAAAATGGCTGGGACTATACAACCAGGATTTGTAATGAATAATAGGACGTCTGCATATAGTGCAATCTTGTGATGCTTGTCCTCAATGTTACAGTGTGACAGAGAAAGTCTGCCAAACCATTTGGGCCATGGGCTCGATCACCAAATTAAATAACAGGGGAGACAGGGGACAAACCCTGCTGAGTGCCCCTCAACACTGGAAACTTCGTTGAAGCATAGCTGTTGACCACTATGATCTGAGGTTTGATACAAGCAAGGCTTGAGTCCAGTTTATAAATTTAGGAGGAATTGAAATCTTTGCAGGACATGAAACATAAAAGGCCACAGAACACGATCGAAAGCCTTTTCTGCATCTAAGGAAAGAATATACTCAGAGACTCTGTGTCTTCAACCTCTGCCCATAATGTCAAATACCCACCTAGTATTAGCAGTTGGTACTCTGCCCTTGAAGAAACCTGATTGATCAGAATGTTCCAGAACTGGAATAAGCGACTCCATTCTTAGCTGCAGAATTATTTCCAGTATTTTGATGTCCACATTAATAAGTGAAATGAGTCTGTACAAGCTGCAGTTTATTTATTTATTTATTTATTTATTTAGCATTTTTCTATACCGACCTTCATGGTTAAATACCATATCAGATCGGTTTACATCGAACAGGGGTAGATAACTGAAACAGAAGGAACAACTTTTTTATAATCAAAGAGACAAAGAAACAAAAGTTACATTTAACAAGGACCGTAAACTTGGAAGCTTAGGCAGCTGGAAGAAAAAAAGGCCCAAAGAGGGTATTAAAATAAATTAAATACAAGAGTCATAATGGTATCCGGTCTAGTGTTAGTCCAATTATTAGGGGGAGTGCTACTGCAAATGAAGTAATTAGAGGAGGAGCGAGGTTCCATTGCTCGTGAGCGGATTAATCATCTAATGAGTGTCCGAGGGATCCGGGAAGGCTTGGCGGAACAGCCAGGTTTTGAGTTTTTTCTTAAATGTAAGTAGGCAAGGTTCCAGCCTAAGTTCTGCAGGGAGGTTGTTCCAGATGGCTGGGCCTGCTGTCGAAAAAGCCCGGTCCCTGGTTGAGATGAGGCGTGTGGCTTTGGTTGGAGGGGCTTGTAGCGTTCCTTTGTAGATTTCTCTCATTGGTCTGTTGGAGGTATGGAGTTTGAAGGGGATTTCAAGGTCGAGATGAAGGTGATTATGGATGGCTTTGTGTATTACTGTTAGTGATTTGTGTAGGACTCTGTGGTTGACTGGTAACCAGTGTAGGTTTAGTTTAGTAAGTCTGTGTCCTTTTTGGGTAGACGAATAATGTTAGCATCTAAAAGGTTGCCCATAGTTGTCTACCCACACATTATTGAAAAGATTGCTGAGCATGGGAGATAATGGGAGAAAACATTTTTACCATTTTTTCGGGTAACCGTTTGGGCCTGGACTCTTGCTAGAAGCATGAGCCATGACAGTTCTGTGCATCTCCTGCCTCCTGATGGGTCCTGCAAGCCCTTTCCTCTGCTCAGCAGTCAAGAATGGCAGCTGAACAGCACCTAAAAAAGGCATAAATCGTGGCAATGTTTGGTGTCTGCTCTGGAGTGTACAAGGTCTGGTAATAGTGCCTAAAGGCTTCCGAAATCTCCTGAGGCAAATACATTTTTCCAGATGTATGCTTTATCTTGCTTATAAAGGCTCTTTCTGACTTCCTCTAGATAAATTGAGTGAGCAGCTTACCCATCTTATTTCCATGCACACACAACCGTTGCTTAGAAAGGCAAAATGCCCTATCAGTCTCATCAACCTGCAGGAACTTGAGTTCTTCCTGTGCTAATCTCTAATTCTTATATATCTTATTACTACAGTAATGTTTGTGCTCCCATCCAACTCTTGAATTTTTACTTCTGACTCTGATTTGTATTTTCAGTTTATGGATGTAGTTGGTATAGGCAATGATATGTTCTCTCGCTACCACCTTGAAGATCTCCCATGCCAAAACCGGGGAATATTCAGCTAAAAGACTTCAGACTAGTCCTACAGTCCACTATTTTCACCAAAGTGGACTACTGCAACGCCCTGCTACTAGGCCTCCCATACTCCACCATCAAACCACTACAAACCCTTCAGAATGCCATGGCACGAATCCTTACTAATACACGTAAGAGAGAGCATATTACACCCATCCTAGTAGACCTACACTGGCTGCCCATCCACTTCCGCTCCCAATATAAAACCCTAATGATTCTTCACAACTCTCTCTACAAAAACAACTCCCCCTGGCTTAAGGAAATGCCCCACTTCCACCTCTCAACCCGCCACACAAGATCCACCTCTACTGGCACCCTCCACACACCCCCCCTCAAAACTGCCCGTCTTTCCACCACCAGAGAAAAGAGCCTTCACCATCGCAGGCCCTGCCCTCTGGAACTCCCTCCCCACACACCTCCGTCTTGAACCCTCACTACCCAATTTCAAAAAAGGCATCAAGACCTGGCTCTTCAGACAGGCCTACCCCGACACCAGCCCCCCGTAATCCACCCCCCCCCTGAAACCCCCCCTAGCCACACCCCTGCAACCCTCCCCTGACCCACCCTCCCCACCCTTACTCCCCCCCCCCACCCTACCTACCCCTCCGCTCCCCAGGCTCTTCTCTCCAATGTAACTCAAGTTAGAATGTACAGCCCCCTTTTAAATGATAAGTTAAATGTACAACCTATGTTAAATGCTAATTAAGCTATCTTTATAACCTCTTATAACCTTGTAAATAAGCCTCTATATATAGTGTAAATACTGTTACGTTCCTCTACTTTCTCAGCTGCTATCCTTCCTCCTTTACCTTCTCCCCTCTCTCCCCCCCCCTTTTTCACTCCTGTTCCATTACCCACCCCCTGTTTTTTGTAACTTTCATCCTTTTCAAGTTTATTGTAAACCGGCGCGATGTGCCCGCACGAACACCGGTATATTAGAAGCTGTTAAATAAATAAATAAAATGTAAAAATACAGGAAATCCGACACTATTTTATTCATTGAATCCTGAAATTTGGGTTGGCCCATCAGGGAGATATTCAACCACCATGCTTCTCTAGCCAAGGAAGCCCTGATGAGAGAAGAGCATGGAGATAGAGTGATGATTAGAGAGGGAACTTGACAACATATCACATGTGGAAACCTTACCCAACAATGATGCCAAGCATAGGAAATAGTCTATTCTACTGTACAATTTAAATCTCCCTGAGTAACAGGTATAATCCCTGCCTGTTGGATTTTGAACCCTCAGGGCATCCTGCAGGTTTTATTGAGTAACAATGTCCAACTGCTCCTTGGTCCTATCATACAGTTGGGTGTGCCCAGAGGACCTATCTCTGTCGGGGTCTATGCATGAATTCCTCTCCTCTGAACAAGATGAGTGGGCTGCCTTAGGAAAATATATTGATCCTAAAACAAAACAAAGAACAGCTCACATACCAATAAAATCCACAGCCCATGAGTCCTTAACTCCTTCTTTAACAATTATTTGTAAATTGAAACATTTAACACTGCTCTCTGTACACTGCATGTTTCCCACAACTAACCCACTCCTGCGCAAGGTAAAGGAGGTGGGATAGGACTCGGGACCTTCAATCCACACCTAGAAATTGTAAAATACCCATTTCCCAACTCACCCCAACCCTGAATTCAACACCACCCCCTCCCCCCCCCATTACCCTCCCCCAAATATCCCACATCCATATCCCATTAAACAAAGAGAAGGGCAACCAACAAAAACACCAACCCACCCACAACCCTTCATTCCCCCCCCCCCCCGGCAGGTTTCACGCATAGCAGCATAATGAGAATATTAAAAAAAAAAAAAATTTTTAAAAAGTGGAGTGTAAAAAAAAAAGTGCGTGCTGGTGGTTGGTACAGTAAAGTGTAGGTGCTCTGGGCACCAAGAGCTGTTAGTTAAAAAAAAAAAAAAAAAAAGGGGGGGGGGGGAGTTCCTAAACGAGTTGGGGCCAGGGCTGATAGCTAGGTAGTTAGGCTCCGTGTCCAGAGAGCAGTTAGTTAATTAAAAAAAAAAAAAATGAGGAAAGCAGAGTGCCCAGTAGTCAACATATCGGGATTGAACCAGGAGAACAGCACTCAAATTAAAAAAAAAAAAAAAAGGGGGGGGGCGAGTTCAAGACAGGAACTTGTGCGGCTACTGTTGTCATGAGAACAATACCAGACGCAAAAATGGCTTCTGGTTCAGCCCACAATACTCCCGCCAGCACCTTGGCAGCTGTCGAAGAGCAAGGATGCAGATTGCGTTCAAGAGCTTCGAAGGAGAAGTACATTGCCAAAAGCGCCAACACTGAAACCACTCCGAGAAGGTGCAGGAGACCTCTCGGCGAGGATAGCATATAAGAATGGCGAGCAGTCGGAGAAGAAGTCGTGGCGGACGAGGATCGAGTAGCGAGCTGACGGAACAGAGAGCGGGCACCTCAGTTGAACCACAAACGAGCGACACGATGTCAGCTGTCAGCCACCTTATGGAGACAAGGGCTGAAAGGGCCACGGAGTTAGAGCCACAGCAGCACACCTCTGAGGGGGTGACGGCTTCTTGCATATCACACCAGAGCCCCCTGGAGGTCCACAGCCTCAAGCCAGCAGGATCAATTACCAAAGGCATACAAGCACAGAGGGGTGCTTGTATCCAGTGAACATCAAGCCACCCCCCACTTTCTTAGGATGGATGCAAGGACAGCCCAGGCACGGCGGCCAGCCATACCCTGCCCCTCACTCGGCATTTCAGAACTTTGACAGTGCAAACTGGCATCAGAGATCTCCATGGGGTCCCAATGCACCCGGCCCATTCCCAGGATGGAACCAAGTGGGGCACCCGTGGGATTATGCAGCATATGGCGGGATGAGCAGCCAAAACCTTTATCCACCTTGGTGGCCATGTACTGCACCCACACAGGGAAACTTCCCTCCGCAGGAGGGAGGGTCGGCTCATTGAGTCTTTTCACAGCTTAATCCAAGTGGACCAAGAGCTGTAGAAGGCGACAATAAAAGAGGCTTGTCCGAAGTCCACATGAATGCCCCAACAACAGCAGCGAGTGGGCAAGATGGAGCAGTAGCGCAAACTGACAAGGGAACGCGCCAGCAAACGCAAAACCCAGATGAAAGGGCAACCACGAGCTGAGCAGATCAATCAGCACAGATGGGAGACAGCAACGTGGGTGAGTCTTGAGGATGGGGGGAGAGGGCGGAAGTCGGGTGCACAGGCGTGGAAAACAATGTGGCAGCTGGAAAAAAGTGCAAGGCGAAGCGCAAGCATAGAAAAAGATCCAGCTCGGACAGTTCTTCCGCTTCGTCTTCGGATTCCACAAGTGCCACAGTCTGTGGTTAAGGCAGTTGACAAGGAGTCCAGAGTCCCCCCGTGCTAACCACCTTATCAGAGCTATGGGAAAGCATTCCCAAGCAATTGCGCAGAAAAATACGAAAACGGACATACATAGACATATTTAGTATCCTGCAAGGACTGCGAAGGACAGATGATAAAAAGAAATCGAAGGATGGACTAGCACATATGGAAAAGGAGAGGAGGATTCCAAAAAATATCGTTAACTGGATAAGAGCATTTCTATACATGACAAGCGTGGTGGGACATCGGGACCCTTCTCAATATGGTCCCATGTTAAGATATGCGGAGAATATTCTCGAAGCGTACCAAGAGCATGAAGGTTGGGCCTGGCTCAACTACGACAAGAAGTTCTGTGACAAGATGGAAGAGAATTTCTTCATGTCATGGGGAACTCAGGAGGTCAGCCTGTGGGTGAAACAGATAACACGAAAAGCGGGTGATGCAGGAGTGCACTCAAGAACCACCAGAAGATCATTTCCCAATAGGCACTCGGTCAAGGCGGCGCAGGCACAAGACAACACATGCTGGCGCTATAACAAGGTAACATGCACATTCCAAGATTGTAAATTCAAACATGCTTGTTCAGCCTGCGCAGCTCCCAGTAACAAAGTGCCCTAAAAAACCCGTGATGGGGAGTAATGTTAAACACGTTGAAACTCCGCAGTTTGAAAAAGCGCCATCACCCATCAAGTTAGAAGCAATGATACCATGGTTGGAACGCTACCCATGCTGCAAAATCGCACAGATTATTTGGCAAGGATTTCGAGAAGGATTCATCATGCCATTCCAAGGCCGGATAAAAGGAACAAAGACTAGCAACACAACATCAGCGACGCAACACCCCAACATTGTGCAAAAAAAGCACGATATCGAATTGGCACTCGGAAGGATGGCAAGTCCTTTTCCTCGGCAACCATTCCAGAACATGTTCCTTTCACCATTGGCGGTGATCCCCAAGAAAGAGAAGGGCAAATTCTGGCTCATTCAGAATCTACTTCCGGTACATCCAAGAAGCCTCCCATTATTGTGGTTTATGTTCAGGAATCAATATTACTTCGATAAATGCATCCTATGGGATGTTCAGTCTCATGTGTTTATTTTGAGCTATTTAGCTCATTCCTGCATTGGGTGACAGCACAGAGGACAGCTTCAAGTAACATCATTCACTATTTAGACAACTTTTTGTTCGTGGGTCCAAGAAATTCAGACACCTGCGATCACTTACTATGCAATTTCCAGTACATCGCCAAGGTTTTCGGTGTGCCTTTGGCCCACAGCAAAACAGAAGGTCTGCCAATGATCATTTCCTTCCTCAGCATTGAGCTGGATTCAAACAAGATGGTCGCTAAGCTCCTGAGGGAAAAAGTTGAAAAACTGTGCATGATTATACAGCAGGTGGCAACAGCGAAGAAGATAACACTACGAGTTGCACAGTCCATCTTGGGAACATTGAACTTTGCACGTTATGTAATTCCCATGGGGAGAGCCTTTGAGAAGACTGGCAACAGCCACAGTCGGGATACAGCGTACTCATCACTTTTTAAGAGTGTCAAAGGCCATAGGCACAGATTTTAATCTGTGGAGCATATTTCTCAGCAACTTCAATGGCATATTCGTCATACAGGGACCACTGCTTTCTTGCAAAGACCTGGATATTCACATGGATGCATCAGCAAGTGGGGTTTTGGGGCATTCTGCCAAAGCGCATGGTGTGCAGAGCCGTGGCCAGCGGAATGGGTCGACATCAGACTCACGAAGAACATAACCTTTCTGGAGCTATTCCATATATGGGTGGGACTAGTATTATGGAGTGACAGACTCAAAAACAAGCACATAATATTTTGGTGCAACAACCAAGCGGTAGTTCAGGTAGTGAACTCAGTCTGCCAAGTGCTCGAAGGTTGTCGATCTCCTGAGGGAAATAGTATTAGTGGCCTTGCGCAGCAGTACAACGTGAGCTAGGCATGTTCCAGGGTTATGTAATGGTGTTGCTGCTGCCCTATCTCGTGCTAAATGGGATTTGTTTCGTAAGCAGGTACCAATAGTTGACGGTGGGGACACACATGCCATCACACCTATGGAAGATTGGTCTGCAACCACCTTCGATTTAGTTCAGTGATCCATCGCACCATCTACAAGGATGTCATACTGTCGAAGCTATGATCATGTGACGGAATTCCTGAGAAAAAATGGATTGAGTCAAGGCCCGGTCGCTGATGACCTAATCATCAAATTTGTCTCCATGGCTAAAGAGAAGGGAGCATCCAGAAGTTCCGTGATCAAACACTTGGCAGATCTGTCATTCTTTCTAAAGGTGCGCGGTTGGGGAGACCCCACCAAGTCCTTCATTTTGAAGATAAAGATGGTCGAAGAAGGTGGGGCCAACCATCGACAGACAACACCCCATCACACACAACCTACCGAGGACCCTTTGGACACTATTAGCATCAATCTGCTCATCCAAGTTCGAAACACTTATTTCAGCTTTCATTTTCAATCGCATTCTTTGGAGCATTTTGAGAGAGCGAGTTGGTCGCCGCCAACAAGAATGACACAGGCAACAGTGGAATACTTCTAAGGAATTTGTTGTGGACTCCCGTTACGTTAACCATCATGATACAAAAGTCCAAAACAGACCAGTCCGGGAAAGGGGCCACTTTGTCATTAAAGCATGTTGAGGCATGTGACACTTGCCTGATACACAATACAAGGAAGTAACTGGCAGTGCGGCCAAATGGGGGGGGTGCACCCCTCTAACCAGATATCAATTTGCCGCAGTAGTTAAAACAGCAATTGAAAAAATGGATCTGGACACAAAAATATTCACTACACGCTCATTCAGAATCGGCGCAGGACTACAAGCAACTATGATAAGGAGAATTAGATGATGGCGATCTGATGTAGTAAATATGTACATCTGATTGGACAGAGTGAACACCTCTAACCAAAAGTCTTAATTCTTCTATTTTGCAAATCTGCCTCAGGCCCAACATGTAGCTTGGATCATTGGTCACTTATATACATTGGGCGGCTAGGAGAGCACAGAAATGACCCTGTGGACCACATTTAGGATTGGCACCTCACGGGTGGGTTGTCACATGGATGGGAAAGCCTGGCATGCAGTGGGACCAGTTATTGCTCCTTCTATGGCGCCTGAGAGCTTCGAGGACTGCTCCGGATGTCATAATATTACATCTGGTGGGCAATGACCTGTGTTCACTGACTTGCAAGCAGCTGATAAAAAAAAGCAAAAAAAACTTCACCAAGCTATCCGGCTTGTACCCGAATGCTGCCTTCTTCTGGTCTGACATTATCCTGTGGCCTAAGTGGAACGACTCCAGACTATGGAGTAGGGGTCGGAAGAAAGTTAACTGGCAGATCTGTGTCTGGATACAGAAGTTGGGTGGTCAACAGATAAGGCACCAGTAGGCAGATGATCTTTGCCAAGGGCTGTTCCGACTGGATAGAGTACACCTGTCTGACCCTGGTTACGATACCTTTAATAATGCTCTCCAGGATGCTATAGAGGTATGGATTTACAAAAAAATGACACGGGCCGCAGCTGGTTGGTTAGTGAGGGAACACGAGGCAAGGGTCCACCCTACCTTGTGTTCTTGGCAGTTACTTGGGCCGGTGGGGCATCTTGCAAGTGGTGCCGGTGGCATCACAAGACTGCGTGGCAGCCAATCAGCCCAAGGTGCTGATTGGCTGCCACGCAGTCTTGTGGCTGCCACGCCTTGGTGTCAAGGCGGGGGACCCAGGGAGCAAGGCTGCTCTGCTTGGTCACTACGGCAGGCAGCAGCGGAGACACATACTGGCTCGGGTACCAATTGTTAGGTTTTTAATAATGTGTTGGCCTTATTATACCAATAACGGTTCTGGTATATCTTTAACAGATGTATGCATAAATATGTTCAATAAGGTAAAAGGGGGGTACGGTGGAGGGATGCCGGCGACATGGAATTACAGTGGAGGCTGCTAGCATTAAATACCCGTTTCCCAACTCACCCCAACCCTCAATTCAACCCAAACCCCCCCCCCCCCCATTACCCTCCCCCCAAACACCCCACATCCATATCCCATTAAACAAAGATAAGGGCAACCAACAAAAACTCCAACCTACCTACAACCCATCATTCCCCCCCCCCCCCCCCCCCCGGCAAAGATGGAACTTTAAAACCTGAACCCCCATTCTCCCTCAGTTCCCACACCACCCACCTAGATTGTGATGGGCAAGTGCAAGTAAACAACCCCGATATCACAAGCAAGTTACTTAAAGGAACAAAATAAAAGAACAAAAATAGCCTTATCACTGGGTGCAGTGGTCAAACCTGGTGCTCCTTGCATCTTCAACTTTCTGTGTTTTGCTTCCAGGAGCAATTGCGCCTAGATACTGGATATCTGCATGCGTATCATCAGCGGTAGGGTCTGCGGAACATGCAATGTTGGTTTGCAGGTTGTTTTGGTGTAGCCACCGTCATGCAGGAATCCTCTGCAAATCATATGGCTGCTCACAGGTGCTCCCCTTGTACAATACAAAAGAAAACAGAACAGAGAGAAATCTGCTATGTGACCCAGAGTTAGAAAATAGGCCCAGAAAGTACATGAAAAGGCTTCATTAACAGACACCCAGGAGGATCATAACTCTTTAAAGTAGCCTTGATAATAAAAGAGTACATGGCTGCTGTAGCATTCTCAAGAAACATTGTAAGCAAGGAAAATAAGTCCAGTGTCTTAGCACTTAAATCAATAACTAAAATATGCCCAAAAAAAATAAAATAGAAAGTTCATTGATAACTAGAAGCCAGGCCCTACAAGCATCCCTCCACAGGTAGTTCAGCAGGATTCAGCTTCCTATAATTAAGTCAGGGCTGTTCTTCAATCATTCGCCTCAAAGTCTGCCATGCTGGCCTGCTTAACAAACTCTTCCACCACCATTACTGACTTGAAAATATGTGCCTTATCCTCTGCAAAAACTGTTTGGCAGGGAATGGGAGAGTGTAATTGAGCCCCCTCTTCTGCAATTTGGATTTCACTTTGATGTATTCCTGCCACTTGCATTGCAAGACGATTGAGAAGTCCTGAAAGATGAAAATCTTTGCATCCTGTTAACAAAGAGCCTCTGCTTTACTGTCCGCAGCCATAATCTTTTTTATCCTCAAAATAATGCACTTGAATAATGACGACATATAGACATTTACTATCTGCCAGGACCCAGTCAAAATGCTCTATGTACTGTCAATTAGCAGTCAATCTGAGACCGGCTCTAATTGCAGTAACCTTGGGTAACCAGGTGGAAAAAAACTGTACTGGATCCATGCCTTCGGCTCTGTCTGGCAGACTCACTATTCTTAAATTATTCCTACCATTCCTGTTCTCCAAATAGGCATTGTTCTCTCCCAGGAGATTCACCACCAGTTTTATCTTTTCCATTTTTTATACCGTCATAGTGAGAGACGTTCCCATCTCATCCAACTACTCCTCAACTTGATCTATCCAAGTATTAGCTTCATTCACATTGGCTATCAGCACCATGACTCTTTCCACCACAGTTGCCAGTTGAGAGTCGATGCTGTCATAGATCTGAGAGGACAGCTGCTGCAGGACTTTCTTCATAGCAGTGACCACATCAGAGAGGTGCACACTCGTGACCTCCATATCTGCAGCCACCATTTTGTCCTCTGGGCTAGGCTTTTTTTTTCCTAAGGTTTGCCTTTTGTTTTCTTAGCCTTTGTAGCCTTATTGAACCATAAAATTGGTAAGAAAGCACTCTTTCTCTTTAGCCAACACTTTGAACATCTTTCAGTGAAAACAAAAGCCATAGGAAAAAGGAAAATGTGCGGAGAAGCGGGAGCTCGGCTTGCATGCACCCAACTGCCAATAGTGCATCATGTGGTCCCTCATCTGTAAAGTTTAAAGAAGTGATCACAGTACTTGTATTGCTGACATGAAAGCTTTTTTTTCCATAGTAAACTGTTAGAACAGAATTTCAACTTGATTTCAGTATTTACCTATTTAGAGTAATGGTGATTCTATGATGGCAAGTAGAGTATTGCTTCTTTATGCAGGGATTCAGTAGAGCCAGACACTAGGCACAAAATTATAAGAGCAATACTTGACTCTGCTTTCTCTGATCTTTTTTTTCCATATCATTTTTATTAAGTTTTACAGAATAAGTAACAATAGAATGAAGAACTATCTAGCATATTTTATTCACAGTTGTCTTTGTGAACCAAGAAATTAATACTACATTAAATTGTAACCCAAAAGACATCTAGAACACAATTTAGATCATCGCTTTAATAAAGCCCACAATTCCCCACCCTTCCTCCCATTCCCCCTCCCCCCAACAGCTTGTGCTCATGGTCAACCTTTTTAGACATATCTATATTAGTGATACTAACATAATGAGAATACTATAAATACTAATAAATGTAGCAATATTGATGATAAAGGAACAATAATGAGTAGCATATGAATGTGTTATGCAGAATCATAATTATGGTGGACATTCCAATCCTTACTCCATCAGCAATAATCAGTCACTCTGGAAAATTAAATTTAAACTGAACGTCTTTTGACAGGCTGTTTATGAATGCACCCCATGTTTTTTGGAAAATAACTGGAGAAGTTTTAGATTTCAATCTCCACGTTCTGTAGGCCAGCTGAAGCAACTCTGTTTCTGCATTCCAATACTCTACACTTGGGGCTTCAATGGATAACCATTTTGCTAGTATACATTTCTTTGCTGTGCATAAGCCTTTAATTATAAAAGAAAGTTCTTGCTTAGTGCAGCATAAATCTTCTATCTAGAATGCATAGAGTTGGAGTCCGAGGCAGAGAAGATTTCAATACATTTCGTAAAAACATAAGAATTCCCACCCAAAATTGTTCAATAAGATTACTTTCTCATAAGCTATTCTGTGAGCATTTTAAACAAGATGAATTGGTACATATACCCATTTGAAACACTTTTAAGGGATAGATACAAATTTTATGAAAAATAAGCGATAATTGTTCTCTCATGGGGACAGACACAATAGATTTATGCATGAATGATAAGCTATCCTCTATATCATTTTCCTCAATTGAAAAGCTGAAGTTGAATCTCCAAGACTCTGCTAGAGATTTAAAGATAGAATAGTAATATTCCAATTGTAAGAATTTGTAACAGAGATAATTTATATTTACGGTTTTGTACAATCATTATAATATCTGAAAAGCAGATGATGTGATATTTTGAGGTTTGTCATGCATAGTAGAAGAGAGATAATTTGGTAATTGTGCAATTGCAAAATAATTCTTAGCTTGAAAAGCCCATAAGTGACTGACTTTGCTCAAATGTTATAAATCTTTTTGGTTTGACTATTAATAAAGTAGTGAATTGTCAAAACCTTGCTGGTTCAATGATGTAAATTTATTATTTCCCACTAAGAAATTGGGATTTCTTTTTATAGATAGACATGGAGACACTTCCCACAGCAAAGACAAATGTTAGCGAATAAATTTACAGGTATAACTCATAGCATCTACTAAAGGATTAGCAGCAACATGATCTGCCAAACTTGATTTACTAGCATGCAGTGTAAAACGAAGATCTTAAAGGGAAGTTAATAACTGTTCTCAATTGTTTGAGTAGTAGTTGCTCATATGTAACCAGTCCCCCAAGGATCTCATTAAACTTCTTATATTATGTAACTTAATGATGGGAAAACCCCATCCTCTCTCTTCTGTTGGGACTGATTCCTTTTTTAAGGAGAGCCTAGCTTTTTTCATCTTCCATATAAATTCTGAGAATAATTTGTGAATCAGTTTTAGCTCAGCTCTCCACAGCACCATCGGAAGCATTAGAAGGACATATAAGAGCATGATTAGAAGTATCACTTTTAATAATGCGTTGTGCCCCATAATAGAAAGAGGAAAGGGCAATCAACAATTCAGCTTGGTTTCAAAAATTGTTAAAATTGGATTGTTGTTTTTTATATACCATTGCTTGACATATCTGTGAATGAGAACTCACAAGTATTTGATATATTGCTGAGCCTATTGAAGAGGAGAATTAGGCCACTGTCCCTCCATTGTGCTTCAGATATCTAATGCTTTGGATTTATTGAGGTTTAGTTTAAACCCTCAAAAACTTCAGGAATAAATAAAATATCCACAAATGAGAAAATTGTAGGGATTTTTTTTTCCCTTATACATTTTATTTGTTGCATATATCTCTCCAAAATTGCTCCCAAAGGCTCTGTAGTGAGAATGAAAAGTACTGGGGAAAGAGGATACCCCCTGTCTGCTACCTCTAAAAGATATAAATGGAACTAAGAGATTCCCATTCACCAAAATACTTGCCATAGGATTAGAATACAATACTCGAATAGCATCACTTATAAATCCATAAAAGCCAAATATATCCAAAGTTCTACATAGACCAAGACACACTTAGGGGCTTTTCTCCTAGGACAAGCAGGATGGTAGTCCTCACAGATTGATTGTCAAAATTTCTAGAACTTTGACTGGCACACTGGGCATGCCACTAACTGCGTCCACACGGGGTCCCCCTTCAGCTGCTTTTTTTTCTGTGAAGTAGTTGCATCACAGTTCTGGAGCTCTGCTCTTTAGTGATTTTCCTTCAAGTGTTCATGGTCGTTTTTTACTTTTTTCTGTGCTGGGTCCCTCCTTTTCCGGTCGGTGCTGTACAGAGGTATGGTAGGTATCTGTTTTTCCCTTTGTTGCAGTCGAATCCCAGCGTGTCGCTTCTAAGTGGCCGCCGGCCATCGACCTCTCGCCGGCTGTTTTTCATTGCATCTGGTTTTCAATGGTGCCCCCAGTGCCTGTGGACCATGTCTATCACTGATCCACATGAGGTCTGTATCCTCTACCTGGAGGCATCACACGACATCCATGGGTGCCATCTGTGCAATCAAATGACCTCTCTTCCCCCCCACCCCCCCCTCCAAAGGCAATTGTGCCTGGCTGGATAAAATGGAAAAGCTTTTTAGGCCCAAGAAGTCTGATCCATCTACTCCAGCATTGGAGGCATCAACACCTAGAGGCCAAGGGGAGCTATTAGATATGCCATCCTAGCGGGCCCGTCTTGAGAGAGAGGAGCCTGAGATAGGCCTTCTCTGGTGTCATTACTCCAAGACGTCGGGATCTTCAGCCTCCTCGGCACCGGGGAAAGACCTGGCCAAGCACCACCACAAATAGTCACCAGTTGCCTTTGACACACAGCCCCAGGACCAGTGCGACATCAGCGGCCACCATGCCTCCACCAAAATGACCCCATGGGGAAGAGGCATCGGACCCGGGAGTCCCAGGCATTCCCCACTGAAAATGGTGCAGTGCTCCAAGGAGGTTCTGGTGATAACTCTTCCTCCTCCTCCTTCCGCCCTAACTTTACCGAGCTTTAAGGAGATGCTGGACTGTAGGGTTCAGATGGCAATGCTTCAAGCCCTGTGGGGTATCAAACTGGCATCTGTCCCCATGCCGGTAGCAGAGCCTGTGCCGTCTCTCTTGGCACCCCTGATAGAGCATCTGGATGTACTTTTAGGCATCCTGACGCAACCGGTGTCGGGAGGACCATCTGTTCCTCAGCGAAATCTAAATAAAAATAAATAAATAGTAGGGATCTATATTTGGGATATTTCTCCATAAGTCTAATAAAACTGTAGTTCTTTGGACATTTATTCTAGGTCTTTCCATAACAAAGCCAGCTTGTCCTTTCGACATTAAAGATGGCAAGAACATAAGAAATTTCTATGCTGGGTCAGACTAATGGGTCCATCAGACCCAGCATCCTGTTTCCAACAGTGTGCAATCCAGGTTTACAAGTACCTGGCAAGTACCCAAACACTAAGCAGAACCCATGCTACTAATGCCAGTAATAGCAGTGACTATTCTTGAAGTCAACTTGATTAATAGCAGTTAATGGAGTACTTCTCCAAGAACTTATCCAAACCTTTTTTTAAACCCAGCTACACTAACTGCACTAACCACATACTCTGGCAACAAATTCCAGAGATTAATTGTGTGTTGAGGGAAATAATTTTCTCCAATTAGTTTTAAATGTGCTACTTGCTAACTTCCTAGAGTGCCCCCTAGTCCTGTTATCCAAAAGAGTAAATAACTGATTCACATTTACCTGTTCTAGATCTCTCATGATTTTAGAGTCCTCTATCATATCCCCCCTCAGCTGTACTCCAAACTGAACAGCCCTAACTTCTTTCGCCTTTCCTCATGGGGGAGCTGTTCCATGTCCTTTATTATTTTGATCGCCCTTATCTGTACCTTTTCCTTCGCAACTATATCTTTTTTTTGAGATGCGGCGACCAGAATTGTACACAGTACTCAAGGTGCAGTCTCACCATGGAGCGATGCAGAGGCATTTTGACATTTTCTGTTTTATTCACCATTCCCTTCCTAATAATTCCTAAAATTGTTTGCTTTTTTGACTGCTGCAGCACACTGAGCCGACGATTTCAATGTATTATCCACTATGGCGCTAGATCTTTTTATCTTGTAACTACAGCATGGATTATTTTTCCCTATATGCATCACCTTGCACTTGTCCACATTAAATTTCAACTGTCATTTGGATGCCCAATCTTCCAGTCTCGCAGGGTCCTCCTGCAATTTTTCACAATCTGCTTGTGATTTAACCACTCTGAATAATTTTGTATTATCTGCCTCTGTGTCAGTTATTGTCGGGTCTGCAACTTAACTATTACATCTATGCAGACGATATCCAGATCATTATACCAATAAATAACTCCATTGAAAAAACTTTTAAAATTGCTAATATGTACCTAAATATTATTAGACAGATATTAAAGCAGATGAAATTGAGCCTTAACTGTGAAAAAACAAAAACCATGTTGTTAGAACGTAAACTCACGGCGTCTGATCAAACCAAAGTTTTAACATGGAAAATGTGTCTATTTCTTTAGGGAACAAAATTAGAGATTTAGGCGTGTGCTTGATCCCGAATTTACTTTAAAAAAAAAACCCACATTTCAACTAAGATACAGGAAGGTTATCACAAATTATTATTCTTAGGCGCTTAAAACCTTTACTGACCACAATGAATTCAGAACTGCTCTCCAAGCGTTACTATTCACCAACATAGATTACTGCAATTCTTTATTGCTTGTCTTCCAAAGTCATCAATTAGACCAGAGCTTTCCAAGTGTGTGTTGCAACACTTTAGTTTGTCGCCTGCAGCGTGCCAGTGTGTCACGCAAGCCCGGTGCACGTGACGGGGTGGAGCAAGTGGTATACTGAGGAGAGGTCAGGGGGAGCCAATGCGGCCGCCAGTGGACCTCATCCCACTGGCGGCTGAGTAGTGAAGTATCGCTGTGCTGTGCCGGAGACATACAGCAGGAAGATCGGCAGGGCCGTGGTGGAGCTCACATCACCACGACCTGAAGAAAAAGATCACGTCTAAACGTGCAGGTGCTCCTCCTCCTTCCTGCCCGCATGGCCCTGGAAGAAAAATGTTGCCGGAGCCGCATGGGCAGGAAGGAGGAGGAGCATCAGCCACGTGCAGAAGAGGAGCAGCGTTGTTGCAGCGGGCTGAGAAGAGGAGGAGGCCCGGTAGCAGGGCCGCCACCTCAGATCGGCCCGAGAAGATCAGGGCCGCTGCAGAGACCATCCTGCAGCGACCCGTGAAGAGGAGGCCCAGAGGTAAGAGAGAGGCTGAGGGCCCATAGAGTGTGTGTATGAGATGAGTTGAGAGATTGTGTGTCTGTGTGTGAGAGTGAGTTGAGAGACTGTGTGTGGGAGTGAGGACCTGAATGTTTGCAGAGACAGCATGTGAGAGCCTGTGTGTGTGAGAGAGACAGCATGTGACAGTGAGAGCCTGTGCTTGAGCAAGACAGCATATGGGAGTGAGAGCCTAGGTGTGTGAGAGAGACAGCAATTGCAAGAGAGAGACTGTGTATGAAAGATTGTATGAGAGCGAGCATGTGAGAGTGAGAGCCTGTGTGTGTGTGAGAGAGAGAAAGCATGTGAGAATGAGAACATGACTGTGTGTTTGAGGGAAGAAGATAGATGGAGAGAAAAGAAATAGAAAAAAAGACAATATGAAAGGAATTGGCAAAAAAATAAGAAAGGGAAGGTGGAACAAAAAAGCCTGTGACCAACCGATTAGAAAACTAAGATCAGACAGCAAAGGTAGAAAAAAAAATTATTTTTTACTGATTGGCACAAGTAATATTTGGTAATGTGCAAGAGTAGCACTTTCTCTATGCGGATCTCACAATGTACGAGATCAACATGGAGGAAGTGGAAACCCATGGGGCCTGCACAGAGGAAGCAGCAGAATGGGCTTCAGTGCCAGTAGCAGCAATCAGCGCCTCCCCAATAACCGTGCGGCATCAGTGACAGTGGCAGCAGAGGAATGAGAGAGGCTCTGAGGTTGCTGGCAAAAGAAAGAGAGGGGGTCTGCCTTTAGTGTGTGCATGTGTATGAATGGGAGTCTGCCTGGGGTGTATGTGTTTGAATGCATGGGTGCCTGCCTGAGGGTGTGTCTGTGTATGAGAATGAATGGGTGTCTTCCTGGGGTTTGTATGTGTGAGAATAGGTGCCTGCCTGTGTGTGGTGTATGTGTATGTGAGAATGAATTGGTGCCTGCCTTGGGGGTCTGTGTGTGAGAATGAATGTGTGCATGCCTGGGGGATGGTGAGGGAGTGGTGTGAAAATGAATGGGAGCTTGCCCGGGTGTGTGTGTTTGTGTGTATGTGAGGGAGCCAGAGAGAGTGAGAGCATGAGTGTGTATGAGAAAATCCAGGGGAGTAAGAGTTTGTGTGGGGGGTGTGTGTGGAGGAGGAGAGAGTGTCTTAGAGCCTGAGAGTGTGTCAGTGTCTGTGAGAGTGAGAGGTTATGGTGGGTATAAGAGCATGAATGTGTATGTATGTGACAGTGTATGTGTGAGAGAGAATGGACATGTGAGTATGTGTGAGAGAGAGAGGATAACCTCCTAATTCTTGACAATATCAGGGTGACTGGAAATCAAGAGCTCCCACGTATGGACAGCAGGGGCTTTTTAAAATCCTTGATAGTTTTAATTATTGGGTGTTATTTGATATATGTGCTGTTTTGAAATATTTTATTGGTGTTTGTAAAAAATGTATATGATTTTAATTAATAGAAATTCTGTTTATCAGTAGTTGTAAAATATTATTTTATTAGTATGGTTTTACTATTAAAACTGATGCTTTATGTTTCTTGATTTTATTTGTTTTATGAGAAATGGTGGTTCTGTTTTTCCATTGTTAATACAGAGTCTGGCTTCTTGGGGTTTCCATTTCAGTTTTTGTCTAATTTGTGCTCCTTTATTTTGTATTCTGTATTTGGTGAGGGTCTGTCTCTGCTCTGTGTGTGTGACCATGATGAGAGACTCTGCTAGCATAGGGATCTGTAGCAATCTGGTGTGTTTTGTTTCCTCAGTAGGTGGTGTATTGGTATTCTAGGACTCAGTGTAATATTTACCCTTGCTTTTTCACAGGTAGGGTTATTGTTTGAGTCCTTGGTGTTATTACTGTTATGTTACGATGGGATTACAGTATAGATTTTGTGGGTCTTTTTTGCGGGGTTGTGTTAGTTCACAATGTGCCTGGCAGTGGAAGGTGTTTGTGCTGCTGTTACTGTGAGGTGACACCAGAATTTGAAAATATCTTTTAGTATGATGAGCTGTAAGGGAAACATCAAGCTCCATTGTTTGGGGGAATTTCAGTGGATGCACAGAGTTAGAGAACTGGAGGTGCAGGATTTATATTGACATTCTGTCCCTTCCTATAATTCCAGACTTCACTCTCATAGCCATATAGAATTAGTTGAATGAGGCTATCAAATAATTTTATAGTGTGAAACTGGCCAGCTTTTTAAAATTACGCAGAATACCCTTTGGACTTTTTTTTTATTAACACCAAATATTCAAAAGCTGTGTTCATCCCATCAAGTTCATATATCTCATTAAAGAGATAAATTGAATAACACAATAACTTTGTTTTATTATTGTTACTCATAAATTATAACAATAACATTAATCTTGGAATATTATATATATTTAATATAAATGAAAGGTTTTCACAAGATAGGTTGTGTCGTGAAACATTTTATTATGTATATATTTAAGGAAACATACTTAAATTGTCAAAATACATTTCGTTCGTTTAACCTTTAACCTCTGGTTTGCTAGTAGACTGAATTACTGTGTCACGAAATTATGTTTGTCTAAAAAGTGTGTCACCAACATGAAAAGTTTGGAAAGCTCTGAATTAGACCATTGCAGGTTTGCAGAATTCCGCTGCCAGGCTCATTTCCGGTACGAATAAAAGAGATCATATTACCCCTGTCCTTGCTGCACTACATTGGCTACCAGTCAAATTCAGAATTAAATTTAAGACTTTATGCTTAATAAATAAAGCAATCTATGCAGAGCAAGTGGACTGGATGAATGCAGTCATACGCATTCATACCCCGCAACGAAATCTATGCTCAGCTGGTAAAGGACTCCTTACAATTCCTTCTATCGCCACTGCCAGACTCACTTCTGTCAGGGAAAGGGCTGTTTCATTGGCTGGTCCAGGATTATGGAATTCATTACCCACTGAATTAAGGCTCCAGAGTGATTTAAGAGTTCAAGAAAGCACTGAAAACTTGGTTGTATGTACAAGTATTTCAAGTAGAAGCCAGTTAGTAGTTTGTTGCATTTTTATTTTATGTTAAAGACTTTTGTTTTTATATTTGAGTATTTTAATTTATGTAATTTTATTTTATTTTAAGTATTTATATGATAGAGGGTTTTTTTTATGATTGGTTTAAATTTTATTGTATTTTGATTTATTATGAAAAGTTGTATTTTATGTTTCATTTTATTTTAAAGAAACATTGTAAAACCGTGTGAAGCTATATACCAACATCGGTATAGAAAATTAAGAAATAAAATAAATACTTCGCTCATCTTATTCCTTTCCAGATCATTTAGAAATATATTGAAAAGCGCTGGTCCAGTACAGATCCCTGAGTCATTCTACTGTTCACCCTTTTCCACTGAGAAAATTTACTATTTAATCCTACTCTCCGTTTCCTGTTTTTTAACCAGTTTGTAATCCACGAAAGGACTTCGCCTCCTATCCCATGACTTTTTAGTTTTTGTAGAAGCCTCTCATGAGGGACTTTGTCAAACGCCTTCTGAAAATCCAAATACACTACATCTACCAGCTCACCTATATCCACATTTATTAACCCCTTCAAAAAAAATGAAGCAGATTTGTTAGGCAAGACTTGCCTTGGGTAAATCATGTTGACTATGTTCCATTAAACCATGTCTTTCTATATGTTTTGTGATTTTGATCTTGAGAATAGCTTCCACTGTTTTTCCCAGCATTGAAGTCAGGCTCACTGGTCTATAGTTTACTGGACCGCCCCTGAAGCCCTTTTTAAATATTGGGGTTACATTGGCCACCCTCCAGTCCTCAGGTACAATGGATGATTTTAATGACAGGTTACAAATTTTAGCTAATAGATCTGAAATTTAATTTTTTAGTTCCTTTAGAACAATGGCGTGCATACCATCCAGTCCAGGTGATTTGCTACTCTTTAGTTTGTCAATCTGTCCTACTACATCTTCTAGGTTCACAGTGATGTGATTCAGTTCATCTGACTCATCACCCTTGAAACCATCTCCAGAACTGGTATCTTCCCAACATCCTCATTAGTAAACACAGAAGCAAGAATTAATTAACTTTAGTTTTTCTGCAGTGCCTTATCTTCCCTAAGAGCCCCTTTAACCCCTCGGTCATCTAAAGGTCCAACAGTCTCCCTCACAAGTTTCTTATTTCGGATATATTTTTAAAAGTTTTTATGAGTTTATGCCTCTACAGCCAAGTTCATTTCAAATTCTGTCTTAGCCTACCTTGTTAGTGTTATACATTTAACTTGACAGTGCTTATCCTTTTTCCTATTTTCTTCTCTTGGATCCTTCTTCCAATTTTTTGAAGGATTTTTTTTTTTTTTTTTAGGTAAATAGCCTCTCTCACTTCACCTTTTAACCATGCCGGTAATTGTTTTGCCTCCCCCCCCCCCCCTTCTTAATGTGTGAAATACATCTGGTCTGCACTTCTCAGATTGAATTTTTAAACAATGACCATGCCTATTTTACACTTTTAAACTTTGCAACTGCACCTTTTAGGGGTTTTTTTTCTATTTTCCTCATTTTATCAGTTTCCTTTCTGAACATTTAGTGTTAGAGCTGTTGATATACTTATTGTCCCACTTCCAGTTATTAGTTCATATTTGATCATGTTATGATCACTATTGCCAAGTGGCCCCACCACCCTTAGCTCTTTCACTAAATTCTGTGTTCCATTAAGAATTACATCTAAAATAGCTTCCTTTGTTGGTTCCTGAACCAATTGCTCCATGAAGCAATTGTTTATTCCATCCAGGAATTTTATATGTCTGGCATGTCCAGATGTTATATTTACCTAGTCTATATTGGGGTAATTATGATCTCCCATTATTTCTGCACTGCCAAATTGGTTAGCTTCCCTGATCTCTTAGCATTTCATCATTTGTCTGATCATTTTGGCCAGGTGAACGATAGTATATCCTATCACTATACTCTTACCCAACACACATGGGATTTTTACCCATGTAGATTCTACTGAGCATTTACTCTCGTGTATGATTTTTCTCACAGGACAAGCAGGATGGTAGTCCTTACATATGGGTAACATCACAGGATGGAGCCCAATCATGGAACAATTTTGTCAGTTTCCAGAACTTTGACTGGCCCCTACTGGGTATGCCTAGCATGACACTAACCCTGCAGCCAGCAGGGGTCCCCCTTCAGTCTTCATTTTCCCGCGCAGCAGTAGCCTCGCAGTTAAGGAGCTCTGCAGAGATTCCTGACAGGAATTTTCCTCACGGAATTAATAAAAGTTAATTTGCCCCACAGGGGTCCCTCCTTTAACTTTTTCAAACCGCCGTACTCCGGTAAGTTTTTACCCGTTTTTCGTTGATTACCGTCGAGTTTGGCCCTCACGGCCTATTGGCCGTCGACCGTACCGCGGCTCAATTTTTTCCATGGCCATGGTATCGGGGTTCCGTCGGTGCCCGGACTGTAATCGCACCATGTCCATCACAGACCCCCATAAAGTCTGTGTAATGTGTCTTGGACGAGAGCACGATGTCTTGACCTACACCAAATGTGCCCTAATGACACCAAAAGGTCGCAAGGCCAGAATGGAGAAGATGGAACTTCTATTCCGTGCTCAAACCCCGACTCCGTCCATTGCGTCAACGTCGTCAGAACCGGCTCAGTCAACTTCGCGCCAGCATCGACCACCGCCCGGTGACCGTCCAGCGTCGATGACATCTTGGCCTTCGACACCCTCTACTCCCCCTCAGGACTGAGGGGATCGTAGAGTCAAACATCGACACTGAAAGTCTCGGACCATCAAGGGAGCGAAATCATCGACCTCGCCATCATCCAAGCCGCCGTCGAAGAAACCCCATCCAGAAAATGCACCGACCTTTTTGGCAACCGGGTCACCAAGGCAACCCTCACCCGACAGGGTATCGGGAGCCGCGAATCCACCTCTAACGGTGGTCCCTCCGGCTATGCCTCTCCCTCATTCTGTTCCGGAGCCGGGGCTGCTTGCTCCAGGTCTCCGAGAAGAACTGGACCGGATGGTTCAGGAGGCCATCGACAAGGCGATGCAATGACTCCCGGTTCCTCTGGCACCGACACCGGTACCGATTGTGGAACCGACCACCGACCCAATTCCGGCGGTGTTGGCACCGCTGCTTTCCAGGATGGAAGCGCTCATTGCCGCTTTTCCACCAATGGACTCCGAATCACCGATGGCTCCGGTGCTCTCCCCGCTTACTTTGTCATCGGGAGGAGAAGAAACACTGTTCCGCATCCCTCCATCAGGAGTTCTGCCTGAGCCATCGATGCCAATACGTCCCTCGCCACCGATCCAACCATCTTTGCCGATACGCCCATCGGCGCCACCGAACCATCAATCGATGCCTGCGCTGGTGCCTTCAATGCCTTCATCGGTGCCTCCAGTTATTCCTTCGATTCCTTCGGAGCCTAGACCAGGATCCTTGGGTATCCCACCACCCTGTCCCCCTGTAGCTCCTAGAGAGACAGGTGCTGATCCCTATGATACCTGGACTGATGATTCCTCCCCAGACACCGATGATTTGCCTTCATCCACTGAAAGTAGAAAGCGTTCTCCTCCAGAGGACCTTTCCTTTATACATTTTGTGAAGGAAATGTCTGAATTGGTTCCCTTCCAATTACAAACTGAACAGGATGATAGACATTAGATGATGGAGTTGCTTCAGTTCCTGGATGCTCCCAAGGAAATAACCTCCATCCCTATCCACCAGGTTCTTCTGGATCTCCTCAAGAAGAACTGGGAACATCCTGGCTCCATTGCTCCTGTCCACAGAAAAGCTGACACTACCTATTTGGTGCAGTCAGCTCCAGGTTTTCAAAAACCTCAATTGGATCACCAATCTGTAGTGGTAGAATCCGCACAGAAAAGAGCAAAAAGATCAAAGCCTCTCACGTCTTTATTTATGTATTTATGTATTTATTTATTTATTTATTTATTTATTTAAAGTCTTTTCTATACCGTCGTTAAGCGGATGCCATCACAACAGTTTACAATAGGGCACAAAAACTGTTGAATACAGTTTCTGGAATTCTAAACTCTTAAACAGGTGCCGTTATTTTACTGTAACAAAGTTTCATAAAAAATAAAAGTTTAGTTGGCAAGGAACAGAAGTTTCTAGATGCCATTGGTCACCGTGTCTTCCAAGGATCAATGCTCATATCCCGAATTGCCGCTTATCAGCTCCATATGACCCAATATAGTAGGGTCATTTTTAAGCAGATACAAGATTTAACAGACTCCCTGCCTCAGCAATTTCAAGAGCAACTCGAAACCCTAGTAAACAAAGGGTTTGAGGCAGGCAAGCATGAGATCAGATCATCCTGTGATATTTTTGATACTGCTACTAGAGTATCTGCAGCAGCTATTTCAGCAAGGAGATGGGCCTGGCTCAAGTCTTCTGACCTTCGCCCTGAGGTACAAGACAGGTTATCTGACCTACCCTGTGTAGGAGATAATCTGTTTGGAGAACAGATTCAACGGACGGCGGCAGAACTTAAGGACCATCATGAGACTCTGATAGCTCTGTCTGATACCTTATGACTACTCTTCAAAACAGCCCTTCCGAAAGGACTCTAAAAAGTCATTCTTCCACCTGAAGAAGTCCTACCCGCCACCAGCCAGATCCCGTTCCACAAGACCTTTTCAGAAAGCCCAGTCTCATCAGACACGGAAACAAAAACTGCAAGCAGCTCCTCAACCAAGTCCTGCTTCAGGTTTTTTACTTCTACCTAGAGAGCAACAGCCAGCTTCTATTGCCTCACATAGCAGTGGGAGGTCGATTGTGCCACTTCAACAACATATGGCACTCAATCACCTCAGACCAATGGGTATTGGCGATAATTGCTCAAGGTTTCTATCTGAACTTTCTCTTCCCACCACCGGACTCCCCACCTCTACCGAGAACATCCGATCACTCCATCCTTCTGGATCAGGAGGTCTCCCTCCTTCTCCAGTCCAAGGCAATAGAACCCGTACCCTACTCTCAGCACGGCCTAGGGTTCTATTCCAGGTACTTCCGAATCCCCAAAAAATCGGGAGGCATTCGACTTATTCTGGACCTACGGGCCCTCAACAAGTACCTCCAGCGAGAGAAGTTCAAGATGGTAACCTTAGGCTCACTTCTTCCTCTTCTACAAAGAGGAGACTGGCTCTGCTCTCTGACCTCCAGGACGCATACACTCATATTGCGATAACTCCATCTCATCGCAAATACCCAAGGTTTCTCGTAGGCCCCAAGCACTCCCAGTACCGAGTGCTACCATTCAGCCTAGCGTCTGCGCCACGAGTCTTCACGAAATGCCTCGTAGTGGTTGCAGCCTTCCTAAGGACTCAGGGTGTTCACATCTACCCCTATCTAGACGATTGGTTAATCAAGGCTCCCACTCAGCAAACTGCTCTGTTGTCCCTCAATCTAACCTTACACACTCTAATTTCATTAGGATTTCTCATCAATTACGAAAAATCCTCTTTAGTCCCATCTCAAACCTTGTCGTTCATTGGGGCAGACTTGGACACCTTGCAGGCAAAGGCTTTTCTATCTCGACAGCGAGCTCTCACTCTCGTGTCTCTTGCGCACCAGCTGCAGTCTCAGCACTCCGCGACTGCACGCCACTTTCTCATCCTCCTGGGCCACATGGCATCCTCAGTGCAAGTCACACCAATGACCCGTTTGGCCATGAGAGTCATGCAGTGGACTCTACGGTCACAATGGACTCAAAGCATTCAGCCCCTGTTGACCATTGTCCATGTAACTGACTCACTCCGTCAGTCTCTTGCCTGGTGGAGAATCAGAACAATCTCCTCCAAGGCTTGCCCTTTCAGGCTCCAGACCCTCAATTAACTCTCACCACCAATGCTTCCAACCTCGGCTGGGGAGCCCATGTGGCCAATCTGCAGCACCAAGGATCTTGGTCTCCAGAGGAAGCCAAACACCAAATAAATTTCCTGGAGCTTCGAGCAATCAGATATGCTCTCAGGGCATTTCAGGATCGCCTCTCAAATCAAGTTATCCTGATCCAGACGGACAAGCAGGTGGCCATGTGGTACATCAACAAACAGGGAGGCACGGGCTCCTTCCTTCTGTGTCAGGAAGCTGCACAGATATGGGCGGAAGCTCTCTCCCATTCGATGTGCCTCAGGGCCACCTGGTTGCTGGGAGTGGACAATGTGTTGGCAGACAAGCTGAGTCGCATCTTTCAACCGCACGAGTGGTCTCTCAACTCCTCAGTAGCGAACTCCATCTTCCAACAATGGGGATATCCTCAAATAGACCTCTTTGCGTCTCCTTAAAACCGCAAAGTAGAGAACTTCTGCTCTCTCATTCACAGCAAACACTCTCAACCCAGAGACGCATTATCCCTCTCGTGGGCAACCGGTCTACTTTATGCATTCCCTCCACTTCCTCTTCTCTCGAAGACTCTCGTGAAGGTATGTCAAGACAAGAGAACCATGATCCTGATAGCACCTCACTGGCCACGCCAAGTGTGGTTCCAATACTTCAGGATCTCGCCATTCGCAGGCACTTTCCCTTGGGAAAAGACCTGCTTCTGATCACTCAAAACGACGGGTGCCTCGCCACCCCAATCTTCAAGCCTTATCCCTGATGGGCATGGATGTTGGAAGGTTAATCCTTCAGCCACTTAACCTTTCTGAACCAGTTTCCCATGTCTTGATTGCTTCACAGAAGCCCTCCACGAGAAAATCTTACTCGTACAAATGGAACAGGTTTACATCATGGTGCTCTTCTCAGTCCCTTAACCCCTTTACCGGTCCAATCACAAAGTTTTTGGACTATCTCTGGCACTTGTCAGAGTCAGGTCTAAAAGTTTCTTCCATCAGAATGTATGTCAGTGCAGTAACTGCCTTCCATAAAGGTGTCGGGGATGTACCCATATCATTACAACCCCTTGTAACATGTTTTCTGAAAGGCTTGCTTCACCTCAAGCCTCCACTGCGTCCTCCTGCCCCTTCTTGGGACCTTAACTTGGTTTTGGGTCGGCTCATGGAACCACTATTCGAGCCTCTTCACTCCTGTGACCTTCCATATCTCACATGGAAAGTTATTTTGCTTTTGGCAATCACTTCAGCTCGCAGAGTTAGTGAATTACAGACCCTAGTTACCTATCCGCCTTACACTAAACTTCTACAGGACCGGGCAGTACTCCGGACTCACCCTAAATTCTTACCCAAGGTAGTTTCAGATTTTCATCTGAATCAATCCATCATACTACCTACCTTTTTTCCCAGGCCCCATTCCAATCCAGGAGAACAGGCTCTGCATACCCTTGACTGTAAACTGGCTCTAGCTTTCTACCTAGACCGTACAGTTGCCCACAGGGAAAGCATTCAATTGTTTGTCTCTTTCCATCCTAACAAGTTAGGAAAGCCTGTGGGTAAGCAGACTCTCTCCTCCTGGTTGGCGGACTGCATATCCTTTTGCTATCAGCAAGCGGGCATTCCATTTCAAGACCGTGTTAAAGCACACTCTGTGAGGTCCATGGCGACTTCAGTAGCTCACCTACGATCGGTGCCACTTCCTGACATTTGTAGGGCTGCCACTTGGAGTTCTTTCCACACCTTTGCAGCTCACTGTTGCTTGGACAAAGCCGGAAGACAGGATTCCATCTTCGGCCAGTCTGTCCTTCGTAACCTGTTTACAACGTGACGAACCAACACCCTTCTGCCTGCTAGTTAGGGTTCAGGATGCCCTCGACAAAATTTTGTCCCTGTCCTAGTGCTTTGCACGTCTGGATACATTTGGTGCATTTCTCGGACATCCTCAGCTCAGTACTCATCCATATGTGAGGACTACCATCCTGCTTGTCCTGTGAGAAAGCAAATGTTGCTTACCTGTAACAGGTGTTCTCACAGGACAGCAGGATGTTAGTCCTCATGAAACCCGCCTGCCGCCCCACGGTGTTGGGTTCGTAACGTTTTCTTATTTTATTTTTCGGCATTGCCTGTAGCTTTTAAACAAGACTGAAGGGGGACCCCTGCTGGCTGCAGGGTTAGTGCCGTGCTGGGCATGCCCAGTAGGGGCCAGTCAAAGTTCTGGAAACTTTGACAAAAGTGTTCCGTGATTGGGCTCCATCCTGTGATGTCACCCATATGTGAGGACTAACATCCTGCTGTCCTGTGAGACCACCTGTTACAGGTAAGCAACATTTGCTTTCTCCTGTTAAACTCTATACCTTCCTGTATGAAAGTGCTACACCCCTACCAAGTTGATCCTCCCTGTCATTGTGATATAATTTGTACCCTGATATAGCACTGTCCCATTGGTTATCCTCCTTCCATAAGTCTCTGAAATGTCATTTATGTCTCTCTCGTCATTCACCACTACACATTCTAACTCTCCCATCTTCTTAGACTTCTGGCATTGGCATACAGACATTTCAAAGTGCATTATTTATTTGTATTAACTACCTGCTTTTCAGTTGATATGGATAATTTGGAATTCTTTAAGATCCATTCCTCTGAACCAAGCACGACTGAGTGACTGTCAGCTTTCCCCCTTGTAGGACTTCTTTCAATCTATTAGCCAATATTTTTGTATACATTTTTATGTCTATATTAAGTAGGGAGATGGGTCTATATGATGAAGTAAGATGGTGATCTCTGCCTGATTTAGGGAGCCCCACAATGTTGGCTGTTTTCATAGAGTCTGGCATTTCCCCCATGCCACCATCTGTGAAAATTAAAGTTCTGAGAGAATCCAGTAAAAGTAGATTCAAGACTTTATAGAAACATGTTAGTCCATCATGCAGTAATTTTGGAATTTTGTAAGGGGCTATTGAGTTTATTCAAGTGCTGACTTGGTAAAAAAAAATTGCAGTGTTAACCATTTTAAGAATCTTTCTCCTCCCAAGCTGCTGTCTGGATCAGCTGAATACAAAGATTCGTAATAGGCTCTCAAGATAGCACCGATCTCTTTAGAGGATGATGTCATCTTTTTCTAGCTATTTTTAAGCCCTGTGATGTCAGAAGTGCTGAATTTCCCTTTGACCAAATTTGCAAGCATCTTGCCTGTCTTATTGCCATGCAAATAGAATTGATGCTTTAATGCAAAAAGAGTTGAAGTGGGTCTTAAGTGTTAATTTTTCTGTTAATAGTTTTTGTGATATCCAAAATTCATTTTTAGCTTCAGCTGTTTTGGATAGGTTATAGTTCCTTTCAGTCTGTTCCAGTCCCCAAGTTAAGTTTGATTTGCTTAGCCATAATAATTTCCTTTTGTAACACTGCTTTAGTGGTTTCCCACATTAAAATCGGATTTTATTTATGCTGAATGTTATGGTTTTCAATTTCCACCTATTTAGTTTACAAATACTAACCGAACTCTGTATCTTTCACTAGCCTGGCTGGCATTTTCTAATTAACCAGGCTTTTTTCTTGTAGTTCCAATGTACGTGTAACTGAGCAGTGATCTGAGATTACTAATGGTTCAATAGTAGAAAAATTTCAGATAGGAAAAAGTAACTAAAAAAAAAAATGAAAAGATAATCAATCCAAGACTTTCCATCATGTGACCTAGCATAAGGCCGATACAGTACAGTGCGCTCCCCATTGGAGCGCACTGTAAACCCACAATTTGCACGCACGTTTTCGAAGTGCTAGCTTTACAGCCTTATTCAGTAAGGGGTAATAGCGCGTCGGAAACGCGCATCCCCCCCCCCCCGAGACTAATAGCGCCCGCAACATGCAAATGCATGTTGATGGCCCTATTAGTCATTCCCATGCGATACAGTAAGTAAAATGTGCAGCCAAGCCGCACATTTTACTTTAAGAAATTAGCACCTACCTAAAGGTAGGTGTTAATTTCTGCTGGCACCGGGGAAGTGCACAGAAGGCAGTAAAAACTGCTTTTCTGTGCACCCTCCGACTTAATATCATGGTGATATTAAGTCGGAGGTCCCAAAAGTTAAAAGTTTAAAAAAATTAAAAAAAAAAATTTTAAATCAGCCCCCATGGCTCGCGGGTTGAAAACTGGACGCTCAATTTTGCCGGCATCCGGTTTCCAAACCTGTGGCTGTCAGCGGTCCCTAATTTAAATATTTTGTTTTACTGTATCGCGCGCACAGGCCAGTGTCCTGAGCGCTCACCCGCTCTCCCGCGAACTTTACTGTATCGGCCTGATAGTGAGTGAAATTTCTTGTGATAGGATTAAGGTTTCTCCAAATATCTGAGACTTGGAGCATCTCGCATAAAAATGGGATTCCTTTATTTTTGCCTACCATTGTAATATTACTTTTAGTCTGATAGTCCATATAAGGATCTTTAATGCAATTCATGTCTCCCCCAGTTTTTATTGATGCTTTCCCCAGAGATATTTTATTTTTTTTATTTAAAAACTCTTCTATACCGTCGTTAAGTTGGAGAACCATCACAACGGTTTACATATAGGCACGATAACAATTATGAGTGGTATAGATTACAACTTGAACATGTGCCATCATAGTACGGTAACAATAAAGTGCAATAAGCTATATGTTTAAGTAAGCTAATCAGTTTGGTATGACAATTTATCAACAGTACAAAATTAACATTATTGTGAGTTTGTTCAGTGCGTCCATCTTAATCAATTGTTTTTCTCCTTCTCTTTGTCTTTATCGAAAGCTTGTTTATAGAGCCAGGTTTTCAGGTTAGATTTAAAGATTTTCAGATTTCTCTGGAGCCTTAATTTGAGAGGCATGGTGTTCCATAGTACAGGGCCAGCCAGTGACAGTGCTCTTTCCCTTATATAATATGAGAAATCACTGATGTAAAAAAGAAATGATCATAAGTATTTGGGCCATTAACACTAAGATACCGTATTTTCCGGCGTATAAGACGACCCTCCCTTTTTATACACATTTTTAAGAAAAATAATAATTTTACACTCAAACAGGAGCAACCCTATCTATGAAAGTGCAACACTACAAATACCGTATATCAGGCCCTAAAAACCAATACACCTCTTATTAGGAAAACAGAACTAGCAAGCAGCTAGAGATCCCCACACAGAAATAATTGTAAAACTATACTAATAAGCAGAATAAATGTTTCAAAACAGCTATGAACAGAATAACATCCAACAATTAAAAACTCATAAAAACTATTAAACATTCTCCAAACACCAATAAAATATTTCAAAAAAGCAGACACATCACATAATATTAAATAATTAAAATGGCAGTCAATCAAGAAAAATAAACTTAAAAAGCCACCTTTACTTACCCCCTCCAGCAGCTCTCGTATTCCTCTTCCTCTTCCTTAGGGCCCATGTCTCTCACACACACACCATACCAGTCATGCCCCATGATCAGTTTCTGTGTCTCACACACCAATCATTTCCCAAACAGTCTTTGACACACACACCAGACACCTTCCTGAACAGTTTCTCTCATGCCATACACACACACAGGCTTCCCACTCCTGTGTTCTGCTTACCGTACATATACGGGCTTCTCACTCTCATAATCACTTTCTCTGTCTCACACACACACACACCAGTCTCTCTCTCATTTCCATGCTCGCTCTCCACGTGCACAGGCTTCTCATTCCCTGAATCACATTCTTTCTCTCACATTCACACACACCAGTCTTTCTCTCACACACACCGTCACCTTATCAACCAGTCTCTCTCTCATGCACGCACACACACAGCCCTCCCACTCCCATGCTCTCTCTCACATAATCAGGCTTCTTACTCCCATGCTCTCTCTCACATAATCAGGCTTCTTACTCCCATGCTTTCTCACATACCCAGATTTCTCACTTCCATGCTTTTTCTCTCTCACACACTCTCATACACATCAGTCATCTCTCTGAGCAGTCACTTTCATTGTCTCTCACATATACACACACATGAGCTCTCTGACCAGTTTCTCTCAATCACACACATGCTCTCAATCAAATGCATTCTCTCACTTACAGGCTGGCTGGCTGCTTCTCTCTCTCTCTCTCTCTCACTCCCTCTCCCCTCCCCCGCGCACAAATGGTAGCAGCTGCAGCCTCCTCCTCCAGCCCCCGCAGGCCAAGAAAGAAGAATCCCATCGGCCGCGGGAGGCTCACGCTGCTGTCTCCTTTCCCTATTATCAGCTGCTTCGATTGCTCGGGGGTCGATGCTGCTGTCGCCGCTGCTATTTTTTCACGCGGCACGGCTCTTTCTCCTTCCCGCGCACCGCGTATCACTTCCTGTTCCGGGTCAGAGGGGGGTGGCGGGAAGAAGAAAAGGCCAGCCGCGGATGCCACGGCTTTTTTTTTTTTTTTTTGCACCGCTGCCGTTCCCGCTGGGCTTGAACGTGCTGATAGCCCAGCGGCAACGGCAGCAGGGAAGGAAGAGCAGCGGGAGAGACCGGGAGCACGCGACACACCTGCCGGTGCTTGGCGACACACCGGTGAGAAGCGCTGCCCTATAAGACGATACCCGGCGTATAAGACGACCCCCGACTTCTGAGAGAATTTTCAGGGCTTAAAAAGTCGTCTTATACGCTGGAAAATACGGTAATAGGTTTCCCAAAAAGCAACCCTAGTTCTATATTATAGCGTAGCGTCCATCAGGATCCAATAGAGACTTTTTAGTCTCTATTGGATCTATTAGAATCACCACCCTATGGATTTTTTATGATCCTTGAGCCACATATACTTGTCCCACCCATTTATTTTTTTGTTTTTGTTGTGCAGTATTAAACATAATGGTCTCCTGTACAAAGAAACAGTTCTCTTAAATATATTTAAACGAGAGAACTTTTTCACGCTGAATTGGAGTGCCCAGTCAGCAACGTTCAAGTTATGTATTTAACTGACATGCCCATCGCTTTGATTCTTAGCTACGCACAGGGAGCCTTCAAATACTATCACACTAGGCCCAGATAAAGTGTCCCCCCCTGTTTAGTGACACTACAATAATTTGTTGGGTAAAATGACGAATACACATGCCACCCATCCCCCCCTTTTCCATTTGAATCTCATCCTCCCTCCCATTCCTTCCAACCTCTCATCCCAGATTATTTCCATGTTTCCCCTCTCCAAGAAATATGCTCTCTATCAAGAGCTATTGTATATGAGCATATGCCATTCCCTGATCCTGTCCATTAACCCCCAACTATAATGCATAAAGTTCCAGTAATCCATTAGGATACATTCTGAAAACATTGACAAACCTTATTAATAACTATGTTAAAGTCTAGTCAGAATAACATGTAAATAAATTGCGTAACCCTTAGCGGGGTGTTTTAAGTCCCAAGGGTACACAGTCTTATTTATATCTTCTGGGGCTGCTCCAGCTAACCATCCACTCCCACACTGACTCTTAATCCCTGGGAGGAATCCTTTTTATGGGGGGAAACTCTCATTTATGGCCCAGACAATGAAAGAAGGTTACAAGTGTGTGTGCTGTACTTTAAGGTGAGAGGCTGTAAAAACTTAAAATGGACCAGGACTGCTTGTTAAAATAAAGTTTACTGATTAAAGTTAAATAAAGTTCAGTGTCCAAAATGAGTGTACGTCTGACGAGTTAGAGTTCTTTCTATGTAGGTAGGTGTCTTTATTAACAGACCTGTGGAACAGACGGTTCCTCAACCGCCCCCGGTTGAAGAACCGTCGTTCCCTGTAAATAGTTACCCAGTTTCCATATGTTCATGTTTTTCTCTTGTACGCATCTTTACTGTTCTATGTAATGACACTGCCAAAAAGTTTTAAGTTATCTGTAAACCGACACGATGTGCAAACGGTTGTCGGTATATAAAAACCTATAAATAAATAAATAAATAGAGCCCATGGTGATGTTAAATGTGCTTATTCTCCCAGCGGCTCTGCTGTGGGAATCCTAATGGAGAGGTCCCCTTTGCTTTGCAAAAATTCTATCTTTAGACATCATCTCTCCCATGGGCACCCAGTCTGTTCTGATTCTGTAGGTGGAAATCCAGATGGGATATTCTTTTCTTGCTCTTCCTTCCTTTTGTTCAGTTGTCATTTTCCTTTGCTGTTACTACACGTGATGTCTCTGGAGGAAAAATCTGGGGACCAGGCTATTAATCCTGAACTGAAATCCCAGTGGAGAAAGGGGATCCAAAAACCTCCCCACTACTCTGTAGTTCCAAAAAAATTCTTTTTATTTCTCAGGATAGTTTCTTTGCCCTCACTGTCTCTCGCAGCAGGAGCCAGTAGAGTAGTCTCACAGGTCTTTGGTCCTCTGTAGAGAGCCCCTTGGCCCAAAGGGGTATCAGGCTTTAAAAGTCTAACTGACTGTAAATTATAAGAAGGGTGAGGTATTTCTTCTAAAGGAAAAATCCATTGGGCAAGACTGGGAGGTCCTCCCAGAGTGTGGAAAAAATACATGTTGTGTCTGCAGCTGCTCTCTCTAACTGAACCCCTGAGTCTTAAAATGGCTGGGCTAAATAGCACTGAGTCATCCAGTCAGAATCTCTAGATGGGAGGGTCTGAAGGTTGTAAGTGTTATAAAGTTAGGGATAATGGTATCTAGTGGCCAGGCCTGGTAATGGTACACAGTCGTATACCAAATATTTTGCAGAATAGCAGTAGTGGTAAATCCATTGCCAAATTTGTGGTCATATTTCAGTTGCTGTCTGTACCTTACATTTGAAAAATTGACTGAATTTCCAATTAGAATAAGAAATTGAACTATTGAATTGAGCCGGGAATAACTAGGGCCATTACCACTACTGCTACTATAAAATGTTCCAGCTGTAGTAATAACTTTCTTTAGAACTTAAATCCAGAAGAAATATAAAAAAATTTTTAAAGTCAGACACATTTAGGCTATCATTACTTCTTATCAGGAACAGTTATTTGTAAAAGTGTCAATATGTTGATTGATTTCATAATTCAAAAATAAATTCAGCCTTCAGCACAACATACCATTGTAGAAACTCAACAATTGAAATGGCTAAAATTACTAATCTGAATATGTAGAGCAACATAAATTCCAATTGCCTGTACTTGAATTCCAATATCTGGCAAGAAATGAAAAAAGAAACAGCTGCTCTGCATTAGAGCTGCTGCTAATAGACTAACTAACAGCAGCTAGCAACTAATGAATTTATTTTTCCAGTGAGGACACAAACTCTTGCACAGTTTCTAGCTTTTCAAATACATGCATGGAGCTTTCATGCCATACATGTAATTTTGCTGGAAATTGTAAATTTCCTAGCGTGTAGCCAGATGGACTCAGAACAAGTGGGTATAGTGTGCTCGTGCTAGCAGTTGGAGATGGATCTGACGTCAGCACGGGTACATATACCCCCACAGGAAGTGAGACAATTCAGTAATTTCCGTCTCCAAAGCAGTTTGGAGAGCCTGCACGCTCGCTGAGCATGTTTCCAATACTACTTTCTACTTTCTACTTGCTAAAATTCTACAGAACAACGAGCCCCGCACTCCTGCGGTGATACCTTCGGGTCCCTCCCCCAGTTGAGTTTCCCGGGGTGATTTCCGCGATCCCTCGGAGGTCTACGCCTCGGTCCGGTGGCCGAATCACGGCA
The DNA here is from genome assembly GCF_901001135.1 of Rhinatrema bivittatum. Classification (NCBI taxonomy): domain Eukaryota; kingdom Metazoa; phylum Chordata; class Amphibia; order Gymnophiona; family Rhinatrematidae; genus Rhinatrema; species Rhinatrema bivittatum. The sequence goes on along the minus strand of NC_042619.1, from coordinate 133,954,640 downwards.
GAGACCTAGCCCCCAAGCAAGAAGGGCTTGGGTCGGGCTGAGAGGCGCCTCGGTACCCGGCGTGGACCTAGAGGCAGTGGGTGCATTTCCTCAAGCGCGGCAGTGAAGGTATTTCCCCTCTCCCCCGCAGCCGGAGACCGCCCGGATTCCAGCCGGGAAGCGCTGAGGATCAGGTAAGGCATACATCTCTTACTTTTGGTCTCCGAGGTACGAGGATCGGCGGCGTTGCCTGTAGGCGGCACGCTGCGGAGGTCGCCATTTTGTCGGCCTTGTTCAGGTATTGAGCGCCCATGATAGGCGCCTGTAGCGTATATTGCTGGCCGCATATTGTTAAGCGTATATTGTATTGACCGCATATTATTGAGCGCATATTGTATATCATTTAGCGCTGACCGCATATTGTTAAGCGTATATTGTATTGAGCGTATATAGCTGCCGCATATTATTGAGCGCATATTGTATTGAGCGCATATTGTATTGAGCGTATATTGCTGCCGCATATTATTGAGCGCATATTGTATTGAGCGCATATTGCTGCCGCATATTATTGAGCTCATATTGTATTGAGCGCATATTGCTGCCGCATATTATTGAGCGCATATTGTATTAGGCACATATTCTTCAGCGCGCAATGGAACATTCGAATGCCCCGGCGTCTCCGGCGGCGCCTCCTGATTCCGGCGTGAAAGCTCTCTGCCTCTGCTCAGCATGCCAGCTTACAGCCACGCAGAGCGAGGAGCCAGACTCCCTTTGTGCCCAATGTGAGGAGGCAGTGGGAGTCTCGGGCCAGGACCAGTCTCAACCGAGGTTTGCTGACAGTTCCCCAGGGGCCACCCCGGATCTAGCGGGCAGTCTCGAACAACCTGGGATCCCAGGGGACCTGGTACCCCGACGACTAGAGACCGCCTCTATTTCCTGGGTGGATCTCTTTAAGGGGATCCATGCCTTTGTACAGATGCAATCAGCTTCCCGTCCAGGCCCTGCTGCTGCTGCTGCTCCAGCTGATCCTGCCCCTGGACCTTCGCGCCCTTATCGTGGGCAAGAACGCCCGCCTCCAGGCAGTCCGGTTCAGGCGGACCCTGATGTTTTAGAGGACGAGTCCGAACCCTCCGAGGAGGGGGAACTTCCCTCGGGGATTGAGCCATATCGAACCATGAGGCGGTTCTTTCCCAAGGAAGATCTCTCCGACCTGGTATCTCAGTGCCTGGCGGAGTTGGCTATTTCAGGCCCCAGCACTACGGTGCCATCTACACAGAACCCTCTGCTGGAAGGTCTTCGTCCTACAGCCCGCCATTTTCCCTTCTTGCAAGCCACACAGCAACTGATAGATTTGGAATGGGCTGCACCAGCGGCCTCATTCAAAGGGGGTCGGGCCCTGATGGGCATGTACCCCCTGGATCCGGCAATCAAGGAGATGCTGGCGTGCCCTCAGGTGGACGCCTTGGTTAGCGCGGTGGTCAAGCGCACTACCATTCCAGTTGAGGGGGGGCGGCCCTCAAGGACCCTCATGACCGGCGACTGGACGCCATCCTGAAACAGACCTTTGAGGTGGCAGCTCTATCTTTGCAAATCGCAACCTGCTGCACAGTGGTGACGCGTTCCTGTTTGTCACAGGTCAGGAACAATGCTCCAGCAGCAGACATGGAGTCCGCTCTCTCGTTCCTCACGGATGCTGCATCCGACCTAGTCCGTACAACAGCCAAGGGGATCTCATCCTCTGTAGCTGCCAGGAGGCAGCTCTGGATATGGAATTGGTCAGCCGATGCTCCTTCTAAGACACGCCTCACCAGAATGCCCTTTAAGGGCTCTCTCCTGTTCGGCAGCGACCTTGATAAACTGGCCAGCACATGGGGCGCCTCTCCAGTACCTCGACTGCCGGAAGATAGGTTCAAGAGGAACCAGCGCGCCTTTCAAGGCCATCCAGAGGCAGAAGCTCCCAACGCTTCACTCCCTATAGGAGTCGCTTACCAGGCGCCTCGTCCTCAGGCCAGGGAACCAGTCCCTTTCGGACCAAGCAGCAGAAGAGGGGAGCTGGCTCGGGTTCAGGGCCCGGCCGCGCCTCCCAATGAGAATCAGCCGATCCATCCGGGGGACGGAGCCATAGGGGGCAGGTTAACCCTCTTCTAACCCAGATGGGTCGAGATTACGTCGGACCAGTGGGTCCTCGCCATCATCCGAGAGGGGTATTATCTGGACTTCCATCATCTCCCTCCGGACAGGTTTGTGGAATCTCCGTGTCCAATCCACAAGAAGGCAGCATTGGAAGCTACCCTGGCGAGGCTCCTGTCCTTGAAAGCCATAGTCCCAGTACCTGCATGGGAAATGGATTCTGGACATTATTCCATTTATTTCATGGTACCCAAGAAAGAGGGCACTTTCCGGCCCGTACTGGACCTCAAGTCAGTCAACCGATACTTAAGGGTCCCGAGGTTTCGCATGAAACTCTGCGCTCAGTCAAGAGACCGCAGTACAGCCAGGAGAATTCCTCAACGGCCTTAGACTTGTCATAAGCCTACCTGCATAGCCCCGATCCATCCGGATCATCAGCGCTACCCTACACTTCAAGGTTCTGGGATGCCACTTTCCAATTCCAGGCTTTGCCCTTCGGGCTAGCCACGGCACCGCGGACCTTCACCAAGGTGATCGTAGTGGTAGCAGCGGCGCTCAGACGGGAAGGAATCCTGGTCCATCCCTACCTAGACGATTGGCTGATCAGGGCGAAATCACGAGAGGAGAGCCATCGGGCAACCAACAGAGTGATCGCCCTTCTGGAAAGCCTGGGATTGGTAGTCAACCTAAACAAGAGTTGTCTACAGCCTTCCCAAACACTGGACTACCTGGGAGTCCAGTTCGACACCCAGGCAGACAAAGTCAGTCTCACCACCAAGAGAAGGTTAAAACTTCAGACGCGTCTCCGGTCCTTGATGGGAGCCAGCCGGCCCATAGCTTGGGATTATCTGCAGGTTCTCGGCCTCATGGCATCCACCCTGGAAGTGATACCCTGGGCAAGGGCCCATATGAGACCTCTGCAATGCTCCCTGCTCTCTCGCTGGAGCCCTCGCTTCCGGAATTACTCCGTGCATCTACCTCTGCCACCCAGAGTACGGACCCAGTTACGGTGGTGGTTGCAGCCCAACCACACGAGCAGGGGGTCGAAGATGTCCTCCCCCACGTGGATTCTGCTCACCACAGATGCCAGCCTGAGCGGATGGGGAGCACACTGCAAAGAACTCGCCGCCCAAGGGCAGTGGAACAGAGAAAGAAGCTGGGTGGAACATCAACCGTCTAGAAGCATGGGCAGTCCGGTTAGCCTGCCTGCAATTTGCTCACCGACTGCGGAACAGGGCAGTCAGAGTGATGTCCGACAACGCCACCACGGTGGCATACATCAACCGTCAGGGCGGAACCAGAAGCCGACAGGTGTCCCTAGAGATAGCCCAGCTGATGGCTTGGGCAGAGGCGAATCTTCAGGACATCTCCGCCGTCCACATTGCCGGGAGGGACAACACCACGGCAGACTTCCTCAGCAGAGAAAGCCTAAATCCGGGGGAATGGGAGGCTGTCGCCCACAGCTTTCCAGATGATTGTGGATCACTGGGGGGATTCCGGACATGGACCTACTAGCAGACAGGTCCAATGCTCAAGTACCCAGATACTTCAGCCGCAAGCGAGATCCGTTCTCTCACTGGATCGACGCCCTGGTTCAGCCATGGCCTCCAGAGACCCTGCTATACGCCTTTCCTCCGTGGCCCCTGCTGGGCACCCTTATCCACAAGATTCAGAAGCACCGGGGCCTAGTTCTTCTAGTGGCACCAGACTGGCCAAGAAGACCCTGGTACGCGGACATGAGAAGACTACTGGCAGGGGAGCCTCTTCCCCTGCCTCCTCTCAGGGACCTGCTACGTCAAGGTCCCATCCTCCACAAGGATCCAGCTCAATTCTCTCTTACGGTCTGGCCATTGAGAGGGCTAGACTGAAGAAAAGAGGTTACTCTGAGCCCGTGATAGATACACTCCTCCGAGCTCGTAAGTTTTACACTTCCCTCACCTACGTAAGGATCTGGAGAGTATTTGAAGCATGGTGCGACACTCACGGCACCAATCCACATGCGACCACAATCCCTATTGTGTTGGATTTCCTGCAGGATGGACTTCAGAAGGGTCTCCCTCAGCTCCATCAAAGTTCAGGTGGCTGCGCTGTCTTGCTTTGGTCCCAGGAGGGATGGCAAGACCATCGCCAAGCACCCAGATGTTTCTCGCTTCCTGCAAGGAGTCAAGCATATTCGTCCGCCACTAAAGTGGCCTGTGCCCTTATGGAACCTCAATCTTGTTTTGGATTTCCTCACGGGATCCACCTTCAGACCCCTTTGGGGACTGTCTCTCCGTTCTCTAACCTTGAAGATGGTGTTCCTATTGGCGGTGTGCTCAGCACGCCGCATCTCAGAGCTACAAGCACTGTCCTGCCGTGATCCCTTTCTCAGAATCACTCCTGAGGCTATCCATCTTCGTACGGTTCCCTCCTTTCTACCTAAAGTGGTTTCACAGTTTCATCTTAACCAAACCATATCCTTGCCTACCACGGCGGGTTTGAAGAAATCTGAAGAAGGGCGTTTATTACGCCATCTCGACATTGGCAGATTGCTTCCCAGATATCTGGAAGTGACACAAGAACTACGAAAGACGGACCATCTGTTCGTCCTACACAGCGGGAGGAAGCAAGGTGAAGCGGCCTCGCGGCCCACCATCGCCCGCTGGATTAAAGAAGTTATCAGAGCAGCTTACGTGGAGGCCGGGAAGTCTCCGCCTCTACAAGTCAAGGCTCATTCTACCAGAGCACAAGCGGCATCTTGGGCAGAATCCAGGATGCTGTCGCCTGCAGAAATCTGTAAAGCGGCGACGTGGTCCTCCCTCCATACCTTCTCCAGGTTCTACCGTCTGGATGTCCAGGCCAGGGAGGACTCAGCATTTGCGAGGGCGGTCCTACATGGTCCTCAGGCAGCCTCCCGCCCAGGCTAGGAGTAAAACTTTTGTACATCCCATTCGTTCTGAGTCCATTTGGCTACACGCCAGGAAATGTTGAGATTACTTACCTGATAATCTCCTTTTCCTTAGTGTAGACAGATGGACTCAGCATCCCGCCCAGCTGCCTGTGTACATGGGTTTCACCGATTCCAGGTAAGCCATGGCATTTGTTTACATAAGAGCGTACACTCTACCAGGTGTCAACGCCTTCCGGTTGTGAATGCTGGCGGTCTCCAGCCACTGTCAATCGGTCAGGGGAATCCTGTTTCACTTTTCACTGAGCGTCAGTACACACATCCATAACAGCTTTTGCAAGGAAGATTACTAAGTTGCTACGCTTCCTGTGGGGATATATATACCCCGTGCTGACGTCAGATCCGTCTCCAACTGCTAGCACGCGGATACTATCCCCATTCGTTCTGAGTCCATCTGTCTACACTAAGGAAAAGGAGATTATCAGGTAAGTAATCTCAACATTATGATCGTGACTATACGGCTTCTGGCAATATTTACAGAAGTTTTGCTCCCCATAGAGCTTTTTTACATCTAAGATTCCATAAAAATGGTCATCATGTAGCAATATAAAACGTTTTCTGGAATTCAGAAAAATTTCTGGAATTAAGAATGGGGTTGCGACCCCATTCTTTTGTATAAAGCACAACCCTTATGTTTATATCTAAATGTTGTTCAAATGTTGAGACATCATCTAGCATGATCTTTTTATGTTCTGACCACCCTAGCTCCGCATGCAGTTTTTTAGCAGTATTATTGCTCTGCATATGTGAGCTTTATTGGTGACATGAGTGCTGTAAGGCTCCCTGCAAAGCATAGGGCATTACCTATGTTATTCAAGTCTATTAAATGCATTCTCTTTTTATGTATGATTTGACTGTACAGAATAGACCTTAAAACCCTTCGTGCCCCTCCACCCCTGTTCCTTATTAGAAGAATGACTATGTGGAATGTCTCACCAAACTGTATCTCTCTATAACTCTGCAGGAGTTTACTAACTTGATCTAAGAAATCATCAATGTTCAGATCCTGAGGGTTTAACTTTCCTGAATACAAAGAATTATGAAAACCTGTAGAATGTAAATGTGCCTGTATATAAACATGTGGGGAAACGCTATGGCTTATTTTGTTTAGAACGTGCTGTATGCCTTGTTTCACAATATTTTATGCATCTATGAAAGAATCTATTCTATCTAAATTAATAAAACGAAATTCCTCTGAATAAAGCACGCCATTACAATTTTCTAAATCACGGTTCCACCTTCTCACAAATTGCACAAAATTAACCGGTTCATTTTCTACAGCTGCATTTTCAGAGGTCCCTGATATACAATTATTTACCGTCCTCCCTGAAACATTGTCATCGGTACAATTATCTAAGACCATGCTTTCACATTCTTTCTCTACTTCCTCCCTGTGCGCAGGTCTGCTGCTGTCTCTGAGTTTCTTGTCTTTTCTTTTGGAAATAGACCTTTTTGTAGTCTTTTCACGGTCTAAAATTAAAAATTATAATAATAATTAACATGGGGGGTGTCATACTTTTTTTTTTTTATTGATTTTACAATATTTTAAGAAGAATTTTCTTAAACTATAACAATATAAAATCTTACTCTTTTGTTTATCTCTTGGTTTTTGGTATGGTCTTTTGTCAGATTTCTTTGGCATATGCTGCTCATGGTCTGTTATGTAAAAGAAAAATAACATGGTAATACCTTTTCTTTTACACAGCTGTGAACTAATTGGTGGTTTACCCCGTACAGATATAAAAACTGCTTCTTACCTTCATCTGTATCTTCAGACTCTTTTCTCTTTCTTTTGGAAATAGTTTGCATCATTTTCACATTCTAAAAATTACAAAATAAAAACACATGCTTTTGATGTCTTCGTAAATAGATCTCTGCTTTGTTGGCTGTTATGAAGGAAAAAGAGACATTTGGGGGCATAGACATTAAGGAAAAACTGTTTCTTATCTTCATTTGTATTGTCAGAAATGTCTTGGGGGTCTGTTTTTTGCTCTGAGGCCTTACTGCATCCAGGCTGTTGGTCTAGGTTCAACTCTGTGTCTGTTTTTGCAATATTTTCTTGTTCTAATGATAAAACAGACAAACACTGTTTTTACTACTGTTTTTTAAAATCATATCTAAAAAAAACTATTAACTCACCTTTCAGTTTTCTTTGTTGCCTCCTTTTAGTAAGTGCCACTTCAAAAAACAAAAAACTGTCAAAGAGATGGAATCTTAAACTAACCAATTTCTAAATACCATCACCATACCACGGCAAAAGATGCTGTAGCCTTAATTATTGAGAACAAAGAGACCTCATACAAATGTGGCTGGGTTACCCTTTGCAGTGCCCAAAACGCCACTCAGGTTGTGCGGTGATAACTTTTCTGAGTGCACAACCGTCATCAAAGTTCAAATCATCGGTCTCTTTGTTAAAGGATGAAAGTAAGGACAACTTGTGTCGGTTTACTAGCAAAAAGTTAGGCAGTGAGAAATTATCATCATTATTGTCATAACATTTTACTTATCGTAGCGTTGGTAGCGTTGTAGCGGAGTGTGCAGTAAGGATATAAATGTTGGCACTGGCCCAAAGGATGAAAGTAAGGACAGACACGGCTCGTGTTTTCTTGCACCAGCTTCCTCAGGGGCCTCACAATGCCACTAGATTCCAAGCACTGCCGCTCTGCTCTGCTACTAGGCTGCAGCTATTATTCGGGCAGCCCGAATAATAGCTGCAGCCTAGTAGCAGAGCAGAGCGGCAGTGCTTGGAATCTAGTGGCATTGTGAGGCCCCTGAGGAAGCTGGTGCAAGAAACACGAGCCGTGTCTGTCCTTACTTTCATCCTTTGGGCCAGTGCCAACATTTATATCCTTACTGCACACTCCGCTACAACGCTACCAACGCTACGATAAGTAAAATGTTATGACAATAATGATGATAATTTCTCACTGCCTAACTTTTTGCTAGTAAACCGACACAAGTTGTCCTTACTTTCATCCTTTAACAAAGAGACCGATGATTTGAACTTTGATGACGGTGCACTCAGAAAAGTTATCACCGCACAACCTGAGTGGCGTTTTGGGCACTGCAAAGGGTAACCCAGCCACATTTGTATGAGGTCTCTTTGTTCTCAATAATTAAGGCTACAGCATCTTTTGCCGTGGTATGGTGATGGTATTTAGAAATTGGTTCCTTTTAGTAAGTGACATTGTATTAATAAACACAGACTTCTGCCTTTCTTTGTTTGAAGAATCCATTTCTGTTTCAAACTCCAGACTGCTGAACCTTTTCTGGTCACTGGCTATACCCTTTTTATCACCATCATTAGGGGGTGTAACCACCAACAAACCTCAAAACTTGTGTATTGAAACAAAAAAAAAAAAAAAGCTACCTGGCCTCTCTGTCATGTGATGGACATCTGCTACAAATACCCACCTTATAGAATAAGAGAATTCTCTTGCTTGGGTTATCATTTACAGGCCTTTTTGTGTGTATTATCAATATCTCTTTAGATCTGAAACCCATTTCACAAAACTACAGTCTATTGAACCTTTTGGTGATTTAATGGTTCCTGATCATTGTTTCTTCCTGATTAGATCATGATTCCAGACAACTACCCGCACCTACGTCATTACGATATACAACCCCTTTTGTTCATGAAAGGTAGTGTGTTATCAACGCCCTCTTTAGGTCTTGGGGCACTGTAAAAAAAATGTAGACTGATGTGTTTTAAGAGCCACCCCTCTTCACCCCACCCACACAACAATCCTAAAAAACAAAGGAAAGGCCTCTCTTGAATGTCTTGTCATCCTGGTCTCTTTTTTTTTCCCTTCCAAACATTGTCTCATACAGATTAGATTAACCATTTACAGATCTTGAGTCCAGACAACTTCCCCACACTTAGCTCATTGCAGTGTTCGTTCCTTAATTAATGAAATAGTTGCTGTATCAAACATTTTACAGGCTGTGCATTAATATCAGTGAGACTTAATAAAACCATTAGATAACCCCCCAAAAACATCCATAGCACCTTAAAGCACGATTGACACATTTTTGTTAATTCTGATATTTATTAGTTGTTTTTATTAACTAATTTATACACATGGCAAAATTTATTAAAATATTACAGAGTATTTCATTGTCAATACACACTTCTGAAATACAGACAAGAAAAGATTACTAGCAAACAAAGACTGTTTTATTATGCATTTTAAAAAATGGACTGGTGCTTTCTCCCATAGATGATGGCATTTATATATTTTATCATTAAAACCTCATCTGTAGGTTTAAGCAAACTGTTTAGTTTTTGAACAGGATTTTCAGCAGTTTTCACGCTGTGTATAAGATATATGACCAGATTCAGATCGTCATTGTTTAGGCTTAATATGCCTCTTTTATATGCAGCTAATACAATAAGATTCAAAACATGTTCTAGGCACAACCTGTTACAAGTGGTCCTTAATTTTTCCTGGGTGTCAGAGGCAGTCCAATAAACGCAACTATGATCATCCTGACTAGGTTCATCGATACGACATCCGTAGCATTTATTGTAACGTATACCAGCCAGACACTTTGTAAGAATACTGTATACAGTCACCCTTACGATTGATCTAAATGTCGTTTTTCAAAAAAAAAACCGTGTACCGGCAGCGGTTTTGGAAACCCTATATAGCTCCACCAACTGAAATCGTGCACATCTTCAGGATTGATTTTTTTTTTGATCGCTTGAATCTGATGGTTCTTTGAAATTTTTACAGTAACAACCAATACAGTTCATTTTGATATCTGGTGTGTCCCCATATTCTTCTGTTTGTAAAGAACCTTCATTTTCCTATAAAACATAATGTAAACATTAAATTAAAACCTCTTCTAAACAAACTCTCTATTATAGATAGCTCCCAAACACACCACCCCTAAAATGCATAATTAGAAGGAAAGAGATTTTTTTCTTACCTTACACTCAAGCTTTTCCAACAAATAATCTGTTTCGGCATCCAAGGCAGCTTTGTACAGCTCTATATCTTCAGAGTCCATAGCATTTTCATTGACCAGGTCTGGATCCTGCGAATCAAAAAGCTTTTGTCCCAACGGTAGTTCATCAAAATCTGGCTCGGTGCTTTCTTCTTCTGCCCTCCGCTTTCGTTTATGGCATCTCTTTAGTTTTGGCTGTTGCATGATTTCCATTTCAAGCCGTTTAGGTGTTTCATACATGGCCATTTTCAGGAACAATTACAACACGCCTGCTTGAAGTTTGTTCTCATGTGATCACTATCACGTGGTTACTTCTATATCCGGTCATGCAAGTTTGGGCGTGCCTATGCAAAAGAGGTGATATACCGGCAAAGCTACCTATAGAGCCTGGGTCATAATAAATTTTCTTTAAGATCCGCTGGTGCATTCTTGTTTTTAATTTGACTGTAAATATAGAGGTCTGTTTTTTTTTAACAAACAAAACTAAAGCCTTGTGTTTTTCCTTTGCAAACCTACACACAACCCCCCACTGTTGTCAATTATCCTCTGCTCAGGTTTAGGGCTGGGCAGGGAGGGTTGAGGCATGCGTATCTGCAGTGAGGCGAGGAGGGAAGGGGTGTGGGGAAGATTCTCCCTGTCTCTGTGTACAGAATGAGTCTCAGCTTCCTGCCACTTCACTGGTAACTTTTATTGGGGCATGCCTATCTACAGTGAGGGGTTGGTGGGGAGGGGTGGACTTCTGGTGACATCATTGGGGGGGTTCGGCTTGGGGGTTTGAGTGACAGCGTACCCATAGACTACTCCGGACTTGCAAAACCTGTCTTGCAGGTTTGATCATGCCTGTGTTAAAAAAAAAAAAAAACCAAAAAAAACAATACATTGTCTGCAGTTCATGCAGTTCACCACATGTAGTTCCAAGTAATCACTTGTTTTAAAAACCAAATCCTTGTCAACAGAATGAGCCACAGTTTTCCTGCCACCTAACAGCTTGTAATTTTTTTTTAAAAACAGAGGGGCTAGTAAAAAGCATACTTCCTGCTCTGTCATCATTAAAAGGTGTCAGGATGTTCTAGGAGCGCATATTTTGGGGCTTTTGTATTGTACTTTCGGTGAGATCATTAAAAACAGCCAGAGTCCATTAATTCTGGCATCATTAAAAAGCAAATGAAGAATCCCGTATAAGTAAGGCGGCGGGGATGCTTAAAGAGGCCTCATAATAATTGGTCAACTTTTTAAAGCTGGCATGTAAGCTTATAATGGCTCAAGCTTGACTGTACTTGTAATCATCGGTCTCTATGAGCGTGTGATGCTCCTGTAAAAGGTAGCTATCTCACGGCGCGGTCAGTCTCTATTAGTACTCTGTAGAGTCTCTGAATATACTTAACTTGCGATTTTCATGTCCGTAGACAAACCAGTATTGTTGATACAAGTGTATATCCGATGCTATTACCCGACACGGCGTGTTTCGGAGGAAACCCTCCTTCATCAGGGGCTCGGATGTCACTAATGCCGGTTTTTCACATAATTCGTGGAAGGCAAGTTATGCGGCTGTGTTATAGCGTCTCAGATGGTTTTCCAATGATGCTGGACATGCATTCGCGGAGCCGTGTGAGACGTCTGTCAGCCTCACACGGCTCGCGAATGCCATGTCCAGCATCATTGGAAAACCATCTGAGACGCTATAACACAGCCGCATAACTTGCCTTCCACGAATTATGTGAAAAACCGGCATTAGTGACATCCGAGCCCCTGATGAAGGAGGGTTTCCTCCGAAACACGCCGTGTCGGTAATAGCATCGGATTAACACTTGTATCAACAATACTGGTTTGTCTACGGACATGAAAATCGCAAGTTAAGTATATTCAGAGACTCTACAGAGTACTAATAGAGACTGACCGCGCCGTGAGATAGCTACCTTTTACAGGAGCATCACACGCTCATAGAGACCGATGATTACAAGTACAGTCAAGCTTGAGCCATTATAAGCTTACATGCCAGCTTTAAAAAGTTGACAATTATTATGAGGTCTCTTTAAGCATCCCCGCCGCCTTACTTATACGGGATTCTTCATTTGTTGTTATAATCATTATTATCCTGTCTAGTGGATTTTTTTATTTCTTGTATCATTAAAAAAGCGACAGGCCCCTTTCTGATGACATTTTAGGGGTGTGTTTTTGGGGGGTGGTGAGGGGGGTGAACTTCTGGTGATGTCATATCTGTGATGTCACAGGGGATGTGGCTTGGGGCTGGGGTGTGGGCAGGGCCACCTGTGACATCATGGGGGGGACGGTGGGGGTGAGGGAGGGGCTCCCCATTCATTTCTATTGGGGAGGAGCATCGATGGGGTCTAGGGCGGTGCCAGGGGCAGAAGGGGTATGGCCTGGGGGCATGGTCGAGGGCAGGAGGGGGTGTGGTTATGCCCCATTCACTTCTATGGGATGGGCGGGGCTTAGATCAGAAATGAACGCTGATTGGCTGCTGTCATCCTTATGTCACCTGTCAATCAGTTTGTTCGTGTACCCATTATACTATGCAGAAATGGAGCTACATTTGGTGCCAACATAAATTTGATCCCTGACCTCTTCTAACTCCCGTTCCCAAGCCGCCACAATTGCAGTTTTTTGAGTGGGGTCCTGATTAAGAAATCTATAGAGATGGAAGATCATCCCTTTCATAGAGTCAACCTGGTCACACCAATGCTGAAATTGAGTTTTCCCTAATGCCAAATCTTACCACCCAGCTTTCCGAGACCAAAAAATGTTTGATCTGAAGAAAATGAAAAATCTCCTCATATCCTGAGTCAAACTTATCTTGAAGCTCTTGGAAAGTTACAAATCCCTAATTCCCCCAAAAAGATTTTACCAAGTGAGACCCTTAGGCACCCAAGCCTAAGGGTCTCCCGCCGCATGCACAGGCCACTCTCCTGAATGCACGATTCAGGGGGAACAAACATGCAAATTAGGGCCCTTGGTAAAAAGAGGCGCTAGGGACACTAGTGCGTCCCTAGCGCCTCTTTTTTTTGACAGATGCGGCGCTGTCAGCGGGTTTGACAGCTGATGCTCAATTTTGCCGGCATCAGTTCTCAAACCCGCTGACAGCCACGGGTTCGGAAACCAGACACCGGCAAAATTGAGAGTCCGGTTTTCAAGCCGCGGGCCGATTTTAAAAAACATTTTTAAAAATTATTTTAAACTTTTAGGACCTCTGATTTAATATCGCCCCGGCGGAAGTGCACCCGAAGACTGGAGGATAGCTAATGTAACCCCATATTTTAAAAGGGGCTCCAGGGCGATCCGGGAAACTACAGACCGGTTAGCCTGACTTCAGTGTCAGGAAAAATAGTGGAAAGTATTCTAAACATCAAAATCACAGAACATATAGAAAGACATGGTTTAATGGAACAAAGTCAGCATGGCTTTACCCAAGGCAAGTCTTGCCTCACAAATCTGCTTCACTTTTTTGAAGGAGGTTAATAAACATGTGGATAAAGGTGAACCTGTAGATGTAGTGTACTTGGATTTTCAGAAGCATTTGACAAAGTTCCTCATGAGAGGCTTCTAGGAAAAATAAAAAGTCATGGGATAGGTGGCGATGTCCTTTAGTGGATTACAAACTGGCTAAAAGACAGGAACAGAGAGTAGGATTAAATGGACAATTTTCTCAGTGAAAGGGGAAGTGGGCCAGTGGAGTGCCTCAGGGATCTGTATTGGGACCCTTACTTTTCAATATATTTATAAATGATCTGGAAAGAAATACAATGAGGTAATCAAATTTGCAGATGATACAAAATTGTTCAGTGTAGTTAAATCACAAGCAGATTGTGATAAATTGCAGGAAGACCTTGTGAAGTTGGAAAATTGGGCCTCAAAATGGCAGATGAAATTTAATGTGGACAAGTGCAAGGTGATGCATATAGGGAAAATAATCCATGCTATAGTTACACAAAATTAGGTTCCATATTAGGTGCTACTACCCTAGAAAGAGATCTAGGCGTCATAGTGGATAACACATTGAAATCAGTTCAGTGTGCTGCGGCAGTCAAAAAAAGGCAAACAGAATGTTGGGAATTATTAGAAAGGGAATGGTGAATAAAACGGAAAATGTCATAATGCCTCTGTATCGCTCCATGGTGATACCGCAACCTTGAATACTGTGTACAATTCTGGTCGCCGCATCTCAAAAACGATATATTGCGATGGAGAAGGGTACAGAGAAGGGCGACCAAATGATAAAGGGAATGGAACAGCTCCCCTATGAGGAAAGACTAAAGTGGTTAGGACTTTTCAGCTTGGAGTAGAGACGGCTGAGGGGGGATATGATAGAGGGTGTTTTAAAATCATGAGAAGTCGAGAACGGGTAGATGTTAATCGGTTATTTACTCTTTCGGATAATAGAAAGACTAGGGGCAGTCCTTGAAGTTAGCATTGGCACATTTAAACTAATCAGAGAAAGTTCTTTTTCACTCAATGCACAATTAAACCTCTGGAATTTGTTGCCAGAAGATGTGGTTAGTGCAGTTAGTATAGCTGTGTTTAAAAAAGGATTGGATAAATTCTTGGAAGAGAAGTCCATTACCTGCTATTAGTTATGTTGACTTAGATAATAACCACTGCTATTACTAGCAACGGTTACGTGGAATAGACTTAGTTTTTGGGTTCTTGCCAGGTTCTTATGGCCTGGATTGGCCCTGTTGGAAACAGGAATGCTGGGCTTGATGGACCCTTGGTCTGACCCAGTATGGCATGTTCTTATGTTCTTCTTATGTTCTTATGGGGAACCGAAGGAAACAGGCCACAATATCACATGGCCGTTCCCTACTTTTGGACCTAGAGACTGGTGAGCTCGCTCAACTTCCACCGATGTTATAGAGGTAGGAGATTCCGATCCAGTACTTTGGCTGAAGAAGAAAGAACTTAATCCTTTCAGTACGTCACCACAGTCTTTGTATTCCTCTGTCGCTGGTACCCCTCTAAACCGCAGGTTACAGCGCCGGTTTCTATTTTCGAGGTCTTCCAATTTGGCATGAAGGTCAGCAGAGTCAATAGTTAAATGTTCATAATTGTTTTGCAGGTTTTTCAATTGATCCAGGTGCGCCTCCAAATGTACATCACATTCGTGTATCTGGCGGCCAGTAACCGCCATTTCCTCCTTCAGTTCCGACGACATAGCCATAAGATCTCATTTAGCGTCGCACATATCTTTCCTTAAATCACATAACCATTGATGAAATTCATCCCTGGTTGCAAGGTCTGAAAGTTGTCCCCCCCCCAGGCTACCTGGGTCAGAGATATCCTCCCCTTCCAGAGAACTCTATCCTGGGGCCTCATCTAGGCCTCACGCCTTCTGTGACTCCGCCGTTGCTTTAACATATGTCTGAAGTCTGGTCCTTTTTTCTTTGCTGCCATAGTAAGGAGAAAACTGCATTGATCAGGTCCCAAAAATCGTCAAATCAGCTAAAGATGTACAGGGATTACAGCAATGATAGTTCTGAGTTTGCCAGAGCTCAGTCAAGCAGCTATCTTACGAGAAGGCCATGCCTCCTCCCCCAACACACTAGTCTATAGGATCACCCCTGGAGCCCTTTTTAAAAATTGTCATCACATTGGCCACCCTCTAATCTTCTGATACCATGGCTGTTTTAAATGATAGATTGCAAATCACCAGAAATGGGTCTGTAATTTCATTTTTTTATTTCTTTCACAACTCTGGAGTGAATACCACCTGGTTCCTGTGATTTGTAATTCTTTAGACTGTCATATTTATTACGTCCTCCAATTTCACAGTGATTCCATCTAATAGCTCAGTCATCACCAACCAAATATGTTTCTGGTATGGGTATGACCCCCAACATCCTCATCAGTAAAGACAAAAGCAGAGAATTAATTTTGGTTTTCTATTTCCTTGTTCTCCCTGACAACCCCTTTTGCTCCTATCATATAGTGGCCCAATTGACTAACATTAGTCACCCCCATCCAGCCATTCTTTGCATTTTATGCATCACCAGGAACGTAGAAACCAGAGTAGAGAGCCTACTGGCAGGGTTGATGAGCAAAACAAGAAGGACCCATCTCCTAGTAAAGCATGAAAGTAAGAGTTGTTTCTTTTGTTTTATCTCAGACAGACTGATAAATTTTCTGATGCCTGGTCTAAACTCCCCTTTGCTCCTTTCCCAGCTCTTCTCCCTGCCCATCTCCACCCCCGCCCCCCCCCCCCCCCCCAAAATAAATTTAAAGAATAAATGGAAACGAGAGCAGCCGTTTCAAGAGCTTCAGATACCCATGATGTATTACAGCTAATGTCACTCTGGCCAAAGATGGAAGGACACAGAAGGAGACAAAACTAGTGATACTAATTGCTCTGGTGCAGTAGTTTACATAAAGAAATGTTGATAACTAGAAATGGATGACTCTAGGTGACACTAAAAAAAAAAAAAAAAAATTCTGGAAAGCTGAGAAATATTGTGGTAATTTTAGGAGATTCCCCTTTTATATCTCTGCTTGTAATAGAGATAAATGGTTCAATATGCCATAAGAATTTTACAGTATTAGCAAAGGGATCAATTTACAATTAATGTCCCAGGGCAAAGCAGACTAATTATCTAAAATGTAACTAAAAATCTTTAGGAACCACCAAAATGGCTGGCTAATTGCAGGAGGATAACAAGCAAAAATAGGGAAAATAAGCTATAAATGCTACTTAAAATATATATAAAATATAACGATGTGAAACCACACTGACTATATCCATTGTTTTCTCTACACATTTGGTATTGGGTAAAAAAAAAAATACCATATATCTAACAACATACACATGGTAAGTTGTAGCTCAGAGATGGAATATGTTCCAACTTCAGCTTGTCTTTTATTATTACAAACTGAATTTATTCATTCCATTTTAAACTTGTAGGTTTTTTGCAGCACACTCTGATTTTGTGTTCTGTCTTATTTTAAAGCATTTTTTTGAGATAACGGATGATCAGTTTGACTTCCACACATACTGTATGAGGAAGATGACTCTGCGGGCCTATGTGGATCTCCTGAGATTGGAAGATGTGCTCAGGCAACATGCGTTTTACTTCAGAGCTGCTCGATCAGCAATAGAAATCTATCTGAAGCTACATGATAATCCATTAACTAATGAAAGCAAAGAGCAAGAAGTGAATTCAGGTAATTACGTAAGTGCATTGTGGAGATGTGCAAGCATTGTAAGCGTGTCACTGTCGTGATATGCCTTGCCATGGCCAGGAGATGAAAACCAGATTGCCCTTCTTGATAAGTCCACTTCTCTATTGCCAAGCCACAGGTCTCAATTCCCTATTGGTAGGCTTGAAAGTAATATGCAGGATTCTGAAACTGTTTGCACTGATAATGTTTGTGGCAGATTTACCAAAATTTTGCTCTAGTGCAAAAATTGCTCCAGATTTATCCATAAAAATTATAATAATTTCAGTAGGTAGTATGGAAAACAGTGCAACAGTAGAATAATTTTTGTACCAGAACAAAACTTTAATAAATTCCCTTACTCTAACAGCTTACTATAAAAAAAAAAATTGATAGAACATCCCTGTCCATATAGATAGTTATATATAGTTATATATATATATATAGTTATAGATATAGTTATATATAGTTGTATCACAGATGATGCCAGGCAGCCATTGTACATTATTAAGCTGCAATTGAAACTGTTTTATACAAGGCATTGAGTTAACTACATAAGAACATAAGACTTGCCACAGAGCAAAAATCCATCAAACCCAGTATGCTATTTCCAGCAGTGGCCAAGCCAGGTCACAGGTATCTGACAGGATCACAAAGGGTTGATAGATTCCAAGCTGCTTATCCCAAGAATAAGCAGTGGATTTCTGCAACTTTACCTTAATGGTTAATGGACTATTCCTCCAGGAACTTGTCCAAACCTTTTAAAATACAGCTATACTAATAGCTTTCACCACATCCTTTGGCAGTGAATTCCAGAGCTTAATTATGCATTGAGCAAAAACAAAATTTTCTCTTATTAGTTTTAAATGTATTACCTAGTAATTTCATTGTGTCCCCTGGTCTTTGTACTTTTTGAAAGAGTAAACAACTGATTGTTTACTTGTTGCATTCCACTCATTTTATAGACCTCTATCATATTTCCCCTCAGCCATCTCTTCTTCAAGCTGAAGAGTCCTAACTTCTTTAGCCTTTCTTCATAGGGGAATTGTTGCATACCCTTTATCATTTTGGTCGCCCTTCTCTGTAGCTTTTCTAATTCTGCTATAATTTTTGAGATGATGTGATAAGAACTGCACACACTACTCAAGATGACGTTGCATCATGCAGCGATACAGAGGAATTGATATTCTCTGTTTTATTCTCTATTCCTTTCCTAATAGTCCCTAGCATTCTGTTTGCTTTCGAGGCTGCTGTTGCACACTGAGCAGAAGATTTCAACATATTTTCAGCGATGACACCTTGATCCTTCTGAGTGGTGACTCCAAATGTGGAAATTTGCATTATGTAACTATAATTTGGATTACTCTTCCCTAACTGCATCACTTTGCATTTGTCCACACTAAATTTTATTTGCCATTTGCATGCCCTGTCTCCCAGTTTTGCAATATCCTCTTTCAATTTCTCGCAATCCTCTTGTGATTTAACAACTTTGAACAATTTTGTGTCATCTGCAAATTTGATCACCTCATTTGTTCCCATTTCCAGGTTGTTTATCAATATATTAAAAAAACAGTGGTCTCAGCATGGATCCCTGAGACACTCCATTATTCACCTTTTTTCCATTGGGAATGTTTACCATTTATCCCTACTCTCTGTTTTCTATCTTTTAACCAGTTGGCAATCCACAATAGGACACTGCCCCCTATCCCATGACTTATTCATTTCCTAAGAAGTCTCTAATGAGGGACTTTTTCAGATGCTTTCTGGAAATCCAGATACACTATATCAACTGGCTCATCTTTATCCACATGTTTATTTACACCCTAAAAAAAAGTAATACATTTGTGAGGCAAGACTTCCCTTGGCTGAATTCATTTATTTGTCCCATTAAACTATGCTTATCTATATGTTCAGCAGTTTTGTTCTTTATGATAGATTCTACCATTTTGCCTGCTACAGATGTCAGACTCGGTGGTCTGTAGTTTCCTGGATCCTTTTTTAAAAATTAGCATTACTGATATTTTACAATTTCCAATAGCAAGTCTGCATTTTCATTTCTCAGTTCTTTCAGCACTCTGGGATGTATATCATCTGGTCCAGGTGGTTTGTTGCTCTTTAGTTTGTCAGTTTGCCCTAGTACATCTTCCAGGTTCACAGAGATTTGTTTCAGTTCTTAAGCATCATCACCTTTGAATATCATTTCTGGCATGGGTATATCTCTAATGCGTGCTACTTCTCCTTTGTATGGTTGGCTGTCTAAACCCTCTTTGAAGATTACTAAGCTTCTAAAAGCCCAGGGTCCTTCTTTTCAGTTTTCAGGTTTTTCTGTTTCCCCATTGAATCCCATGATTTAAAGCTTCTAACCGCGGTGGGATTTTCTCGCGTGCCCGCTGTACATGTTATTTGACCCGTTCTCTAGAACTGACGGAATCGGAATTTGTCATAAATTTCTCTCTCACTCATAAGCGGCTCTGATGTGTTTTTCCCATGTAGTCACGGCTCACTAAACTTAGTGAATTATGGATCCCTTATGTTAATTAACCATCCAGTTTAGGTTGTTTTTCACTTGAAACTCCCGATAGAAGATTATTTATGTGCTTGCTCCCCGATGCAGCCAGATGCGAAACACGGCCGTGTCAGGGCCCCTGTTTCAAAACTGTGAACTGTAATTTGTTAACCAGTGTACACCACTGGTATGACTGCATTTTCAATAAAAGGTGTGTCCTTTTGTGTGATATATTGATCAGGTCTTTGTTTGCCATGCATTAGTTCTTGTTGCATTTGCTATTGTATGTGTGTGCTATTTACTCTGCCCTTTTTGTATGGGTATATCTCTTACATCTTCAGTGAATATCGAAGCAAAGAATTCACTTAGTCTCTCTGCTATGGCTTTGTCATCCTTAAGTGACCCTTTTACCCCTTGATCATCTTAGTAGTCCAACTTGACCCCCTTGCAGGCTTTTTACCTCGAATGTACCTGAAAAAGTTTTTGAGTTTTTGCTCCCACAGCAAGTTTCTTTTCAAATTCTCTTTGCTTTCCTTAGCAATGCCTTACTTCTAACTTGCCAGGGCCTATGCTGTTTCCTATTTTCTTCATTTGGATCCCTTTTCCTTTCTTGAAAGATGTTCTTTTAGATATTATAGCCTCTCTCACCTCATCTTGTAACCATGCTGGTAGTCATTTAGCCTTCCTCCTTTTCTAATGTGTGGAATACATCTGGTCTGAGCTTCCAAGATGGTATTTTTAAACAATGTCCATGCTTGAGTTAAAATCTTAACCTTTGCAGTTGCTCCTTTCAGTTTTTCCCTAACCATTTTCCTCATTTTATCATAATTACCTTTTTGAAATTAAATGCTGTCACATTAGACTTTTTTTTTGCTCCCTCCAGTTAAGTCAAATTTGATAATGTGATCACTATTACTAAGTGGTGCCACAGTGTTATCTCTCACACCAGATCCTGTGTTCCCCTCTTGATTCTTGTATCAGCTGCTCCATGAAGTAGTCATTTATTTCATCTAGGAACTTTACTTCTCTAGCATGTCCTAATGTAACATTCACCCAGTCAATACTGGGGTAATTGAAAATCACCCATTATTACTGTACTGCTGATTTTGTTAGCTTTCCCAATTTTTTAGCATTTCAATGTCTGTTAGTTCATTCTGACCAGGTGGACAGTAAAACTCTCCCACTACTGTTTATTCCTTTTTTCACCTGGAATTTTCTATCCATAAAGATTCAACATTGCATTTTGTTTCCTGTGGAACTTTTTATCCTGTTTGATTCAATGCTCTCTTTAACATATAGTGCCACCCCTCCACCAATTTGATCCATCCTATCATTTCAATACAATTTGTACCCTGGTATCACAATGTCTCATTGGTTATCCTCCTTCCACCAGGTCTCTGAGATGCCAATTATATCTACCTCTTCATCTAGTGCTATATACTCTAACTCTCCCATCTTATTTTTTAGACTTCTAGCATTTGTATACAGACATTTCAAAATATGTTTTTTGTATTAAGACACCTGGTCCACTTTGGCATTATTTCAAACCTCTCTATTGGTATAGCCTATTTTCACTGTACTCTTAGTATCCTTCAAAGTTACATCATTCTGAACCAACAGCTTCTGAGCAACTGTCCTGCATTCCCCCCATCATTTAGTTTAAAAAGTTGTGCTATCTCCTTTTTAAAAAGTTAATGCCAGCAGGCCTTGTTCCACTCTGGTTAAGGTGGAGCCCATCTTTCTGGAAAAGGCCCCGCCTTCCCAAAATTAAGCCCAGTTCTTAACAAATCTAAAACCCTCTGTCCTGCACCATCGTATCATTTACACATTGAGACTCGGGAGCTCTGCTTGCCTCTGGGGTCCTGCATGTGGAACAGGGAACATTTCTGAGAATGCTACCCTGGAGGTTCTGGATTATCAGCTTTCTACCTAAAACCCTAAATTTGGCATCCAGAACCTCCCTCCCGCACTTTCCTATGTCATTGGTACCCACATATACCAATATAGCCGCTCCTCCCCAGCACTTATCTAAAATCCTATCTATGTGATGCATGAGTTCCAACCACCTTTGCACAGGCAGGCAAGTTACCAAGCAATCCTCCAGCCACCCAACTATCAACTTTCTTAATAATCAAATCACAATTATAAAGGCCACCCTAACCTTTCCCTCCTAGACACGTGCCCCTCAGTGCGAGAGGATTTTACATCACCATTGAGAGTAGGTCCTAGCTACAGGATTGCTTCCTGCCTCATCAAGCTGATAATCTCCTTCCAGGTGATCTTTCTTCTCCGAGAAGCACAGGGGCTACCAGGTTGGAGGTGAGACATCTATACTTGTCCCTGAAGGTCTCCTCTTTGCCTCCCTCGGGCTCCTCCATCTGCTACTCTAGCCTCCAGAGATTGGACTTGTTCTCTGAGGGCTTTGAGCTCTTTGCATTTAATGCACAGATACAACTTCTTGCCAACTAGGAGATAATCATACATGTGGCACTCTGTGCAAAAGACTGACACTCTGTGCAAAAGACTGGAAAGCCTCCCTCTTGCTGCTGGACTATTCCTGCATCATAATTTTCTTGATTTGTTTTTGAGTTAAAATTTCTAAGGGAGCATAGATGTAAAACAACCTAAGGTACTTTTAATCTGTTGATTTATTTATATTTGTCTTGCAATGACTCTCAAAAACTACAAGTACTCTTCC
Organism: Rhinatrema bivittatum; assembly: GCF_901001135.1. Classification (NCBI taxonomy): domain Eukaryota; kingdom Metazoa; phylum Chordata; class Amphibia; order Gymnophiona; family Rhinatrematidae; genus Rhinatrema; species Rhinatrema bivittatum. The sequence goes on along the minus strand of NC_042619.1, from coordinate 133,932,269 downwards.
TAGTTTCCCACCTATTGACTCTTATTTTGAATTAAATTCCTTCTGTATAAATCATCTGTAGTAAATTAATCCTTCCAACACAGTTACATGTAAAATCAAAACACATAACCAAATTAAAACAGATAAGGTACAGGAGGTAAATGCGTAGAGTAAGAAGTTTGAGTAATGGCTCATACTTCTGTCTTTCCTCTTCTGCAAGGGATGTGGGGTCTCTGGAAGCTGGGGCTGTGGAGTTCAAAGCTTGGATCACTTGCTGTGACCTCTGGAATCCTCTCCCAGGGGCTGCTGGGAGCAGTATGCAGATGAGCCTTCTGGTCCTCTTCTGTTGCAAGGGGTGTGGGGCTTCTGGAAGCAGGGGTTGAGGAGTTCAAAGCCTGGATTGCTTGCTGTGACCTCTGGAATCCTGGGGGCTGCTGGGAACAGTGTGTAGATGAGCTTCTGGTCCTCATTCTGCTTACCAAACAGTGCAGAGTAAACCCCACCTAAGAGTTCCTGAGCTGTTAGCAGTTTAATGTGTCCATATACCCCTAAACTTTATGCACCAGTTGGAATTTTCCTAACTGTTTAAAATTCTTATTTTATTTCACATATGTTAATATGACTGCATTTTTGCAAATCACAGGATTTCCTGTAAGAAAGCAAAAACAAAACTTTATGCTGTCCTTTGACATACTTGTTAACCTTTGGCATATTTTTAGTATTTAAACGGCCTTGACTTGCACCATTATTTTCTGTTTCTTCATTTCCACCAACTAGTTTTGCTGCACAGAGACCCCCTCACACCCTTACATTCCCCCCACCTCCTTTGTCATATTAGAATGACAGTGTTATGCTCTAAGCTCCAGTACCACTGTCCTCCACCCAGTGTCTTAAGTTGGACCCATACAGGCCAAGCCCATGGAGCAATGGTTTAGGCTACAACTCTTAGCCTTCGTAGGATTGGAGGCTCTGGGCTAGTCTTAGTGTGAAGTGACCTGTATATCTGGAATTCTATTTCCTCGGTAGGGGAGTATGAATATAAAAACAGGCTTGACAGTCTTAGTTGAGCAGAGATTAGAAAGTTCAGTAGCAAACTAAAACTGGTGGTGGACTTATGGTAGGATTTTCACACATTTATAGCCATTAAGACCATAAGAAGTAATGTAAGTGTCAATAACAATTATGCACATCTGTTTCTTTCCTATACCTCTAAACCAATTTGAGCATGAGTACCTAAGAAGTCCCAGTACTGTTTTTATTGTATAGACTGCAGTTTGTTGGAGGAGTGGAAAATATTTGGGAAATGTATTTATTTATTTGTTTGAGTTTTTTCTATACCGGCATTCGTGATAAGTATCACATCATGCCGGTTTACAATAAACAGGGGGGTGTGATAATAGGTTACAATAAAAAGAACAAATAACAAGTGCTGAGTGAAAACAATTGCAGTTACAATAAAACAGGGAAATGTACAACTAGGAGCAGAGAAAGGCGATAGGAATTTAACAGAATACATTTACCAGACTTTAACAAAAAGTATTTACAGAATTTATGGAATTTGCTAGGTTATGTCATTGCAATGTTATAGTTTTCTGCGTAAGGGTAATGACTGGAAGTTGGTTAGTGGTGAGTTAAGATTCATTCGGTGTCCGGAAAGGCTTTTTTAAATAGCCACGTTTTGAGCCTTTTCCTGAATGTTGGGAGGCAGGGTTCCTGCCGCAGATCTGGTGGGATGGAGTTCCATAGAGGAGGTCCTGCTGTGGAAAATGCCCTGTCTCTGAAGGTTATATGATGGGAGGTTTTGGAGTGAGGTACCTGTAGAGATTCCTTATAGTACTCTCTTATGGGTCTGGAGGAGGAATGTTTTCTGAAAGGGATTTGTAGACTGAGCGGCGCGTATTGATGGATAGCTTTGTAGATTGTGGTAATGGACTTATATAAGATTCTATAATGAATTGGCAACCAATGTAGGTCTTTGAGGATTGGAGAAATGTGATCTCTTCTCTGTGTATTTGTCAATATTCTGGCTGCCGTGTTTTGAACCATCTGAAGAGGTTTAGTATGCGATGATGGGAGACCTAATAATAAAGATTTGCAATAGTCTAACTTAGAGAAAATTATTGCTTGTAAGATTGTTCTGTAGTCAATGAGCGTGGAACAGTGGTGTTATTCTTTTAGGACATGCAGTTTATGAAAGCAGTCCTTGGTGGTTTGGTTTATAAAAGCTTTTAGGTTTAGCCGATTATCAATGATCACTCCTAGGTCTCTTACTTGCGCTATTTGTAAGTTTACTGGAGGATTTGTGGTGATGTTGCTGTTATCCGTGGATATGAAAAGGAGTTCCGTTTTTGAAGAATTTAGGAAAAAGTTCAGACTGGAGAGGAGGGAGTTGATTTCTCGAAGGCATGTTTCCCAGAGGTCTAGGGTTTTTTTCATGGATTCTTTAATGGGGATCACTATCTGGACATCGTCAGCATATAAATAGTGTTTTAGGTTCAGTTTGGTTAATAAATGGCAGAGAGGGAGAAGGTAAATGTTAAAGAGTGTAGGTGAGAGGGATGAGCCCTGCGGGACTCCTAGAGAGGAAGGGTAGCGCTTAGATTCTTTGTTGTGTATTTTGACCTTGTAACCTCTATTTCTCAGGAATGTTTTGAACCAGGCCAGTGCCGTGCCTGTTAATCAGATGTTCGATAACTGGTTTAGGAGGATAGAATGGTTAACAGTGTCAAAAGCGGCTGAGAGGTCCAAGAGGATCAATAAATAGGCATGACCTTTATCGAAGCCCATGATGAGGTAATCTGTCAAGGATATGAGAAGTGATTCGGTACTTAATGATTTCCGGAAGCCATATTGAGAAGGGAAGAGAATTTTGTGATCCTCGAGGTAGACTGATAATTTAGAGTTAACTAGTTTTTCCATGACCTTGGCTATGAAAGGGAGGTTGGAGATTGGGCGAAAGTTGGTGGGGTCTTCTGGATCTAGGTCTGGTTTTTTCAAGAGCGGTTTGATAGAAGCCATTTTAAGGTCGTCTGGATAGATTCCTTGGGATAAAGAACAGTTGATAATGTCTGCCAGAGCTTTGGAGATGGTGTCCGGAATTAGAAGAAGCAGTTTGGTGAACATAATGACTTTGATTCTAATGAACATAAGAACATAAGAAAATGCCATACTGGGTCAGACCAAGGGTCCATCAAGCCCAGCATCCTGTTTCCAACAGTGGCCAATCCAGACCATAAGAACCTGGCAAGTACCCAAAAACTAAGTCTATTCCATGTTACCATTGCTAATGGCAGTGGCTATTCTCTAAGTGAACTTAATAGCAAGTAATGGACTTCTCCTCCAAGAATTTATCCAATCCTTTTTTAAGCACAGCTATACTAACTGCACTAACCACATTCTCTGGCAACAAATTCCAGAGTTTAATTGTACGTTGAGTAAAAAAGAACTTTCTCCGATTAGTTTTAAATGTGCCCCATGCTAACTTCATGGAGTGCCCCCTAGTCTTTCTACTATCCGAAAGAGTAAATAATCGATTTACATCTACCCGTTCTAGAACTCTCCTGATTTTAAACATCTCTCTCATATTCCCCCCTCAGTTGTCTCTTCTCCAAGCTGAAAAGGTCCTAACCTCTTTAGTCTTTCCTCATAGGGGAGCTGTTCCATTCCCCTTATCATTTTGGTAGCCCTTCTCTGTACCTTCTCCATCGCAATTATATCTTTTTGAGATGCGGCGACCAGAATTGTACACAGTATTCAAGGTGCGGTCTCACCATGGAAGCGATACAGAGGCATTATGACATTTTCCGTTTTATTCACCATTCCCTTTCTAATAATTCCCAACATTCTGTTACTTTTTGGACTGCCGCAGCACACTGCACCGACGATTTCAGTGTGTTATCCACTATGACAATCCTAGATCTCTTTCTTTGGTTGTAAGCACCTAATATGGAACCCAACATTGTGTATTATAGCATGGGTTATTTTTCCCTATATGCAATCACCTTGCACTTACCCACATTAAATTTCATTTGCCATTTGGATGCCCAATTTTCCAGTCTCACAAGGTCTTCCTGCAATTTATCACAATCTGCTTGTGATTTACTACTCTGAACAATTTTGTGTCATCTGCAATTGATTCTCACTCGTTAAGACCCGTCACTCGTTAAGCCCGTCACAACGGGCTACATACATTTTTGTTTTCGGTCCATTTTTTCAAACACAGCACCCTCCTACACTTTTTCTTCCCCTCATTCCCCCCTTCCCCTCAGTCACTCACCCCCTTTCCACCCCTCAGTCTTACTCACCCTCTGTCTCCCACTGCCTCCTTCCCCTCACTCTCACCTCCCTCCCCTTCCCTCAGTCACTCCCACCTCTCTCCCCTTCCCTCAGTCACTCCCCACTCTCTCTCAATCCCATCCCCTCTCCCTCAGCCCTCCTCCACAACTTCTTACCCTTCCACTTACTCACATCCCTGTCTCTCACCTCTCCCTCATTCTCACTCTCCCCTCACTCTTCCCCCCTCCCTCCCTCACTCTCACTCAGTCCCTCCCCCTCCCTCACTCTCACTCAGTCCCTCCCTCTCCCTCCCTCAGTCCCTCCCCCTCCCTCCCTCTCACTCAGTCCCTCCCTCCCTCTCTCTCTCTCCTCCCTCCCTCGCTACTGGCCGCCACTCCTCGTCGTCGTTCGCTGCCACCGCCACTCGACACCGCCATGGTTTTTTTTTTTTCTGACGCTGGCTGAGACCGACGTCCTTGCCCGCACATGCGCAGTAGAGCTGTGCTCTACTGCGCATTTGCGGGCCGTCGGTCATGGCCCATTTATAAGGTAGATTGAAAAGTAAGGGTCCCAATACAGATCCCTGAGGCACTCCACTGTCCACTCCCTTCCACTGAGAAAATTGTCCATTTAATCCTACTCTCTGTTTCCTGTCTTTTAGCCAGTTTGCAATCCATGAAAGGACATCGCCACCTATCCCATGACTTTTTACTTTTCCTAGAAGCCTCTCATGAGGAACTTTGTCAAACGCCTTCTGAAAATTCAAGTATACTATATCTACCGGTTCACCTTTATCCACATGTTTACTAACTCCTTCAAAAAAGTGAAGCAGATTTGTGAGGCAAGACTTGCCCTGGGTAAAGTCATGCTGACTTTGTTCCATTAAACCATGTCTTTCTATATGTTCTGTGATTTTGATGTTTAGAATACTTTCCACTATTTTTCCTGGCACTGAAGTCAGGCTAACCGGTCTGTAGTTTCCTGGATCGCCCCTGGAGCCCTTTTTAAATATTGGGGTTACATTTGCTCTCCTCCAGTCTTCAGGTACAATGGATACTTTTAATGATAGGTTACAAATTTTTACTAATAGGTCTGAAATTTCATTTTTTAGTTCCTTCAGAACTCTGGGGTGTATACCATCCGGTCCAGGTGATTTACTATTCTTCAGTTTGTCAATCAGGCCTACCACATCTTCTAGGTTCACAGAGATTTGATTCAGTCCATCTGAATCATTACCCATGAAAACCTTCTCCATTACGGGTACCTCCCCAACATACTCTTCAGTAAACACCGAAGCAAAGAAATCATTTAATCTTTCCGCGATGGCCTTATCTTCTCTAAGTGCCCCTTTAACCCCTCGATCATCTAACGGTCCAACTGACTCCCCTCACAGGCTTTCTTGCTTCGGATATATTTAAAAAGTTTTTACTGTGAGTTTTTGCCTCTACAGCCAACTTCTTTTCAAATTCTCTCTTAGCCTGTCTTATCAATGTCTTACATTTAACTTGCCAATGTTTATGCTTTATCCTATTTTCTTCTGTTGGATCCTTCTTCCAATTTTTGAATGAAGATCTTTTGGCTAAAATAGCTTCTTTCACCTCCCCTTTTAACCATGCCGGTAATCGTTTTGCCTTCTTTCCACCTTTCTTAATGTGTAGAATGCACCTGGACTGTGCTTCTAGAATGGTATTTTTTAACAATGACCACGCCTCTTGGACATTTTTTACTTTTATAGCTGCTCCTTTCAGTTTTTTCTAACAATTTTTCTCATTTTATCAAAGTTTCCTTTTGAAAGTTTAGCAATGAGAGCTTTGGATTTTGCACACTGTTCCTCTTCCAGTCATTAAATCAAATGTGATCATATTATGATCACTATTGTCAAACGGCCCCACCACCGTTACCTCTTTCACCAAGTCCTGTGCTCCACTGTTAATTAGATCTAAAATTGCTCCCTCTCTCGTCGGTTCCTCAACCATTGCTCCATAAAGCTATCATTTATTCCATCAGGAAGTTATCTCTCTAGCGTGTCCCAATGATACATTTACCCAGTCAATATTGGGGTAATTGAAGTCTCACAAAAAGATAAACAGTTAATTTTTTGTCACAACGAGTACAATATCCAACTCGAAAACGTTATGAAACTCACTTTTTTTACTTTTCAATGTGCAATATGATTTTTACTTTTTACTTCTTTTAACTTTTTAAGGGACCATCATAACATCCATGGAATACTGACTCATTTGTTATCATGTATAGCCTCTTCTGGTCATTGATCATAGGCCCATGTCCTTTATTACTAAACACATTTATCTTCTTTTTATTTTATTTTTTGTTTTATCTTATTTTTTAAAAAATATTAAAAAAAAAAAAAAGATAAAACGATAAAAAAGATAAAAAGATAAAAAGATTTACTTTCAGTAAAAGTACAAAAAAATTCATCTGCATCTTGGCCTAGCACAAGGTTGGAAGCTTGAACTTGTGAAGCATGGATCCAGCCTTTATTTCCCTTGATTTTCACTGCTGTTGGTGTGATGAGTAAAATTTGAAAGGGTTCCTCCCAGCCTGGTTTACAAGCGTTGGACTGGAGAGCGTTTCGGATTAAGATAGCATCACCTAACTGTATTCCATGTGCTACACCAAAACAAAAACTCGCCACTGGAAGGTGTAACTCCAAAAACAAAATCCACAACCAACACCCTCTATAAGTTTTGATAAAAGATCTAATATACAGCTATCTCAACTTTTTTTTTTTTTTTTTTTTTAGAACGAGTTGGTGGTTTCATATTGGGCTAACACACACATCCCTCAGCAAGTGGCATTGGATATAGTGGACAACACATTGTCACAATGGCTGGGAGGACAACTAATACCCTCCCAGTTTTTGGTTGACTTAACATAAGTGGTATTGTTTAACAACTACTTTTTATTTGGATCTTAATTTTTTCAAACAATACATAGAATCCCCATGGGTTCATCCTTGGCTCCTTCAGTAGCCAACTTGTATGTGGCAGCAATTGAAAAGTCACAGATTTATAATTCAGAATGGTGGCAGTACATTATCAGATGGTACCGGTATATAGATGAAATTTTTCTGCTATGGTTTTTCAGAGGATTTACTTGGAGAATTTCTCAGATGGATTAACTCGGACCATAATCTTCAATTTACAGCTCAGTTGTCAAAAGAATCTCTTTCATTTTTAGATGTTTGTTTCTTTTCATGAAGGGCAATTTAGCACGACAGTGTATTGCATACCCACGTATAAAAACAATTTATTGCGATTTCACAGCTACCATTTATAATATTTCAAATTAGGGCTGCTAGTGAGTCAGTTTTTTTTGTATATGACACATTTGTTCAGACATGGAGGAATTTGAACGCCAAGCTAAGATTTTGGCAGAAAGATTTCACACATGCATGTATCCTTTCAAAGCAATATGAAGGGCTTACAAATGGGCTAAATACCCTGATCAATAATCTGTTATAGTATAAACCTAAGGAACATTCACTTTTGGTCTGTGTATTAAAACAGACCATATCGATGGCTTTTATAGCAACTTCTGTCAGAAAACCTTGGCATGTTTTGGCCTTACACAACTTATTTCAAGCGGGCTAAATATAAGGGACAAGGGGGTACATTCCCACTTATTACAAAATACGTCATCTTCTATTGATAGTGGCCATTGGAAATGTAGTTCGTACATTTTATTTTATAGTACTATTTAGGGCACAAGCTGGCAAGATCCTATTACGGGTTATCGTATTAAAAGATCTCAAACTAATTGCCTTTATCCCAGGACAAGCAGGATGCTAGTCCTCATATATGGGTGACATCAGTAATGGAGCCCTATGTACGGAAAAACTTCTTTCAAAGTTTCCATGAAACTTTGACTGGCATCAGAGTGCCTACTGAGCATGCCCAGCATGCCATGATATTCCCTGCCACAGGGGTCTCCCTTCAGTCTTCTTTTTTCCGCAGAGCAGATAGCCTCGCGGTTCCTAGGAGTCCTGTGGAGAATTCTCCACAACTTTAAACTTCAAAAAAAGTTTAGAAAACTTCAACCGCAAGGGTCTCCCCTTAGTATACCATTGCGGTAAGTTTTTTACCCCTCTTTCGCGGTTCCGTTCCGTTTTTTGACTAAGTTTTAGTCCCTGGTCATTGGTCGTCGACGGCTGTCCGGCCCAAAATGGCTTCAGGATTCAAAAAGGTGCCCTAAGTGCACCAGAAATATGTCCATTACCGACCCTCACCAAGATTGTGTTCTCTGCCTTGGTGAGAGTCACGATGTTAGGGCTTGTCCCTTATGTGCCACCATGACATCGAAAGGCCGTCGTCTCCGGCTGGAGAAAATGGAACAATTGTTCAAAATACAGCTTTTGCCCGCACCATCGTCTTCAACACAATCGTCTCCGGCTGGGTCGATTCGAAAAGTGGTGTTGAAAAAACGTCTACCAGGTGAGTCGGGAGATGCTCCTCTTTCCTCCCCCTCTCCATCGTCAAAGGCATCGACATCGGGTAGTGAGAAAACCCGGGAAAAAGAGAAACATCGCCATCGGCATCGTAGGCCGCATACAGCGTCTACCGCCATGATTCCCGGTGAGCCATCCACAGAAATCGGATTGACAACTAAGAAACCTCGGCTCGAGGTTCAGGCTTCGAAGCCGTCGACAGGGCGATCCCCGCCGATTCCGGTGCAGGGAACCGTACCTTCTCAGGGCTCTGAGGAGGTACCGGCATCGCCACTACCGCCTCCCCCCATGGGTGCTCTGTTCTCACCATCCATGTGGGCGGAACTTGATGTTTATATACATCAAGCGGTACGGGAAGCATTCCTTGAGGCGATACCGAGGCCTCAACCTTCTACGCCAGGGATGCCATCGACACCGATTCTGGTACCGACGGGGATATCGCCCCCGATACCGATGACACCGCCCGTTCCGGCACCGGTGCCCTCTATGCCGATTCCGGCCATTCCACCACCACCGCCATCGATGCCGTCGATGCCGATTCCGCCTATTCCTGCGCATGTACCGCCGATGCCGTCGATGCCGATTCCGGTGCCAGCACCAATGAAACCATCGATACCAAGTCAAGAAGTCTCCATTTTCAGCCTCTCATGGAGAAATTGGACACCTTAATCCAGGTTTTTTCTCATGCACCTCATGATGTGGATCAGGATACACTTCCAGAGCCTTTACCAGGTCCTTCTGGCATTCTCCCACCTATGAGACCACAATCACCACAACTTCCTGAGATTCCATTCAAGCCTCTCAGACCATCAGCTCACCCAGTGGACACTGGTACTGAGTCTGAGGTAGAGCTCTCATCTGATGAAGATATGTTATCTCAACCTTCACCACCAGAGGATACGAGAAAATCGCCTCCGGAAGATCTTTCTTTCTCCAACTTCATCAAAGAAATGTCAGAAACCATACCATTCTCACTTCTATCTGAACTGGATACCAGACAGAAGACATTAGAGGTACTACAATTTGTAGATCCACCTAAAGAGATATTGACTATACCAGTACATGAAGTCCTTCAAGAGCTCAATTACAGAATGTGGGAGCACCCTGGATCAGTGGCTGCAGTTAACAAGCGTGCAGATGCCACATATCTCGTCCAACCCATACCCGGCTTTCTAAAAGCTCAACTACCACACCAGTCGGTAGTTGAATCAGCCCAGAAGAAAGCTAAGAGGCTTAAAACACATGCTTCCACACCTCCAGGGAAGGACAGTCGTTTCCTGGACAGTTTAGAAAGAAAGATTTTTTCAGGGTGCAATGCTGGTCTCAAGGATAAACTCTTACCAATTATTCATGAACCAGTACCAGCGCAATCTATGGAAACAGGTAGAAGGTCTTGCTCAAAAACTTCCAGAACAGTTTCAAGAAGGTTTCTTCCGTCTCGTGCATAAAGGCCTAGAAGCAGGCAAGCACGAAGTGAGAGCCACATATGACACTTTCGAGACGGCTTCTCGATTATCAGCCTCAGGTATTACGGCTCGTAGATGGGCTTGGTTAAAATCTTCTGAACTAAGGCCAGAAGTCCGAGAGATTGGCCGACCTACCTTGTCTGGGTGAGAACCTATTTGGAGACCAGGTCAAAGAGGCAGTGGCGACCATAAAAGACCACACAGAAACCCTGAAACAACTGTCGCTAATCCCTCAGGAGACACATCAACCTTCTAGGAGACCTCCTAGAAGAGAAGTAAGGAGACCTTACAATTGTCCTCGGCGATACTACCCTCCAGCAGGCCGAGCCAGGCAACCACGCCCCACTCAGCGTTCCCAGGTTCGACAAAGGCCTACTAGGCCCCAACCACCTGCTCAGACTACATCTACATCAGGCTTTTGAAATTCACCCAGAGAGCAGAAGTCCCTATCAAAATCCTCTTCCACACTTACCAGTCGGAGGTCGCATAACTTATTACCATCACACTTGGACCTCCATCACAACAGACCAATGGGTACTCTCAATTACAGCTCAAGGGTACCGATTGGATTTTCTCACTGTACCAAACGAAAATCCTCCTCTTTCATCTTGGACAATGAATCATCACTCCAAAATCCTAAAAGCAGAATTATCCACCCTTCTGAAAGCCAGGGCCATAGAACCAGTTCCCAGGTCTCAGTGGGGCAGAGGATTCTACTCCCGATATTTCCTCATTCCAAAGAAAACCGGGGGTCTACGTCCAATCCTGGATCTCAGAAATCTCAACAAGTTTATCAAAAAAGAAAAATTCAGGATGGTATCGTTAGGCACCATGCTACCTCTTCTTCAAAAGGAGATTGGCTCTGCTCTCTGGATCTTCAAGACGCCCTACGCTCACATTCCCATCTTTCCTCCTCATCGCCAGTACCTGGTCGATGGACAACACTTTCAATTTCTGGTCGAAGGATTTCTGGTCGAAGGACAACACTTTCAATACCGAGTGCTTCCATTCGGCCTAGCCTCAGCACCTCGAGTGTTCACAAAGTGTCTGGCAGTGGCGGTGGCACACCTCCACAAACAAAAGGTACATGTATTCCCTTATCTGGACGATTGGCTCATCAGGAGTCAGACACAAGAAGGAGCTCTCAATTCCCTCAAGCTCACAGTCAACTTGCTTCACTCCTTGGGATTTCTCATCAACTACCAAAAATCCCAATTCACACCATCTCACCTGTTGCAGTTCATAGGTGCAGATCTAAACACCATCACAGCAAAAGCTTTTCTTCCAAGAGACCGTGCTCAAACACTCGTTCTCCTGGCACACTCTTTTCACAATCAATCTCAAGTTACAGCTTATCAGTGCCTCACCCTACTCGGACACATGGCCTCCACAGTTCACGTCACTCCCATGGCCAGACTGACCATGCGATTAATGCAATGGACACTCAAAAATCAGTGGATTCAAGCCATTCAACCATTGTCCACTCCCATTCAGATAACACAAGACCTGCATTTCTCCCTCCTTTGGTGGACATCAATGAACAACCTGCTCAAAGTTCTACCTTTCCAGCAACCAGTTCCACAAGTGACTTTAACTACAGATGCATCCACCTTAGGTTGGGGAGCACATATTGGTCATCTAAAGTCACAAGGCACGTGGACAAAACTCGAAGCCTCCTTTCAAATAAACTTCCTAGAGCTTTGAGCTATACGCTATGCGCTACATGCGTTCAAGGACTGCCTTTCATACAAGACTGTTCTGATCCAAACGGACAACACAGTAGCTATGTGGTACATCAACAAACAAGGAGGAACAGGTTCTTACCTCCTTTGCCAAGAAGCAGCACAGATTTGGGACTGGGCCCTGACGCATTCAATTCTTCTACGGGCCACTTACCTAGCGGGCATCCACAACGTAGTAGCAGATCGCTTCAGCCGTCAGTTCCAACCACACGAGTGGTCCCTAGATCCAGCAATAGCAACCAAGATCTTTCAACGCTGGGGTCAACCAACAATAGATCTCTTTGCATCCCATCTGAACTACAAAGTGAACAATTACTGCTCTCTCCTCCGGCAGCAGAACAGCCTACCAAAGGACGCCTTTGCTCGCCATTGGAATTCAGGCCTGTTAAATGCGTATCCACCAATACCACTCATAACCAAAACTCTAGTGAAGCTACAACAGGACAAGGGGACCATGATACTCATAGCCCCATACTGGCCTCTACAAGTATGGTTTCCCACACTGCTAGACCTCTCAGTCAGGGATCCAATTTGCCTGGGAGTAGATCCCAATCTGATAACTCAGGATCAGGGTCGGCTGCGCCATCCCAACCTTCAATCCCTGTCCCTGACGGCATGGATGTTGAAAACTTGATCTTACAACCACTCAACCTTCCAACCACTATATCTCAAGTGCTGATAGCTTCACGTAAACCTTCCACTAGAAAGAATTATTCCTACAAATGGAAACGGTTTACTTTGTGGTGCACTCAGAAAGCTCTAGATCCTTTCACTTGCCCCACTACCTCACTACTAGATTACCTATACCATCTCTCAGACTCTGGTCTTAAGACTTCATCTGTCAGAGTACATTTGAGTGCAATCTCAGCTTACCATAACAAGCTGGGAGACGCACCTATCTCTACACAGCCTCTCGTCAGTAAATTTATGAGAGGCCTAATTCACATTAAACCTCCAGTTCATTCCCCAAGCATACAATGGGACCTGAACGTGGTATTAGCCAGGCTTATGCGTTCTCCTTTCGAACCCATAGATACCTGTGATCTTAAATATCTTACATGGAAAACTGTATTCCTCATAGCCATTACATCAGCTAAAAGAGTCAGTGAACTACAAGCTCTTGTCACATACGAACCTTTTACAAAGTTCCTACACGACAGGGTGGTCCTCCGTACTCATCCCAAATTCCTTCCAAAAGTAGTCACGGAATTTCATAGTTCTACCAACATTCTTTCCTAGGCCTCACTCTCACCAGGGAGAAAGAGCCTTACACACCTTGGACTGTAAACGTGCGCTATCTTTCTACTTAAACCGCACTACAATCCAAAGGAAATCCACTCAACTATTTGTATCCTATGAATCAAACAAACCAGGTAGAGTAGTGGGTAAACATACTTTGTCAAACTGGTTAGCAGATTGCATACAGTTTTGTTATGAGAAAGCAGGCCTTACTCTTCAAGGGCGAGTAAAAGCACATTCAGTCAGAGCAATGTCAACCTCAGTAGCACACCTTCGCTCTGTACCTCTTCTGGACATTTGTAAAGCAGCAACATGGAGTTCTCTTCACACCTTTGCAGCTCACTACTGTTTAGACAAAGACGGAAGACAAGATTCAGCATATGGACAATCTGTCTTAAAGAACTTGTTTCCAGTGTAATCCCAACTCCTTCTACATCCAACCTGCTGTGATCTTCGGCTGATTCATTTCAACAACAATACTTCACTGTTGCCTCAATCCCAAATGACTCAGCCTCTAGCTTGCTAATCACCCATATGGTGAGGACTAGAATCCTGCTTGTCCTGGGATAAAGCAAAATTGCTTACCTTGTAATAGGTGTTATCCCAGGATAGCAGGATGTAGTCCTCACGAAACCCACCCGCCACCCCGTGGAGTTGGGTCCGATACGTTTTATTATTTTATTTTTGGCTAACGCTAATTGCTACAAAACAGACTGAAGGGAGACCCCTGTGGCAGGGAATATCATGGCATGCTGGGCATGCTCAGTAGGCACTCTGATGCCAGTCAAAAGTTTCATAGAAACTTTGAAAGAAGTTTTCCGTACATAGGGCTCCATTACTGATGTCACCCATATGTGAGGACTACATCCTGCTGTCCTGGGATAACACCTATTACAAGGTAAGCAATTTTGCTTTCTGTCAACATGATATATGTGAATATGTGCCTTGCCCTAGGTTGTATGGGGGGCGCACTACTCGATCCATTAAGGTGCTGCTTATTGAACACAAATCCCACATGAGAAAAAATACTTTAACTGCCCCTATGGTAATACATTGTGTTGAATTTGGATATACATTTGATTATTTGAAATGGACTGTTATTGAGCAAGTATCAGTGCGCCTCAATTAACGTGAAGCATTCTGGATCTATATCTCAACACAGTAGTACCATTGGGAATGAATGAGGAGTTAGCTTGGTCAGCATTGCTTTAATTTTTGTCTTTTGTGGCTTTGAACACCCCTTTTTCATTCAACTACATAACATATGATGCATTTTAAATGAGACTTCTGTGTTATGATTGGCTTTAACTTCATTTTGATTGGTTTAAAAGGGAACTCAAGTTTGATTGGTCTACTCCAGGTCACATAGGTGTATTATAAGAAATGGATGCTATTTAAAACTTTATTCAGTATGGAGCAAGTAATGCCATATGAAGCAGTGGAGATTATGTATTTACTGGCATAGGACAAGTGGAGCAACATCCCCTGACGAAAGATGTCATCTGAAATGTGGCCTTGTTGGGAGGGCAGTAAGATAGTATATAATTTATTTTTTGATGCCGCAGATTTACAAACATAACTATTGATTGTATCACTTGAGAAGTTTGGATTCACAATAACATCATATATAAGAAATTATTTCAACATTGCAGCATACACTGTTTTTAAATTTCTTAAAAAATTGTTAAAAAAAAAAATATTAGATCTTGGGAAGGAGGTTGGCAGTTAATGATTACAGATATGCAAGGGCCTTGATTACTCGGAGGGTATCGATGTTAGCCCAATATGAAACCAACTCTTTCTAAAAATAAATTTTTGAGATAGCTGTATATTAGATCGTTTATAGAGGGTGTTGGTTGTAGATTTTGTTTTTGTATTCCATGTGCAGCATTGAATCGAAGTTTTCGCAATGCAACTTAACTTGAGATGTCTTAGAAAAGGCTTCAGATAATACTTTGCAATTTAAAATCAATATGAAACTGTTACTCAAGCCAAGTGCATTCAGTCAGGTTCATTCTTGAAGCAGCAAATGACTCAGCCTGGCAGTTCTGGCTTACATGTCTGTTAATACCAAACAAGACCATTTTTAACACTTTTGATCACGGTAACCCAGTTCCTTTTATGACTTTAATCAATCTAGTTTTAAAAATTTAGTTCATCCTTTCAGTTTGGCTAATGAAGTCTAAGTTTCATACTCATTACAGTGGTCACTTGTTCAATTATATTAGAAAATTCAAGACTTTGGTCATTGTCAATACACAGTGACCAAAGAATGTATTCCTTGAGCAATTTTTCTTTGTCACTGTGACAGTAGTATTAGATAGGCCTCTGTCCACTATTACCAAACAATATCTGTAGTCTTGAGGTCCACAGTGACAGGGCAGTCTAGTAGTCTGAGGAACTTTGGTACATGATGAAATGTCATGCTAAGTACACTTATTTCACTTCTGTACAAATTTTGCTACCGGTGGCCTAGATCTTATAAAAAGCATTTCCCCTTTGAGCCATATGCTCCATGTCATGAACAGGCAAGAGACTGGAGTGGAAATGAGTGGCCAACATCAGAACACAATTTATAATTCTTTCTTGTAGAGTAATAACATCTTCTATAGTTAAAAAAAAAAAAAAAAGCATAGTTAATATTTGTGAAGGTGTCTGAGTCAGCATAAGCATTTCTCTTGATGATATGGACAGGCAAATAACAGTGTTCAAAAGAAATAGTAACGTTCAGGAAGACCATAAGTGTGAAATAAAATACTAGAGTGATCAAATTACAACAGAAATGTCCAGTGTTCTAATAAATGATAAACAGGAACATATCATAATTATGCAAAATTCAATATATTCACTTCCCAAGATTTTTCTGCCATATAAAATGAATTAAGCCGTTTGAAATTTTTGTATGCCACTCGCATGTATATAGTACTTTATCTTCGTTCTCCCTTTCTTTATTTTCCCACTCCCAGTTAAGGCATTCTCGTTATAATGTAACTTTATGCTCCTTTAAATTGTCTCTTGTTGATTGGTTGGTTATAGTTACTGCTTAGTTCGATGTAAACCGATTTGATTTGTATCAAGAAAGTCTGTATATAAAAGCCTTTAATAAATAAAAAAGAAAGAAGTGAACGTCATTAACAGTTTAATGCTTTCTTATCCATATATCATCATCATTTATTGCATGCTCTTACAACATATGAGCTCAAAGTGAGTTACAAGACCAGAAGGCCAAGGAAGCCAAAATTAACTTATCTAAAATATAAACCTATAACAATGTATAATATTAGTGAAGGGAGAATAGAAAGCAATCAGCAATTTGGTAAAAAAGCAAAACAAGCAGCACAACTTGGAGTGGAAAACTGGTGAAATATATATATATGTATATATATTAGTAATCTTACCAATTATTGGTGCCAAATGTATTCAATCTTGGTAATGAACAATAATTTATCACTAAAATGAAGATTATATGAACACAAAGGTAAATGATATTCTGGATAGTTCCAGTTAATAATATGTAAATTGCAGGATTAATGATAGCAACAATTGCAAATATTAAAATTATGGATAAAAATTACATAACCTGGAAATAAGCATACTGTCTTTTGTTAATCTTTGTGAAAGTGTGCTGAAAGGAAAAGGCTATTATGTGTGCTTTAAGAGAAAAAATGAGATTAATAAAATAGAATTCAAATAGACTCTCCTCGATTTAGTCAAAATTTGTCTGAGGGAAAAAAGTTAACTATTGGATGGTGTACAAAAGATTTTTTTTTGTCTTGTACCTAACTTATTGTGCACTATTATCTTAACTCAAGGACAGAATAGAATACGTAGTTCAGTTTTCTTCTTCTTTGCTTGAAAAATACTCATGTTAATAAAATATATAACATAAACAATGAAAGTTCAAAAATAAATTTTTGAAAGTTAGTTTTGCAACCTTGTGAGTTCACAAACTTATAAAATAATATATGCAAGTTGTTTATTCTTCCACAGTAAAAATAAAAAGATAGTTAAGATTTGGAGATAGACACAATTTAGATAAAGCTCTGGACATTCTGCAGAGGGGTGCTCCTTCCACTAAGGACAAATTCCTTTGGGGAAGGGAAGGAGAGATTCTTTAGAGAGAAGACACCATCTTGGCCCCATTTTAGAATAATAAGTTACAAACTACCAGTATTCATATATATTTCTGTACAAACATACATTTTTACTTGCTTATCTAAGCACATCATTGGTAATTTTAACTTTACAGAAACTCCTACATTCATTAAGATTACATTTTTCTGTTTAATAATCTTTTTTTTTCTTTTTAAACCAGAAGGTTTTTAAATAAATCTTAGTACTAGTTTATCTAAATGCTCTAATATAAATCGGTGGAGGTGATGTCACATATTTAACATGGGAGAGAAAATAAACATTTTTTAAATGAAATAAAATTAACCCTTACTCACTGTCTAAAGGCAGTACAGAGGAAAAGGTAGCATGTAATTAGGGAGATCTGAAGCTGCTAAGGCAACAAGAAACTACTTGTAGGAGGGTCTGTGATTTTTCAGCTGCCTCAGACCAATGTACCATAGAGTGTTAAATAGATAAGTTTTTATAAAACAGCTGTAAATTTAATTTTGAAACCTTTACCCCAGTTGGCTTAGCAAGTGTAGAGTATTCTCAACAGAGGTAGAATGGGAAGGAAAACAAGAAGATCCATCAATGTATTGGAACAATGTAGATTTACAAGGGAAAGAGAGATCTGGAAGAATTGATAAATACCTTACTTTAAGATAAGCATACAAAATCAAAACAGAATTCTAATATTTCTGTATAGTACAATTAGTTAAAACATATACACAGTGCTAGATACACAGTACAATGATCTGCATCACTAACAAATATGTATCCAGCCAAAACTTGAACTGTTTCACGTAGAAAATCACACAGTACCATAATGAACTAACAGCGGCATAATATATACATTTTAAAAAGAAATAAACCCCAAAATTGACTTTGTGCCAAAATCCAAATGCACCTCGGATGAGACTACATGTCTCCAAATATTTAAATTTCTTCAAACTTACATCTGCATTCTATATAAATAGACTTCCTTATATCATGTATATCATTGATAATATTAGACATTTGTTTTATTATTAAAATAAAAATTCATGAATGTACCTGAGAAGCAAAAACAAAACAAAATACAGATATCTCTAAACTATGACTACATGGATTAAAGCCATCAAATTCTTTGGGGGGGGGTTTCCTCCTAAAATTTAGCAGAGACAACTTTGAGAGTTATTCTAAGCATATGGTTTCATCTTACCAGATCTTTAGTTGTCTGATCTGTTTCAGAGGCCGTTTCAAATCAAATCTTATATTTGTTTCTATATACAACTAAATAGATAACATTTCTCTGTTTCCTCTTTTAGGTTTATTTTTCTTAAACATAATGTTTATAGTTTTCTTTTTAAGAGAAAGTGTGTGTGGCTGTATCTGGACAAGCGAAAACTAGCAAGATAAGACAGAGAGACCAGGTGGAACAAGAACTAGAAGAAAAATCTGGAATGGATTTGTTTTCCAGCTTCAGCTTGCTAAGCACAGGAAATGACAAAGTTAAGCCAGGCATTTTAGAACATATTGTTGTATAAAATTATGCTATTTCTAAATACAGAGCACAGCTATTAAAATACACACTTACACAAACATGCCTCTAATCATACCACTCTTTTCCTACTAACAATCACAGGCGCTGCAAGTACTGGTTTTGCTAGCAATGTCCATCCCTTTCCCTCGACACATGAAGAAAGGAAGGGAAGAGAGAGAGAGAGAGAACATTGGACCAAGTCAGCAAGAACAGATGACAATCCTTATCACGGGCAAGATTTCATGAGAAGAATTCTGCTTTCTGTGCAGTAAACTTTTTATGATTATTCACAGAGCTTTTGGGAAGATGAACCAGGACTCCAAAAGACAAACACAAAATTGACTCCCTTATGCATTACCCAAGATTGAAAGTTATTGTTAATTCTGACAAAACAAATATGCCATCACCCCAAATAATCAAGTCTCAAGCATACGTTCACACTGGATGTCCCTAAAGACTATTAGTAGTCTGAAAAACTTTGTAATGCCTGTCTCTATCAGGGGAATCTTCCCAGGGGTTTTCATCTAAATTTCACTTCACTATTACTAAACTGAAATCATAGAAACATGACAGCAGAAAAAAATAATATAGACCATCTAGTCTGCCCATCCACCCAATTAATTTAGCTTTATAATTCCCATCACTCTCTTAGAGATCCCCTGTATATATCCTATGCTTTCTTGAATTTGGATACTGTTTTTGTCTTCACCACTCCACTGTGATGCCATTCCTTACATCCAGTACCCTCTCTGTAAAGAAATATTTCCCAAGATTACTCCCAAGTCTATCCCCTTTCACCCTCATCTGTAACACCCCTTGGTCTAATCTCCTTTCTGTTGAAAGAAGCGCACTTCCTGTGCATAGAAACATTTTAATATTTAAATATCTATATCATATCTCCCCTATCTCGCCTTTTCTCTAGAGCAGCAGTTCTCAACCTTTTTTCCATCATAACACACCTGATAGATGATGCTCACGTGCGTGATACATTGCATACTACATTTAACAGCTATACTAAAAAATAAAAAAAAAATCCTAGATATTTTATTGTTGAAAATGATACAGGATAAAGATAACATATTCATTAATTTCAGTAACTGCTTATAAAATATCATTAAATATTATTTTTTTCCACAAACATGTTAATCTTTGCTTACTACATCAGTGAGAAATCCGGGACTGATATGCATATGCAGCACACAGTTTTTCAATACAGACAAACTCTTATGCATTTCACTGTTAACCTCAGGAAGTTCTGACCTCTTCTGGAATTTATACAGGGCAAAGTTAGGAAATTTCCCCTTTTAACTCACCATACAAAAATATATTCAAATTCTGGTAACTCCTCAGCAATAGTACTTCAAAATCCCTTCTCTGCCAACCACTTTGCGAAATATCATGAAGACCTACTAAAAAGACATTTAGAAATTATATAGCATTCCAGCCATACCATAAGAGTATTAACACTAAAGACCTGAACAGCAGCAACCTTACCGATGAAAAAGCAAGACTGCAAATATAGAGCACCGAACACTTACTATTGCAAAAACAAAGCCAGATTGCTCTAAATTTCTAAACAGAAGTCTGCATCCTAGTTAGCATAATCCCTTACCTCTATCAAACATGGAGAATGCAAACTGACTCTTTTCTAATAAAGAATAAAAGACCATAAATTATAAATAAGCATACAGCAAAAAATTGAAACTCCAAGAGCCAGGGAGTGGGTGAGGTGTGGTGGGAAGGCGGGGTCAGGATACAACACGCCTGCAACATTTCTGGCTTGGATTGGTGGTAGCAGTGATTGCCAGGATTGAGGAAAAAGCAGCAACAGGGAGCAGTGATGAGGAATTTTAAATACCAGATCCTTACTTCTCACTCTCTTCAAGCAGCAAAGCACATGTGACTGTTATAGAAAGCATAGACATGCTAGGTCAAATTTTTGGTGACACACCTTCCACCTCTTAGTGACACACCAATGTGTCCCAACACACTGGTTGAGAACCACTGCTCTAGGGTGTACATATTTAGATCTTTAAGTCTATCCCCATATGATTTAGAACAAAGACCACTGACCATTTTAGTAGTCTCCTTCTGGACCAACTCCATCCTGTTTATGTCCTTTTGAAGATGCAGTCTCCAGTTCTCCAAGTGAGGTCTCACCAGGGACCTGTAGAGGGGCAGTATCACCTCCCTTTTTCTGCTGACTATTCCTCTCCCTGGCTTTTGCTGTTGCTTTATCCATCTGTTTGGCCACCATAAGATCATCAGATATAATCACCCTCAGATCCTGCTTCTTTTTTTTTTTTTTTTACTCTTTATTGAATTTTAATCAGTCATTTACAAAGATTTCTTTGTTACAGAAACATGTTGTATTTAACACAAGATTAAAGAAATTACGAAGGAAACAGGTTCTTTTAACTAAAATTTCCTTGATGATAAGATTTACTTCTAATAAGAAAAAAAATATTCTGCTTCAGATTTTGTAATCCATTGGATTCCAAAAACTGCATTATCCTCTGTTTTAGCAGCAATTCCATTTGCTCACCACAGAGGTTAGACTATCCAGTCTGTAGTTTCCAGCCTCTTCCTTACTTCCACTTTTATGAATACAAACCACATCCGCCTTCTAACCAGGTAAATTGCCCTTAAAGTATCTCCTTTTAGTTTTGCCCACTACTCTTCTATGTTCCCCTAGATTTTCCCATAATAGCTGTTCTATTTCCTCTTTAAAGATTAATACACAGTGCCACCTCCTTACCTCATAATCCCAACAATACTATTTTAATATTATTTTTTGTATATAATACCATGCCTTCTCCCTTTTTTTCTTACCCAGTTCTTCCTGAATAGATTGTAGCCGGTATAACGATATCCCAGTCATGGTCTTTTTTGCACCACGACTCTGACAGCTACTGTATCTAAATCAACTTTTTCCATGGCTGTCTTTAAATCCAGGATTTTATTTCCCATACTGTGAGCAACAGGTTACATGGCTTTCCAAATATTGCCCAGGGACTTGAATCGTGAGGATTACCCAATCATATACTTGCCCCGCAACTACCAGGAAGTCTGCCTATCTCAGACGAAACTGTAGCTCGCTGTAGCAGATATCCCAGCCTGCTAGGAAGCATTTATACAGGTAGGAACAGGGATCTAGACAGAGGGATATGCACCTGCCTTGCTGACATCACCATAATTACCATTCCCCATCTAGATTTCACTCTCTTGTCACATGGCCCAAACTGGCCAGTCCCAATGGAGTTGGGTCAGGTAACAAGTCCTGACCTTGACTCCTACCATGCTATCCAGCTGCTGAAAATTGTTCGTTTTGGATTTTTTTAATTATATTGAGCATACATTATATGATCCTTTAAATTATTGTACAGATATTATATGTCTGGCAACATTGTTCCTACCTGTGGGAAAGAGAGCCAGTCTGCTTAGCTAGCAAGCATTTCAGTCAGTAAGATATGCAACTTAAATAAATAATCTTGGGGAAATTCTGCTCATCTGTACAGCACAGAATTTTCACTGAATTCCCATCCTGCATGGAATTTGGCTGCAGGTTGGTGGACAGAAAAAAAGAAAAATCTCTGTATCTGTGGCAGCATCAGTCGCATGGGCAGAAGGTGTTGGTGTCAGCCCATGTGACCAGAATGGTTGGCAGCATCAGTGTCAGCCCACGTAGCATGGAAGGATGTGTGGGCCATACTGGCCAGAAATAAACTTCAATGTAGGTTTTCACAGCCTAGGAGGAGGGCAGGCTATATCAGCATCTACAGTGAGGGGGCAGGTCAGATCTTCCTGGGTAGAGAAGAAAGAGAGGACAGGATCAGGCCTCAATTTGTGGTAGAGAGAGACAAGGAATCAGGCCTTTAGGTTTGGAGGAGAGAGAACAGAGGGAATTGGGCCTGGGGTGAAGGGGCAAGAAGAAAGTAAAAGCATGTGAGGAGTTTGGTGGCAGGAAGTAAATAGCATGAAGAGAGTTGGAGTTGGATCAGGGGTGTGTGGGACCAGAGAAAGTGCATATAGGGGTTTGGGTCAGGGTCAAGCCTGGGATGGGGAGGGAGAGCTTCAATTAATATATTTACTTAAATTAGTAAATGAAATCAATTAATTTTCTGTTTACTTATTTCATATTTCTATTTGTTTCTCTGCAGTATTTGCCTTCTTTAAATATACTCCCATCCTAGCCATCATGCCTAGTTAGTGCAATATCTCTCATCTGAGAGGAGGACCAAGATTTAATTTCCTTCAGTTTCTCTAAAAGGAAAAACTTGTACTCCACAAAAACTTGTCCAAGTCTGCAGAACATTTGCCTGATGTAAAAATAAATGTCATAGTAACTTATTGCACAAGTTTTTTCTTGCATACATTTTCTACAAATTCTTTCCCTTCTAGAAATTTAAGGAAAGAAGTTCTTTGTCATACAGTGTGCTATTTCAGAATTGTGCAAGTAAATCGATTTATAGGCTTTTTTGCACTTTTCCTTCTTGATCTTTAAATCTGGCCCCAAAGGCCTCTTATTTTGCAAATTGCCTGAGTATCTGGAATTATTTGACATACACAACTTTCTCATATTTTCAAATGGTAAATTGTTTTATTTTAAGTGAATAAAACACTCCAGAGTATTCAAAGGTTTCCATATATTCAGAAGCTTCCCTTAGCTTTTTTGATATGGACTGTGGATATTTACATTTTGGAGAAAGGGAAGTTATTTAGCTTTATTGATTCATATGAAGGTATTGTTTTGTTGCTTGCCCACCTTTCTACAGACCTTTTATCAGTATTATAATTGTGTTTTTTACTTAGTTTCCCCTGGAAAGTCCATTTTCTGAAAATTGACACATACTATATATTTATTTTTTATTTTATTTATTATTTTTTTATATACCGACATTTTGTGATGTCACCTGTTGAGTAATGATAAAATCAAAGAACCAATCCCAGATTTAGCAAAAAGTTTGTTTTGCAGTGGTCTCTTAATTAGAGATGAGCTCATATCATTCTTTGAATAGCCCCATCTATTTTGTTACCATTTTTTACAAATACACTATGTGCCACCAATAATGAGGAGATGTTCCATTTCTTAGTGTGTGTTCCCTGTAAGTTGCATCCTTTTTCAGTTCCTAGTGTAGCCTATTCATTTTCTCTCATTCAAAATACATTTCAGTATTTGTTGCAGCTCCTCCAGGGAGCTATTACAGATTGATCTTTTTCCAGTGTCTGATACATTGTATGTATTATTTCATAAGCTTTTAAATGTGGATCCTCATCCATGATTCCTTAGCATTTGAGCAGGTCAGTCCCAACAAGTGGGTTATGCACCTCTGCCAGCAGATGGAGATTGAGCAAAAGCTGACATCACGGCTATATAGTCCCACCCCGAAATCAGCCCACCAGTATTCTCTGTCTCCAGCAGATGGTGGACATGCATTTCCCTTCGGAGGATTGCATGTGAGTAAAAAAAAAAAAAAAGTTGGAAAGAAGATATCGGAAAGACAAGATGTCTGTGTAGCACCTCATTCCTCCTGAGGTGATACCATGTTGTCCCTCCCTCAGTAGAATGCCTTTAGTCCGGTAGCCTTGACTGGTATGGACCTAAATTTGGATAGCGGTTGCAGGCCGAGAGAGAGGCTCAGCGATGAAGGCTTTAGCCCTCTCTCCCTGTAGCTAGGACCTGTTCCTGCTCTCAGCCAGGGAGAGCTGAGCTCAGGCAAAAGATTTTTACTTTAAAAAAAAATACAATAGAAAAGGAAGAAAGCAGGAGACGGGTCTGTTTCCCCTCTGCATCTGGCTGTCCCACTCACATCTCTGGAGAGTTCGGTAAGGTGAGGAAATAGTGTAGGCACAGCGGGTTAAGCAGCCGTTTGACTTGGCCCCGCTCCCAGGCTTCTCCCATTTTGGTGCATGGTAGACCACGGGATGGTTTTGCATGGTTTTTGCTGGAGGCCATTGACATGCACTTGCATGTCTGTATGCGCTCATTCTCATCTGTTCATCCAGTTTGGGCATTCTTGCTTCTGGATGCACATCTTGTGCATTCATCTTCGACGTTTGTACCAGGCATTCAGCTTCTGTACTAGGTGTCCAGTTTCGGCGTCCAGTTGGGCAAGCGGCCTAAGCGAGTGTGCTTGGACGCACATTTTATGTGCATTCATTTTAGTCATGGCTTATATGCACGGGTCATTTAGGCACAAGCACAGACATTGAAGTCCCTCGTGGCTGAGTGTGATTCCTTGGGGACACAGAAGGGTCCTATTTTGGTCACCCTGCACAAGGCTTTTTGTTTCTTTCCCCTCCTTGATACAATTCAGGAGTTAATGGATCTGGAATGGAGTGCGCCAGAGGCATCTTTTCAAAGGGGACGCATTTTGGCAGGTTTGCACCTTTTGAATCCGCAAGCCAGAGAGCAGTTGTGTTTCCCTAGGGTGGATGCTGTAGTATGTTCTGTCACGAAACGTGCCACCATTCCAGTAGAGGGAGGTGTGGCACAGAAGAATGCTTGAGATAGGATTGAGGCTATCCTAAAGCAAGCCTTTGAAGCAGTGACAATGAACTAATAAATTATTTCTTGTTGCACCTTGGTAGACCGGGCTACCTTGCATCTTTGTCAAGAATCTGGTGGTGCTGGGCATGATGTTGGGCCTATGACAAAACCGGTGGCCACCTTCTTGACTGATGTGTACTATGACTTGGTATGCACAGCTGCCAGAGGAGCTGCTTCAGTTATTGCGGCCAGGCAGCAGCTGTGGCTGTGCAACAGGTCTGCAGATACTAGTTCAAAGTCCAATCTACTAAGCTGTCCATCAAACGCTCGCTTTTGTTTGGCAGTGATTGGATAGCAAGTAAATGGGGAGAAACCCAGATCCCTCGATTGCCAGAGGGTAAGATATCCATTGCCAATCTTTTTGGGCAACTGGCTGCTCTCAAGACTACAGGCATTTTCGGCCTTATAGGGGCGATTCTTCCCAGAAATCCCAACCCTTCTGCAGGTCTCAGTCCTTTTACCCTGAAGACCTCGAAAGGATGCAGGCTCTGGAAGTGGAGCCCCTTGGTCTTCCCAGTGAAGGTTTGAGGACTGACCTGGTGATGCAGGGGATAGGTGGGCGCCTATCACAGGTGGTCCAGATTACTTCAGATCAATGAGTTCTCAAAGTGATTCAGGACGGGTAAGATCTAGAATTTCTTTGCATTCTTCCAGATGCCTTCGTGGTCTCTATGCAACTCCGCTCTGAAGGGGTTAGAAGCATAAGCGACATTACAGTGGTTGGTGGATCTGGAAGCGGTGATTCACATTCACTAATTGCAGTGAAATACGGGTCTTTATTCCATTTATTTGGTTATGCCCAAGAAAGAAGAGTAGTTTTGGCCCTTCCTGGATCGCAAGGGCATCGACTGACATCTGCAAGCCAGGGAATACCTCACATCTCTGGTTCTGACTGAGGCATATCTGCATATTCCCATTCGGCAGGATCATTGGCAGTTTCTCTTTTTTTGCTATCCCAGATCGTTATTTACCAGTTTCAGGCCTTCAGACTAGCCACAGAACCCAGGACCTTTTCCAAGGTTATGGTGATGGTAGTGGTGGCCCTTCGTAAGGAGGGCATTCTAGTTCACCCTTGTCTGTACGATTGGTTGATTCAAGCCAGGACAGTGGAAGGGGAGTCTTTTGATTCCTGCAGGATGAATTTCTTGCTAGAGGATCTAAGCTGGGTGGTGAATCTGTCCATGAAACATTTTCAGCAATCTCAAACCCAAGAGTATCTCAGGGTTTGATTCAATACAAGGCAGGGCAGAGTATTTTTGCCAGAGTCTCGGATCCTGATGTTGATGCTGTGAGTTCGATCCCTGCAAAACTCTTCATCTGACTGTGTGGTCTTATCTGCAGGTACTGGGGTTGATTGCTGCCACTTAGAAGTGGTTCCCTAGACTAGGGCACATATGCACCCTCTCTAGTGCACGTTGCCCTCCTGATGGAATCTGCAGTCATGGAACTATACGGTGAGGCTGCTCCTTCCATTAGAGGTGAGATCCCAGTTGGACTGATAGTTACATGCGGATCATCTCAGGAAAGAATTTCCCTGACAACACCTGATTTGTTGGTACTCTCAGATGGTGATCCTCCAGGGCTGGGGAGCTCACTTTCAGGAGTTGATGGTGCAAGGGCATTGGAATGCAGCAGAGTGGCAGTGGAATATCAACACTGGAGGCACAAGCGGTTCGGTTGGCATGCCTGCAGTTCGCCGAGCAGCTAGACTCAGGCAGTCTGGATGATGCCCGACAATGTGACGGTGGCTTACATCAATCATTAGGGTGGAACCAAGAGTCATCAGTGTCAAAGATAGATGAACTCATGGTGTGTGCAGAGCAGCATTTCCTAACCATATCCGCCTCTCACATTGCCGGAAAGGATGATATCCGAGCCCATTTCCTTAGCAGGAGAAACTTGGACCCAGGAGAATGGGAGCTAACGGATAATATGTTTCAGTTCCTGGTGAACCACTGGGGCCTACCAGATCTAGAACTGTTGGCGACCTTCAACAATGCAAAGGTTCCAAGCTTCTTCAGTCACAGGCGAGACACAAAAGCGATGGACAGAGACACTCTTGTTCAGGACTGGCCATGCGACGCCCTTCTGTATGTGTTTCCATCCTGCCCTCTGATAAGCAGTCTGTTCCAGAAGATTTGAAAATCAAACCAACTCTCCTTTTAGTGGCTTCGCATTGGGCTTGAAGACCGTGGTACGCCTATTTCCAGAAATTTCGGGTGGGTACTCCCCTCAGGCTACTCCCTCGAATGGCTCTGTTACATTGGGGGGCCCTTTCTGCACAACGATCTGGGTCAATTTTCTCTCTTATGGTTTGGCATTGAAAGGGCTCGGTTGTTGAAGCGGGGTTTTTCACCTGCAGTAATTTCCACTCTTCTTTGGGCCCAGCAATTGTCTACTTCTCCAACCTATGTTAGAGTTTGGAGGGTCTTTGAGGCCTGGTGTTCTGAGCGAGGTACTCAACCGCTCAAGGTTGATATTCCTGTGATTTTGCAATTTTTACAGGATGGCTTGCTTAAGGGTCTGGCCCTTAACACCTTGAAGGTTCAAGTTGCAGCCCTGGCTTGTTACAGGGGGAGAGTCAATGGTGGGCCTTTATCTTCCCATTCGGACATGTCTCATTTCTTGTAGGGAGATGAGCATCTTCGCCCACCTCTGTTGGACTTTAACTTGATCCTCGAGTTTTTGCAGGTCTGACTTTTCGACTGAATACTTTTTCCTTATAGCTGCTTACCTTGAAGACAGTTTTTCTGGTAGCAATCTATTCAGCATGTCAAGTCTCTGAGCTAAAGCCTCCTTCCTGCCGTGAGCCTTTTCTTCATATGACTGGGTGCGATTCAACTTCGAACTGTGCCCTCCTTTTTTGCCCATAGTAGTTTTGGAGTTTCATTTGAGTCAGTCCATTTCTCCTAGGACAAGCAGGATGGTAGTCCTCACATATGGGTGACATCACCAGATGGAGCCCAACACGGAGCATACAATTTGCAGCCCTGAACTTTATTTATTTATTTATTTATTTAAAGGTGCTTATTTCCCACCCTTCCTGCGTTCAGAGCAGGGTACAATGTGGAATGTATACAGACAACAGAGAGGACGGAAGGTAATGTAAAATCTTAGTGGGGGGGTAAGGACAAGCATCAGGGATTAAGTTCACATGTGACAAGGCGTCATCAGAAAGGGGAGTAGAAGGCTAGGTAGCAGCCCCTGCCAAGGGACTGGTTGAGGGTAGTCCATTGTCATCTTGGTTCGGGAATGCTCTCTTGAAGAGGGAAGTTTTTTGGGCTTTTTTTTTGAAGAGTGTTCTCTCTCGGAGATATCTTATTGCTTATGGTAGGCTGTTCCATAGGAGCGGTAGAGAAGAAAGCGCATTCTCTGGTTTCCTCTAGGCACAGGATGCACACTTCATGTGGATCCATTAAGGATAAAATCCGGGGGCACTGAGGGCACTGACGGAAGCTTGAGGCCACCATGAGGCGCGCAGAAGACCGCAAGGACACGAAGACTGGCGGACACCAAGGCAGAGGAAAAGAGAAAAAAAATTCACCGACCGATGAAAAAGCCAACGGGTAACTGGAGAGAGACCCAGTGCAGGAAGAAAATGAAAAACACACTTTGGGGAGTTTTTTCTGCAAAAAAAATAGCACAAGCTCCAGAACCCGAGACAGTCGCTCTGCGAAAAAGAAGAGACTGAAGACAGACCCTCCATAGACACATGCGTAGTGGCATGCTGGGCATGCTCAGATGACCCCAAAGGGCTGCTGTACCCAGCTGGACAAAATGGAGAAGGTTTTTAGATCGAGGAAGTCTGATCCTCCCACTCCTCGATGGGGTTTGTCCATGCTATAGCGGAATCCATATCCTTCCAATTTATGATAGAAGAGGATGCCTGCCATAAAATGCTGGAGATTCTCCAGTTCGAGGATGCCCGCAGGAAATAATGGTAGTCCCCGTTCATGAGATCTTCGTGAGCTGCTTCTGAGGCTATGGGAACACCCCCTCTCCATTGCCCCAGTGAACCGGAAGGCCGATGGGGTATATCTGGTGCAGCAGACTATGGATTTTGAGAACGTCAGCTTCCCCACCAGTTAGTGGTGGTGGAGTCTGCGCTAAAGAAGGCAAAAAGGTCAAAAATCTATACTTCGGCTCCCTCTAGCAAGGAACATAGGGCGTGGAATACTATGGGTAGGAGGGTGTTTCAGGGCTCCATGTTAGTAGCCCGTATCACCTCCTACCTTTTTTATATGACCCTATATACCCGAAATCTCTGGAAGCAGATCCAGGAGGCTGCGGATGGCCTAGCCCAACAGCTCCAAGAGGCCCTTATGTCCATTGTTCAGAAGGGCTTGGAGTGAGGAAAGCATGAAGTGCGGGCTACCTATGATGTCTTTGAAATGGCAGGCTGCATTGCGGGCTGCCTGTATTTCTGTGAGGCGCCTTGCTTGGCTCCGGCCTCGGACCTTTGTCCTGAGGTTCAGGAAAGACTGGTGGATTTACCTTGCACCAGGGATAACCTTTTCGATGACAAGGTGAAGGGTGCGGTCGCATAGCTGAAGGATCACCTCGAGACCCTTCAGCATCTGCTGGCAGGTGCCTCTGCTTTACCATCCTCTTCCAAGAGGTCCTTGAGGCCGGGGCCGAGAAGGCCTTTCTACAGGCTGAGAAAGTACTGTTGTCCTGCCCTGACCACAACAGGTCAGTTCTAGGGGCAGGTCCCGGCAGCAGTGGGGCTCCAAGCCTCAGCCACCGCCCCAGGCTAGCCCCACTATGGGTTTTTGACTGGCCGTGAGGGAGCACAAGCCAGAGACTTCAGCCAAGACCAGAGGGTCTACCAGTCGGGGGCTGTCTCGCATCCGGAGCTGCTCCTAGTGGAGCTCTCAGCCCTCTTAATGGCCAGGGCTGTGGAGCCTGTTCCTTGGGACCAGCCAAGTTGAGGGTTTTACTCCCATTATTTCTTGATTCCAAAGAGAACAGGAGGCCTCCTTCCCATTCTCAATCTGTGAGCCTTGAACAGATTTCTCAAACGAGAAAAGTTCAAGATGGTAGCCCTGGGCACCCTGATCCCCTCCTGCAAAGAGGGGACTGGCTTTGTTCCCTCAACCTACAAGATGCCTACGCCCACATCAGAATCTTCCCAGGTCACAGGAAATATCTCCGCTTTGTGGTGAGTCATCTGCATTTTCAGTACCGCGTTCTCCTGTTCATCCTGGCCTCCGCGCCTTGGGTCTTCACAAAGTGTCTGGTTGTGGTTGGGGCCTATTGCGTCTTTCCATACCTGGATTACTGGCTGGTCAGGAGCAGCACCCAGGCGGGAACTGTGCAGTTGCTTCACCGAACCATTCGGGTTCTGGAAGCTCTTGGGTTCCTGATCAATTACCCAAAGTCCCATCTCCATCTGTCATCACAGCTGTATTTCATAGGAGCCATGTTAAACACGACGCAAAGGCTTTTTTTGTCCCGCGACAGGGCAGCACGTTGATGTCCCGCGACAGGGCAGCACGTTGAAGTCCCTGGCAGAGGAAATCCAGCAGCGCCGGAAGGTGTCGGTGCAGTGTATGTTGCAGTTTCTGGGGCACATGGCCTTAACCATCTATGTCACCCCTTTTGCCTGTCTACATATGCACCGGGCCCAGTGAACCCTGCGATCCCAGTGGCGCCAGGCCACCCAAGGCCTTCAAGTTCGCATCCAAGTCACCCCCTCTCTCAGGGCCTCCCTGTCTTGGTGGAGAACTTCTTCCAATCTGGAGCAGAGTGTTCCCTTTTAGGCTCCTCCCACCCAGATTGTGCTTACCACGGATGCGTCACACCTAGGTTGGGGGGGCCCATGTGGAAGGCCTTCACACCCAGGGCCTCTGGACCACCCACGAAGCTCTGTGTTAGATTAACTTCTTGGAGCTGTGGGTGATCCAGTATGCTTTGTCAGTCTTCCAGGATTGGCTACCAACAGGGTGGTCCTCTTCCGGACCAACAGTCAAGTAGCTATGTGGTATATCAACAAACAGGGGAGCACCAGATTCTTCCTCCTCTGTCAGTAGGCGGTGCAGATCTGGGCCTGGGTGTTGGCTCAGGGAATGCTGCTCCAGGCTGTATACTTGGCCGGTACAGAGAACGCCCTGGCGGACAGGCTGAGCCGAACCAGACCACACGAGTGGTCCCTGAAGCAGGAGGTGGTGTTTCTGGGGCACCCCGGACATGCATCTATTTGCCTCTCCCTGCAACGGGAAAATTCCCTGGTCCTGCTCCTGTACTCGTATCTTCCACTTCCGTTTGTATCGAAGACTCTTGAAGCTTCGCCTGGACAGGGGAACTATGATCCTCATAGCTCCCCATTGGCCAAGAAAGGTTTGGTTCCCACTTCTGCGGGATCTCTCTCGGTGGGACCTG
This sequence comes from Rhinatrema bivittatum, assembly GCF_901001135.1. Lineage (NCBI taxonomy): Eukaryota > Metazoa > Chordata > Amphibia > Gymnophiona > Rhinatrematidae > Rhinatrema > Rhinatrema bivittatum. Next base: position 133,900,534 of record NC_042619.1, on the reverse strand, counting down.
ATCTGTCTGGGGACCACCCTGGACCTCCTCAGGCAGGATCAGAGCAGGCTGTGCTACCCCAGCCTCAAGGCCCTGTCACTCACAGCCTGGATGTTGAGCAGTTGATCTTGCAGTCTCTTGACCTCAGAGAAGGTGTCCCGAGCCCTGGTAGCTTCAAGGAAGCCTTCCACCAGGAAGTCTTATGCTTCGAAATGGAGGTGCTTTACTGTCTGGTGTGAGCAGAAGGGTCTCGTCCCCTTCACTTGCCCTGTCAGGCAACTCCTAGATTACCTACTGCACCTCTCGGGTGCCAAAGGTGCTTACCACCAGGAGATAGACAGTTCGCCCATCTCAGTGCAGCCCGTGGTAGGGCAATTCATACCTGGGTTGCTCTAACTGCGGCCTCCCCTGAGGCCCCCTGTGGTTTCTTGGGACATTAACGTGGTGTTGGCCAAGCTGATGAAGCCACCGTTTGAACCGCTGTGCTCCTCTACCCTCAAGTATTTGCCCTAGAAGGTCATATTCTTGGTAGCAACCACGTTAGCACACAGGGTCAGTGAACTTACATGCCTTGGTGACTTATCTGCCTTACATCAGATTCTTCCATGACTAAGTGATTCTATATATGCACCCTTAGTTCTTGCTGAAGTTCGTGACAGATTTCCATCTTAATCAATTCATCGTCCTGCCTACTTTCTTCCCTAGGCCTCATCCCAACCAAAGGGAAAGGGCGCTGCACACACTCAATTGTAAGAGCGCCTTAGCCTTCTTCCTGGACTGGATGGCAGGCCACAGATGGTCCACCCAGCTCTGTCTCTTTTGACTCTAATAGGCCAGGAGTGGCTGTCACTAAACAGACTCTCTCCGCCTGGCTTAGAAGACTGCATTTCCTTCTGCTATGTCCAGGCGGGACTGCTACTGGGGTGCCACATAACTCCTCATTCTGTCCGAGCCATGGCGACCTCTGTGGCTCACCTGCATGCAGTTCCAGTGGGGTAGATCTGCAAAGCTGCAATGTGGAGTTCTCTCCACACCTTCGCAGCTCATTATTGTCTGGACAGGGATGGCCGCCAGGATAGCAGATTCGGCCAGTTTGTCCTCGGGATCCACTTTCAGCTGTGAACCCAACTCTTCCTGTCTAGGGCCCCTGGTTTGAGTTCATATTGTCCCCGCTGTTACCAACAGCACCTCTGTTGTTGTGCCCATTGGCACCTGTTTGGTGTCTGTTGGTCCCATTATTTTACGGGGCCAGCCTGTAGCCAGGGATTCACCTGCATGTGAGGACTACCATCCTGCTTGTCCTAGGAGAAAGCGAAGTTCCTTACCTGTAACATTTGTTCTCGTTGGTCAGCAGGATGTTAGTCCTCAGGAAACCCATCCACACTTCGCGGAATTAGGTTCCTGTAATTTATTTTATTTTTTTGTAATCTACATACGAGTCTGAAGAGAGACCCCATGGGGACGTGTGGATAGAGGCATGCTGAGCATGCTCAGTGTGCCAGTCAAAATTTCTAGAAACTTTTGACAGAAGTTTTCCGTGCCAAGCTTCATCTGATGATGTCACCCACATGTGAGGACTAACATCCAGCTGTCCTAGGAGAACACCTGTTACAGGTAAGAAACTTCGCTTTCTCTGCCTGCCTTGGCCAGGGACAGAGATGAAACTGAGTACTGCCTTTTGTGTTCCATGGAGTCGAGCATCATTTACTGCGGTACTTTGAGATGACTAAGGTTGTTCAGAAGTCTGTTCGCCTGTTTGTGCTCTATGGTGGAGGTAAGCAGGGAGCACCAGTGATGCAGGCAATGATTGCTTGCTGGGTTAAGGAAATCATTCCGGCAGCCTATGTGGCTGTTGAGGTTTCCTCATCGAAACAGATTAGACTGTATTCCAAGAGGGCTCAGGCGGTATCGTGAGCAGAACTTTGTTGTCACCTGCTGAAATTTGCCGAGTAGCAACATCATCATCTTTGTACACCTTGCGAAGTGTTACTATTTGGATGTTGGGTCTAGGAAGGACACCACCTTTGTGCAGACATTATTGATTGGACCTCTAGCAGCCTCGAGATTAGCTTTGGTATGTCCCACTCGTTGGGATTGACCTGCCCGAACACTAAGGAAGGAGAAATTACTACTTACATGATAATTTCCTTTTCTTTAGTAAGGGCAGGTCAATCCTAGACCTGGCCTTGGCTACTGTTGTTTAAATTTGTGGTTAGCCTTTCTTCAGGCAAATTAAGCAGAGTTTGATTCCTACTCTTTGTTGAAAACTGGTAAGTGGCTTCTCTAGCCCTTCTTTAGGCTGAGCTTAGTGTTCCCGTTGATTGAGAAGCATGAATGGTTGGCTGTTGATGATAATGTTCAAGTATAATCAGTTTTGTCCACAGTGTGGTTTTTCCAGAGAATACTGGCAAGCTGATGTCAGGGTGGGACTATATAGCTGTGATGTCAGCTTTTGCTCCGTCTCCATCTTCTGGCAGAGGTGCATAACCTACTCATTGGGATTGACCTGCCCTTACTAAAGGAAAGGAAATTATCAAGTGCGTAGTAATTTCTCCTTGTGTCCTCTCAAATGGCACACGAATTAGATCTAATATGAACAATATATAGGGTTTACATACTGTATTATGAGCTCAGCAGTGTAATCCTGTATGTGACCCAAGTTTTTAATGCAACTTGCAGAAAACCTTTCAGCCAAAGAACTGAAGAAAATGCTTAGCAAACAAAGAAGAGCGCAGAAGAAAGCTAAACTTGAAGAGGAACGAAAACATGCTGAACGAGAACGGCAGCAGAAGAATCAAAAGAAAAAGCGAGATGAGGAAGAGGAGGAAACCAGTGGTCCAAAGGAAGAGTTACTTCCTGAAAAACTGGAAAGGGTAGGGCATTTATTCAACCTTCCACTTGATTATATTACATATAACACAGATTCCATATTCCTCCAATTTTAGTGTTGCAAAATGCCTTCTCTGCTTGCAGCATTATTAACCTTTTAATTTAGCTTCAAAAATGCATTTTATTTGTAGAATTTTATTTTCCTGCAAGGAACTCCTTCCTTTAAGTCAGCAATACAGGATAAAAGGAAAAGTAATTTCCTTTCAAATCTGTTCCATCTTACTTAGGAACGCCGACCCTTGATCAATAATGCCTCATTTGGATAACTTTTTACATAATTCTTAAATGTGTTGAAATGATTATGCTGCTTCAAGGTATTACTTAAACATAAATGTTATCTTTCTTGTTCTAATGGAAGTGCTTTTATGTAGTGCTTTGTCTCTCTCGGAAAACATTCTTATCCATTTCACATTTTTGGTGTAACTTTAATTTTATCTTTTCTTAAAATAGGTAGAAGGTCCTCTAGAGGAAGCTATTAAGTTCCTTACACCACTTAAGAATCTTGCAGCAGACAACATAGATACACATCTGCTGGCATTTGAAATCTACTTTAGAAAAGGTAAAATATATCCTTTATATTCTTTCTACCCTTAGTTTTTTGCTACCCATGAGCTCAGCTCCAGTCAGGATCTCTTGGCATGTTCCAGTAATACATTTAGGTTAACTTGGAATTTCCTGACTTTCTTAGTACTAAAATGAAAACCTTTTCATGTTCTCCATCATAGTTGCTCTAAATCAGCATTTCCCAAACATTTTTTCAGTGTGACCCAATTATATAACTCTTGAAAATTCACATGACTCTGGATGGTGATCAAAACAAAATAGCGGACCTCCAACCATTCCACTTTCCTTTCTTCACCCAAAGTGTGGAAGCAACAGTTGCCATAGAGGCAGGCAGCATCAACAGTAGTGATAAAATACTCAGGGGTCCTGGTTCTTTATAAGTTTCCAGTCTAACAGGCTGCCTGCACAGGAGGAGGGGGCAGGGTCTGTGAGTGCACATTAGTTCACAGGACTCATGATGACTGCTATTGCAGGTTGGGATGGAATTCTGGATGGAGGGGAAGAACACACCACAGTTTGGGAACAGATGCTCTAAATGCCAGTTGTTAAAATTTAAACTCCAAGTAGCTACTACACAGTACTCTGTTTTCATGTTATATTCCATATGATTACAAATGAAGGGGAGTGTAGGGGGAATAATAGTCCTTAAGAATTCATAACATTTGATATCTTTATTCATAGGAAACTCATGAATATTCAAGGGGTGGTAAATTTTTCTGAATTGTTGCTTTGAAGAGAACAAAAGTGGATTTTCACTCTCCGGGCATTGTCTCCTTTTGGTCTCAACCTAGAAATAGAATGGGTACATTGTGTAAATATAGTTAGGTTCCTAAATATTAATATGTGACCTGGCCTAAATATTAATATGTAAATATAGTTAGGTTCCTAAATATTAATACGTGACCTGGCCTAAATATTAATACAATATCAGTAATAAATGTTTTTGTATATAGGAAATATGACACTACAGGATTTCTTTTTCTTTTTTTCTTGGAGATGTGATAGCATTTTTGCATCCTGCTGTGATATTTTTTCAGTCTGCCTGTGTTTACACTGTATATCATTTTTTATGTTGATTGGCTGGTTCATTTTTTCATTTCTTCATTTTTTATGTGATTGGAACATTTGTTCTCAGTGCCGTTTTGGCACTTTAAGATTTCAACGTCTAAATGATTTTTCATTTTCATCTTTCTCATTTTTTCCTTTAGATATTGAATGAATATAATAAATAGAAAAATATACTATTTTAGCTATTCATTATATATTTTATACTAGTATACATGTTTTCACAAATGAATATGCGACAATAGTATTAATTACGACAATTTGTCATTATAGCGCTACATATACATTTGCTCTCCTGTAATTATCTCTGTCAGTGCTTTACATTTTAGACTGGTTGGTTCCATGTACCAGGTGACCTTTTGTTAAGTGCTTTAAACTATTACATCATTCATTCTGGTTGGCCTGTTTCTATGCCATATGACTTTAAGTGATTGGTTGTTTGTTTTTTGGCGCCATTTCTTGACATCTTTAAAACTCAGTGATTTGTGATCTGGGTAAACTTTTGTGAGTAGAAGAATGTTTTAGTCATGGGGGAATTAGTAGCGCAGAATTTGTGCAGAATTTCCGGCATGCCACAAACGGAGCATGCAAAGATGAAGGCCCCCATGTGCCGCAGGACGCGTTCCACTCACGGCGATGATGAAGGCTCCTGCATGCCATTCGTGGCGAAGATGAAGGCCACCGTGTGCCGCAAACGGAGTATGCACCACTCGCTGCGAAGATGAAAGCACCAGTGAGAGTGAATGTGTGAGAGGAGAGGGGAGGGGGTGTGGGGGAGGGTGAGAGAGAGCAGGGGGTGCACAGTGAAGAGATTGTGTATGTGTGAGACAGAGCTTGTGTGAAGGGGTGCATGAGAGAGAGACATAGGTAGCCTGTGTGGGGATGTATGCAAGAGAGAAAGGGAGCTTGTATGGCTGTATATGCAAGAGAGAAAGGGACCCTGTATGAGGGGATGTGTGTGCGCGAGAGAGTGAGGGAGCCTGTATTGAGGGTGTGTATGTGTACTAGAAAGAGGGAGCATGTGTGTGAGGGGCAGTACTGAGAAGAACGGAGTCAAACTCTGGGACTGGCAATAGAGTGGAAGGGGTTGAGCCTAGAGGTGGAGGGAAGAGATACAGGAGTTGGGGCCTGAGAGGGCAAAGTGGCCAGGGGAGTAGGGAAAGCGAGTGGAAGGGATATTCTTACTGTGAATTTCTAGGGAAATTTTGCTCAAAATATTAAAGTTCTGCACCTCTAATAACTCTTTTCTGTATTAATTTATATAAAATGTAATTACTTAGACTGTTATGTCAATTGTGTTATTTTGACCAATATAAAGTTTGCAGAATTTTAAGTTTTTGTGCGCAGAATTCCCCCAGTAGTAATGTGTTTATAAGAGTTATGCTGATGTCGTAATTTGCTTTTTATACTCTTTTATGTTATGTCCTTATCTCATAAAGATGATGCTCTTCTATTTTTTAGTGTTTGAACTACAGTTTCTCACAGGACAAGCAGGATGGTAGTCCTCTCATATGGGTGACATCACAGGATGGAGCCCAATCACGAAACACTTTTGTCAAAGTTTCCAGAACTTTGACTGGCCCCTACTGGGCATGCCCAGCATGGCACTAACCCTGCAGCCAGCAGGGGTCCCCCTTCAGTCTTCTTTTTTCCACGCAGCAGTAGCCTCGCGGTTAAGGAGCTCTGCAGAGATTCCTGACAGGAATTTTCCTCACAGAATTATTAAAAGTTAATTTGCCCCACAGGGGTCCCTCCTCTAACTTTCTCAGGCCGCGGTACTCCGTTAAGTTTTTTGATCGTCTTTCGTCAATTACCGTCTAGTTTGGCCCTCGCGGCCTACTGGCCATCGACCGTACTGCGGCTCGATTTTTTTCTATGGCCATGGCATCTGGGTTTCGTCTGTGCCCGGACTGTACTCGTACCATTTCTATCACAGACCCTCATGGAGTCTGTGTAATGTGTTTAGGCCGTGCGCATGATGTCATGACTTGCACCAAATGTGCCCTCATGACACCAAAAGGTCGCAAAACCAGAATGGAGAAGACAGGACTCCTCTTCCGTGCTCACACCCCGACGCCGTCCATCGCATCGACGTCATCTGAACCGGCACTGTCGAAGTCGCACCAGCATCAACCACCGTCCGGTGACCGTCCGCCATCGACGTCTTCACAGCCATCGACTCCCGTTACTCCCCCTCAAGATCGAGGGGATCATAGGGAGAAACATCGCCATGGGCATCGTAAGTCTCGGACCGTCGAGGGAGCGAAATCATCGACCGAGCCACCGTCCGAGCCACCATCGAAGAAGCCCCGTCCAGGAATGGCACCAACCATTGCTGCGACCGGAACATCGAGGCCACCCTCACCCGATCAGGGTTTGGGAGTCGCAATTCCGCCTGTAAAGGTGGTCCCTCCGACTGTGCCTCCGCCTCCCTCTTCCGTCACGGAGCCGGGGCTACTTGCTCCAGGTCTCCGGGAAGAACTGGACTGCCTGGTCCAGGAGGCCATCGACAAGGCGATGCAACGGCTCCAGGTTCCACCGGCACCAAAAGTGGAACCGGTCACCGACCCGATTGCAGCAGCGCTGGCACCGCTGCTATCCCGGATGGAGGCGCTCATGACCGCCCTTCCACCGGTGATTCCCGGGTCTCCGATGGCTCCGGTGCGCTCCCCGTTGACAGCTTCATTGGGAGGAGAAACACCGTTCCGCATTCCTCCTTCGGGAGTATTGCCTCTGCCATCGATGCCAATTCGTCCCTTGCCACAGATTCATTCATCGGGGGCGATACCCACATTGGCGCCATCGATGCCTTCGATACTGGCACTGATGCCTTCCAGGCCATCCACGGTGCCCCCGGCGATTCCTTCGATTTTCTCGGAGCCTCAGCCAGGGCCTTCGGGTATCCAACCTCCCTTCTCGTCCTACAGGTCAGTCTGCTGATCCTTATGACACCTGGGGTGAATGATACTTCCACAGACACCGATGACTTACCTTCACCTCCCTCTCCTACTGAAAGTAGAAAGCGTTCTCCTCCAGAGGACGTTTCTTTCATTAATGTTTTGAAGGAAATGTCTGAGTTGGTCCCTTTACAGCTTCAGACGGAGCAGGATGATAGGCACCAGATGATGGAGCTCCTCCAATTCCTGGATGCCCCTAAAGTGATCACTTCTATTCCCATTCATCAAGTTCTTCTTGACCTCCTCAAAAAGAACTGGGAAAACCCTGGATCCATTGCCCCAGTCCATAGAAAAACTGACACTACCTATTTAGTACAGTCAGCCCTCGGCTTTCAAAAATCTCAGCTCGACCACCACTCAGTTGTGGTGGAATCGGCTCAAAGGAAAGCAAAAAGGTCGAAGCCTCACTCATCTACCCTTCCTGTTAAGGAACATAAGTTCCAAGACAATATTGGTTGACGAGTGTTCCAAGGGGCCATGCTCATCTCCAGAATTGCTGCTTACCAGCTCTATATGACCCAATACAATAGGGTCATTTTCAAGCAGATACAGGACTTCTCTGAAACCCTGCCTGACCAATTCCAAGAACAGCTTCAAATCCTTGTCAACAAGGGGCTTGAGGCAGGAAAGCATGAGATAAGAACAGCTTACGATATCTTCGACACCTCTACTAGAGTGTCTGTAGCTGCCATTTCGGCAAGACGATGGGCCTGGCTCAAATCTTCTGACTTTTGCCCAGAAGTACAAGACAGGTTATCTGACCTATCATGGGTAGAAGACAATCTGTTCGGTGAACAGATCCAGCAAATAGAGGCTGAATTAAAGGACCATCATGAGACCCTTAAACAGCTCTCATCGATACCTTCCGACTTCCCCTCAAGACAGCCCTTTAGGAAGGACTCTAAGAAGTTATTCTTCCGTCCAAGGAAGTACTATTCTCCACCAGCAAGGTCCCGAACTACGAGGCCTTTTCATAAACCTCAGCCTCGCCAGGCCCGAAAGCAAAAGCCGCAAGCAGCTCCCCAGCCGGGGCCTGCTTCAGGTTTTTGACTTTCACTTGGAGAGACACAGCCTGATTCCTCTGCCAAGCATACCAGTGGGAGGTTGATTGTGCCACTTTCACGGCATGTGGCAATCAATCACAACCGACCAATGGGTGCTAGCAATCATTGCTAGGGTTACCACCTAAACTTTCTTGCTCTTCCACCGGACTCACCACCTCTGCAAGCATGGAGAGTATCCGTCCATTCTGTCCTTCTGGAACAGGAGGTTTCCCTTCTTCTCCAGTTAAGAGCAATAGAACCTGTCCCACTCTCGCAGCAAGGCCTAGGGTTCTATTCCCGGTACTTTTTGATCCCCAAAAAATCTGGGGGAGTTCGTCCAATTCTGGACCTACGTGCTCTCAACAAGTACCTACAGCGAGAAAAGTTCAAGATGGTAACCTTGGGCTCGCTTCTACCTTTTCTGCAAAGAGGAGACTGGCTCTGCTCTCTGGACCTTCAGGACGCATACACACACATTGCGATAACTCCAGCTCATTGCAAGTACCTCAGGTTTTTAGTAGGCCCAAAGCACTATCAATACCACTTGCTTCCGTTTGGCCTAGCATCGGCACCACGAGTCTTTACCAAATGTCTCGTGGTTGTCGCAGCTTTTCTCAGGAAAGGTGGTGTTCACGTCTACCCCTATCTGGACGACTGCTTAATCAGGGCTCCCACCCAGCAAGCCGCTCTGTCATCCCTCGATTTGACCCCACGCACTCTAATTTCTCTAGGATTTCTCGTCAATTACGAAAAATCCTATTTAGTCCCATCTCAAACCTTGTCGTTCATTAGGGCAGACTTAGACACCTTGCAGGTAAAAGCCTTTCTACCTCAATAACGAGCGCTAACCCTCGTGTCTCTCGCTCACCAGTTGCAGTCTCAGCATACAGCAACAGCTCACCAATTCCTCGTCCTTTTATGACACATGGCGTCCTCAGTCCATGTCATACCAATGGCCTGCCTGGCCATGAGGCTCATGCATTGGACTCTGAGGTCACAATGGATTCAAGCTGTTCGGCCTCTGTCGACCATTGTCCACATCACCGACTCACTCCGTCTGTCTCTCGCCTGGTGGAAAGATCACAACAATCTCCTCCAGGGACTTCCCTTTCAAGTACCAGATCCTCAACTCGTTCTCACCACCGACGCTTCCAACCTCAGGTGGGGAGCCCACGGGGAAGCAAAACATCAAATAAACTTCCTAGAACTTGGAGCAATGTGATATGCTCTCAGGGCTTTTCAGGAACGCCTGTCAAATCATGTCATCCTGATTCAGACGGAAAACCAGGTGGCCATGTGGTACATCAAAAAGCAGGGAGGCACAGGCTCCTTCCTTCTGTGTCAGGAAGCTGCGCAGATTTGGTCGGAAGCACTCTCCCGCTCGATGTACCTCAGGGCCACCTACTTGCCGTGAGTGGACAATGTCTTGGCAGACAAACTGAGTCGTGTCTTCCAACCGCACGAGTGGTCTCTCAACCCCTCGGTAGCGAACTTCATCTTCCAACAATGGGGTTATCCCCAGACAGACCTCTTTGCGTCCCCTCAGAACCACAAAGTCGCCAATTTCTGCTCCCTCATTCGGAGCGAGCGCTCTCCGCCCAGAGATGCATTCTCCCTCTTGTGGGCAACCGGTCTGCTCTATGCATTCCCTCCACTTCCTCTTCTCTCGAAGACTCTCATGAAGTTACGTCAGGACAAGGGAACCACTATCTTGATAGCATCTCAGCTGGCCAACGCCAAGTGTGGTTTCCAATACTTCAGGATCTCTCCATCCGCAGGCACATTCCCTTGGGAACGCACCCGCATCTGATCACTCAAAACAACGGATGCCTACGCCATCCCAATATTCAGGCCTTGTCTCTGATGGCATGGATGTTGAAAGGTTAATCCTTCAACCACTTAACCTTTCAGATTCGGTTTCTCGTGTCCTGATTGCTTCATGGAAGTCTTTCACAAGAAAATCTTATTCCTATAAATGGAAAAGGTACACATCATGGTGCACCTCGCAATCCCTTGATCCCTTTTCCTGTCCAATCCCAAGGTTTTTGGACTATCTCTGGCATTTGTCGGAGTCAGGTTTAAAGACCTCTTCAATCAGAATGCATGTCAGTGCGGTAGCCGCCTTCCATAAATGTGTCAGGGATGTTCCTATATCAGTACAACCCCTCGTAACACACTTTTTAAAGGGCTTGCTCCATATCAAGCCACCTTTACGTCCTCCGGCCCCTTCTTCGGACCTTAATCTGGTTCTTGGTCGGCTCATGAAACCACCATTCGAGCCTCTTCTCTCCTGTGACCTAAAATATCTCACATGGAAAGTGATTTTCCTATTGGCTATCACTTCAGCTCGCAGGGTTAGTGAGTTACAGGCCCTAGTTACCTATCCACTTTACACTAAACTCCTGCAGGACCGGGGGGTACTCCACACTCACCCTAAATTTTTACCTAAGGTAGTTTCGGAGTTTCACATTAATCAATCCATCATACTACCTACCTTCTTTCCCAGGCCCCATTCCAATCCAGGGGAACAGGCTCTGCATACCCTTGACTGTAAACGGGCTCTAGCGTTGTACCTAGACCGTACAGTTGCCCACAGGAAGAGCACTCAGTTTTTCGTCTCTTTCCATCCCAACAAATTAGGGCATCCTGTGGGTAAGCAGACTCTCTCTCCTCCTGATTGGCGGGCTGATTATCTTTTTGCTATCAGCAAGCAGGCATTCCTTTTCAAGACCGTGTTAAAGCACACTGTGAGGGCCATGGCGACTTCAGTAGCACACCTAGGATAGATGCCGCTTCCTGACATTTGCAGGGCTGCCACCTGGAGTTCTCTCCACACTTTCGCAGCCCACTATTGCTTGGACAAAACCGGAAGACAAGATTCCATCTTCGGCCAGTCTGTCCTGCGTAACTTATTTCCAATGTGACGTTCCTACACCCTTCCACCTGCCCGGTGGGGTTCAGGATGCCCTCTACCAAATTCCACCCCAGTTGTTGTGCCTGTTGCACGCCATTGGGTACATTTGGTGCATGTTAAGACATCCTCAACTTGGTACTCACCCATATGTGAGGACTACCATCCTGCTTGTCCTGTGAGAAAGCAAATGTTGCTTACCTGTAACAGGTGTTCTCACAGGACAGCAGGATGTTAGTCCTCACGAAACCCGCCCGCCGCCCCGCAGTGTTGGGTTCGTAACGTTTTGTTATTTTTCGGCACTGCCTGTAGCTTTCAAATAAGACTAAAGGGGGACCCCTGCTGGCTGCAGGGTTAGTGCCATGCTGGGCATGCCCAGTAGGGGCCAGTCAAAGTTCTGGAAACTTTGACAGAAGTTTTCCGTGATTGGTCTCCATCCTGATGTCCACCCATATGTGAGGACTAACATCCTGCTGTCCTGTGAGAACACCTGTTACAGGTAAGCAACATTTGCTATTTCCTAAAATTACTTCTGGGTCTATCCTGTTCAACCTCATCTCATGACACCCTCATTCTAGAAGCTGCTTTCCTTTGAAAAAGGCTCGCCTCCGCTGTATGGAAACCTTGAGATATTTGAATGTCTCTATCATATCTCCCCTATCTCGCCTTTCTTCTGTGGTATACATGTTTAAATCTTTGTCTATCCCCATGTGCTTTAGAACGAAAACCACTGACCATTTTAGTAGCCACCCTCTGGACCAACTCCATCCAGTATATCCTTTAAGATGCAGTCTCCAGAATTGTACCTAATATTCCAAGTGAGGTTTCAACAGGGACCTATACAGGGGCAATATCAGCTCCCTTTTCTCCTGACTATTCCTCTCCCTATGCAGCCAAGCATTTTTCTGGCTTTTACTGTTGCTTTATCCACTTGTTTGGCCACCTTAAGATCAACAGAATTGCCCCCAGAATTCCGCTCTTACTTTATGCTTAAAAGAATTTCACCTCCAGTATTGTACTTTTCCCTTGAGTTTTTGCAACCTAAATGTATTACTCTGCATTTTTTAGCATTAAATCTTAGCTGCCAGACCTTAGACCATTCCTCAAGCTTTACTATATCGTGTTTTCCACTCTTTCCTGGCTGTCCACCCTGTTACAGATTTTGGTGGTATCAGCAAAAAGACAAACCTTTCCAGATAACCGTTCAGTTATGTCGCTCACAAAAATGTTGAAAAGGTCAGGGCCAAGATCAATCCCTGAGGCACACCACTAGTAACCCCCTCCTCAGAGAAAACTTCGTTCACCATTATCCTTTGTTGCCTCTCACTCAGCCAATTTCTAACCCAGTCACTCTCTCTAGGATCCATACCAAAGAATGCTTCAATTCCTTGTATTCTAGAGTTCCTGCAAGACGATCTCATTAAGGGGCTAGTGCTTAACATCTTGAAGGTGTAAGTAACAGCTATTGCATGTTACAGAGGGGCGTATGCATCCCATCCTTGTCATCCCAGCTGGATGTTTCCCATTTTCTGAAAAGGTTTAAACACACATCTTCAGTAAAGGATCTAGTTCCCTCTTGGACTTTAAACTTGGTTTTGTCATCCTTAGCAGGTTCCCATTTTGAACCTCTTGTGAGGATTTCCCTGAAAGTTTTTACCTTGAAGGTAGTCTTTCTAGTGACAATTTGTTCAATCAAATGGATTTTGGAACTGCAGGAACAGTCAGGAACAGTTTTTTTGAAATTTACAAGAGATATGCTCAAGATTCATACAGTTCCTTCCTTTCTTCCAGTAGTGTTGGTTTTTCATTTGAATCAGGCAGTCTGTTTACTTTTCTTTGGTAGACACACTAAAGTACAGGGGTAAAATGCAGTTCATTGTTTGGCTGTCCAGAGAGTTCTTTTGAGATACTTGAAAGTAACAAATGATTTCAGAAAATCTTATCACCTATTTGTTTTGTATTGTGGTGTGTGAAAAGTTGAGACAGCCACTAAAGCTACGATAGCGCGTTGGATTAAGCAGATCATAATGGCAGTTTATATTGATAGAGGAAAAGACAACTCTTAGGGTACATCTCACTGCAATTGTCACTTGTCGCTATGTAGATGGACCTCATATATCTATAGAACCCTTCATTATAAGATCTATGTGGAAGCCTTCTGTCAAGCCACCCAAAGTGTCATGGGATCTTAACTGGATTTAAGCCAGTTAATGAAACCCCTTTTGGACCTCTGGTTGCTGTTTTGATGGCAATCACATAAGCCAACAGAGTTAATGAGCTGCTGACTTTAGCACCTTATCTACCTCATATAGTTTCTCATCATAACAGAGTGGTGCTGTGCATGCATTCTGAATTTGTCTAATGTCTTGTTTGATTTCCATGTTAATCACTAAATCATTCTTACAGCAATTTTCCCAAGGCCACATTGCAATAAATGTGAACAAGCTTTGCACACTTTTGATTGTAAAAGAGCCAATGCCTTCTATTGGAAGCAAACTAAAAATCATGGGAAATCACCCAACTTTTTCTCTTTTTGTCCCAATAAGCCTAGAAGTTTGCATATCTTTCACTTATGGCCAAGTTGACCTAACCTTGGAGGGACATGTGAAGGCCCATAATGTCGGGGCCATGGCTGTATCAGCAACCCATCTAGGGTTGACTTCTATAGAAGAAATATTCAGGACTGTGATAGTTTACACATTCATGTTCTATTTCAGTTTAGATATGGAAAACCAGTGTGACGACAGATTTGGCCGGTACATTCTTTGAGGGCTTGAGCCCAACTATGGCCCATTTTCTTTATTTAAATTTCTCTTCACAAAAAATGAAAAAGGTGAGCTCTAACCCACCAAGAATAGTTATTACCCTGTTGGTGAACTTTATTATTTTCTTTTTCCCTTTTATTTTATTGAAGACACTCCAAACCTAGTCTTATCTGTGTGACTGGTGATTCACCTTGTCTTCAGTGAAAGCAAAACTTCTTACCTTACAGGTGTTCTCTTAAGATAGGGGCATCACCAGTCATGCCTTGCCTTTCTCCTTCCTTTCTGAAAAAGAGCTTTCTTAGTTGTAGAAGGGAACAATGTGAAAACTATCTTGCATGCCTAGAAGAATTTCTAAGATTTTCCTGGAAAGTTCTGGAAAAGAGCCCATTTAACAACAAGCAAAGGATTCATCCATCTGTATGACTGGTGATTCTCTTGTCTTCAGAGAACACCTTTATAGCTAAGCAATTTAGCTTTTTCAGTATTATCTTGAAGAGACTAATTGTATGTAACTTCTAAGTTTGTTTTTTAAATAGTTTCTATAATGCTTAGGAAACGCTCAAAGCTGAGTGTGAAGGGAGACTGCAGATGGCATTTGGTAGCAAAGAGCTTAAGCCAACCTCTGGGAAGAGTTGTTAGTCTGTTGTACTATCACTAGCCGCCTCCCATGGTATAGTCTGATTCTAGATTTAGTGGGGAAAAGAATTGGTGGTAAGACACAATGCTTTATGTATTTACAAATGTTTTCCATTCTCTAAATTCTTCAAAGCATGACTTTTTTGTTAGAATGATATGTAATGAAGATATTTCTACAGTGTTAAAAATAAAAAATAAATAAAAAGCAGCTACTTGACTAACCATTTTTGGTTTTCATTGCAGGAAAATTTCTGTTAATGTTGCAGTCTGTGAAAAGAGCTTTTGCTATTGACAGCAATAATCCATGGCTACATGAGTGCTTGATTAAATTTTCTAAGTCTGGTATGTAAAATATCAAGAATGAGAATATCCTTTATTTTTATGATATATGGATAAGTTCTCAAATCATACTTAACAGCAGTTTACCAATCTTTTCAATCCCAAAGCACACTTACATTAACAAAAATGTTCTGTGATATACCAACTTCCACAGAGCAGGCAGTACAGACATGGAGAACACTCGAATAACAAAAGAAGAGCTAGAGAAGCACTGAAAATTCCACAGTCTCTCTTCCAAATGTCAAAACAAAGAGGAGGTAGAGAGACAAATGAACCTGTCTCGCTGGACCAGTTTCCTCTATATACAAGCACTAGATGAGGGAGATGGTGTTTTGTGGGCAGCCAGCTAAGTTAGTTACTTTGGCTGTCACATGTGGCTGCCAGAGCTACTTCGCTGCTGCTGCTTCCACCTCTGAGTAAGTCACAACCTGTACTCGGTGCATGCTGTCCCCATCTCACTCACCCTGGGAATAGAACAGAGGCTTGGAAGGAGGAGGCTCAGGATGGGGAAGTACTATGAACAGTATGTGTGCTACACAAAGCAGGGCACAGCTCTCTGTGTCCTATATACTGCCCATTAATTACCACACTTAGGGGCTCAAGTTGTATCTAAGAAGAGGCATGCATAATTATACATGAGAGGGTGGTGGATGCCTGGAATGCCCTTCCGGAGGAAGTTGTGAAGACTAAAACTGTGAAGGATTTCAAAGGGTCTTGGGATAAACACTGTGGATCCCTAAAAGGCTAGAGGATGGGAATAAATTTAAAAAAGCTTAACCGGCAATTACTACCTTTAAGAGAAACATGGGGTTAACCTGCACGGAGCAGCAGTGACTGCCTTGGGAAGCTTGCTGGGCAGTCTAGATGGACCATTTTGGTCTTTTTCTGCCTTCATTACTATGTTACTTGTTCCAAAAAAGGAACTCATATATGTTTAAGAGCTACCACTGGTGTCTCTTGTTGCTTTGAGGTGCTGAGAGCAGAGCCTGGGTGCAGGTCTGGATGTAAGCATCAAGCAGTGGTAACGTCTGTGGCATACCTTGTCAAGTCTGAAGACACACTAGTGTCCTTTTCATCACAACATTAAAGTGAACTTTAATGAATAGTATATCTGAGTACGGAGCTCTGAAGACATTTTTTCAGATGGCTGATTAAATTGGTAAAGTTTCAGCTATGTATCCGAGAAATGTAAAAAATCATCACAACTTGGAGATCTGCTTTATAAAGTGATGGCTATTTTAACTGTGGGTTACTGCATGTTAGAACTTGCCAAATCTAGACAACACCACATTTTTGGGAAAAGCAACTAATTATAACACTTTTAACATGACATAGTTTTCTGTGAGGGTAGAGTAGCCATAGAGGCAAAATCTAGCTGTTTGCTGAGGTTAAGCTTGTAGAGCAGTCATTGATTAAAGCTATATCCAACAGAGAACTTTATATCAACCAAGGTTAGTACTCTGAGGCTTATCCATCTCTACCTTTCTGTTTCTTGAAGCCAGATTTACTAAGCTTTTTTTCTCATGGACACAGTAAATCATGCCCCTAATATATGATACTGTAAGAGAATAATTTACTTTTTGTGTAAAATTTTGTTAGCTGTCAATGTTATCAGCAAAGAATTTTTATTTATTTAAAATATTTACACAAATTCAAAATCAATTTATTCTGAGCAGATTACAATAAAATAAAGTAATAAGATTTGTTTAGAGTTGAGATTTCATAAAATTGATTTACTGTTTAGTCAAAGGTGACATCAGTTTTGTGATATTTTTGCACAGATTTTAGTATTGTTCCTCATGAAGAATTTATTGGCAAGGGCAGAAATGCTTTTGGGTGGTGAAAATATAAACCTTTGCTGTTGTTACAGTGTCAGATCATAGTAACCTTCCAGAAATTGTTAACACCGTCCTAACTCAAGAAATGCAGAAAATCTTTGTTAATAAAGACTTGGAAAGTTTTAATGAAGAGTTTCTTGAACACAATGCTACCTCCATTCAGCATCTTCTGTCAGGTATGTTGTGATGAAGGTTCAATGTTACCAAGTTATATTTAAGAACAAGTGTATTATATGCTAACCATTTTGAGACATTTTGTAACTACTTAATAAAATTGGTGTGAAAATATCTTTGTATAGTGTCAGGTGTGTAGGCTTAAATTAGTGCTGCTTTTATTTAGAATATACATGAGATTCATTAAGAATAAGATAACATACTATAAAGTTGTGCTCATGAAGTTAACCATGAAGCCCCTATGTCAGTTGATTGTTTTGGAAGAATCACATTTTTAGAAGCTTTCTGAAGGCAAGTAGATCTGGAGCTTTTCTCATAATGCATCCTACACAGACCTGTCGACCCAGCTCTTCCCTCAGGTAACCTATATCCCAGATGTTGAATACACTAGCAGACTGGCTCAGCAGAATCTTGCAGGCTTACATAGTCCCTGGATCAGACAAAAGTGAAAAAAAAAATGTTGGGGTTTTGTTTGTTTTTTTAGCAGTTGGAATATGCCATCTTTGGGAATGTGCATTTCTTTTGTATTTGTAGTTTGCTGTTTCTTTAGAGTTTCACTGTTCAGAATCTGGTTTCTCACGCTTTCTGTTTTGGCTTTGTCTGCTTGTTTCGGTTTCTAATTTGCAGTCCCTTATTTCTCTTTTAGATAAGGGTCAGTCTGTGTTGTGCTAGTGTGTATTTTCTCTGTAAGGATTTTCACCAATCCAGTTTGTTCACTTTGTCCAGTAGGTGGTGTCTTAGTGTTCTGGGGCCTGATGTAATATTTGTATTGCTGCCTTTTATAATAAGAGTGCAGTTTGATGCCTGAGAGTTAGTGCTGTGATTGTATGGAATGACCAGGTTCTAGGTGTCATTTTAATTTTTTTTTTTTGCCTGGGCTTGTTAACTTCACAAAGTGTTTAGCAGTAGAAGGATTTTGTTTTGCTGAGGTAATACCAGAATTTGAATTTTTCTTTTGCATATTGGGTTGAAATGTGATCTGTCCTAGTTTTGCTCTGCACTTGTTCTGATGATTATGATTAGTGCTATTTTATTGTAGTTATTATGATCTCTGCCTTTCTAGAATGAGAATTCATGAAAGAATACATTTGTTTTATTACATGATTGGATCTGATGTTTGTTCTTTGCTTTTTACATGATATTCTTATGTATGTATTTATAAACTGCAGTAAAATGAATACAGATTAATAAGACATTTTTAATGCTGGTAAGTGCAGGCCGGCCGGAGAGGCCTGTCTTCCATGTATGTGCATGCCCACGCACAGCTTCTGCTCCCCCCCCCCCCCCCCAAACAGGAAGATCAGTGGGCTGTGGTGGAGCTCATCCCACCACGGCCCGATGGCAACAGGAAACCATGTGTGTGAGCTTGTTTGTGTGTGTGAATGAGTGAGAGCCTATAGGTATCTGAGAGACTGTGTGCATATATGTGTATCTATTTGAGATACTATGTGTGTATGTCCCCGTGTGAGAGCCTGTGTGTGTGTGTGTGTGAAAATCTGTGTGCTTGTGAATGTCTGTGAGAGAGCTTGCATGTTTGTGTATGCATTGTGCCTGTGAGAGCTTTTGTGTCACAAATAGGTTCTCACAGGCACGCACATACACACATAACATGAGTGTGAGGGAGAGGCAACCTGTATATATGTTAGAGAGAAGAAGTGTATGAGAAAATGAATGTATTGTGCATTTGTGTGAGAAAGAAGATAACATTTGTGTGGCTCTACCTCCTCCAATTCACAACAATCTCAGGGTGACTGGAAATCAGATACCAGGTATGGAGAGCAGAATTTTAAATCCTTAGTTTTAAGTATTGGGTGTAATTTGATGATTCTGCTCTTTTGAAATATTTAATTTTTTGTGGGGGGAATAGAAAATGTTTTAATTGGATTTTTTATTCAACAGATTTTTGAAATGTTATTGGTGTATGGGAAATTTTCAGTATTCTATTCATTAACTGGTTTGAAATATTCTTTTTATGAATAACTTTACTGTTATGATTGTTTTATATTTCTTGATTTTATTTAATATTTTATAAAGAATGATACTGTCTCTGTTTTTCCATTGTTGCTGTGCTTATAGAGGCTTCTTGTGGGTTCCAGTTCAGTTGTTCTCAGCAAGTTTCTGTTGATATTTTCTGATCTCTTTATTCTATATTTTCCTAGCATGAGACAGATGGACTCAGGACCAGTGGGTTTATGCTCCCCTGCCAACAGATGGAGACAGAGCAAGCTGACATCATAGTATACATAACCCTGTAGTGACCCCAGCCTGCCAAGTATTCTCTGTCTCCAGCAGATGGTGGACATGCATCTCCCTATGGGGATTGCTTTGAGATTTTGAAAGGAGTAATTTGAAATTCTAAATTCAAGAAAAGAAAGCCCCGCTCTCCTGCGGTGATCCCTAAAGGTCCCTCCCCCAGTTGAGAATTCCTGAAGCAATTTCTGTAATCCCTTAGAGGTGTACCTTGGTCCGGTAGGACTTAGCTGCTAGTTTAGCTGAAAGGCAGTGGGTGCAGAAGGCCAAGTGTGGCAGAGACGGCAGATGCCCTCTTCCCAGTAGCCGGAGACCATCTCTGTACTCAGCCGGTAAGGGATGAGCTCAGGTAAGGTTTAAAAAAAAAGAGGAGATAGTTTTACCTGAATCAAAGACAAAGGGGTTTCAGGATTTCCTCTGGTCTCCATTCTCTGCTCACCGTGCTGACATTCGTTCCTGTTGGGGTTGGAGAACTGGGCAGTCTGGCAGGTTGAGCAGCCCCCGCTGAGCTAGACCCCACACTTAGGCTTTTTTCTTGCACACCACGTAGTAGGCCATGGCGGCCATTTTCGTGCACTCTTGTTCCTGTTCTGCTGCCATCTAGAGGCCGTTGGTGTGTGCAGTATGTCGGCTCTGCACACGCATTGTGCGCTTCAGTTTTTGAACGCGCTTTTTACACACACACGCTTTTTTACGTGCTTAACTTCTTCTAGGCACTTATATTTTGGGCGCATATCTATTTTTTTTTTTTAAACTTTTTATTAGAAAATTTTTATGTAACAAACAGTGAAGGAAACAAAAATAATCAAAAAGGGAAAACTTCCCATCTCCTCCCCTTCTTTTCATAGATAAGTACAGTGATCTGGGAACACAGAGATAATAGCATTTCTCATGCTCGAAAAATATGACAGTATACCAATGTTGGTAGCCAACAAGAACAAGCTAAAGGATCAGAGACATTGGGTCCACTTCAGGCCACTTTAGAGCATTCCAATAATTCCAGTAGGGTATCCAAATTGCATCATATAATGACATATTATATTTGAGCAAATGGGTTAGCTTCTCCACTAGCGCTATCTCATGGATCTGTATTTTCCAACAACCTAGAGTGGGAGCGGATTTCCACATGCGCATATCATTTTTTAGCACAAGCCATTCCAACGCTAGTTACCAAAGCAATGGCGCCAGTAAGCAAGAAGCTGAAGCGTCTGCCTATTTGTGTTGCCTGTCATATTAGCGTTTTTCAGCCTGACTTGGCTTCTAACCTGTGTCAGTGCTGCTCAGACGCTCAGGGAGAGTTGTCTTCCTCAGATTTTACTAAGCCTGGCTCTTCCCATTCTTATGATGGATTAGGCTTGGCCTTGACTTGGAGGGATACCAGGTCTTAGTTCTCTCTTGACTGGCTCATCCGCTGGCGAGGGCAGTTCTGTGGGACCAGCTCAAAATCTTTCTGGGCTTGGTCTGGACCCAGCTGATTTTTCTTGGGTGGAATTCTTTCAGGCTTACAAGCCTTTCTTCAGGCTTGTAAGCTTCCCCTATATCTGTACAGTCGGACACTCAGTCAGTGGCTCCTCCCTCTTCCAGTCCTATGCTTAAGCACCGGGGCTCGCCCTTGCTCCCTGCGGGTGTTCCTGACAGGAATCCGGATGGCACTGATGATGAGGTTGATCCAGATTCCCTGGAAGATGGGAAAATTCCTCGAGGGCTGGAACCGTATTGAACCATGTTGTGGTTCTTTCATAGAGATGAACTGCCGGCCCTGATTTCCCAGACCTTGAAACAGCTGGGTGCTCCTAGTTCAGATGCTATGCCAGAGCCGAGGAAGAATCCTATTTTTGCTTCCTTACATAAAGCCTCTTTTTTTCTCCTGGTGATGGATGCCATCTAGGAATTGATTGATCTGGAATGGGATGCCCCAGAGGCAAATTTTAAAGGGGGTCAGACATTAGAAGGCCTGGACCCCCTGGATCTGTCTGTTAGAAAGCATTTACATTTTCCCAAATTGGGTATGTGCTGTCTAAGCAGATGACTATCCCCATAGAGGAAGGAGCGGCCTTGAAAGGATGTACATGATAGAAGGATTAAGGCTATTCTTAAGCAAGCCTTTGAGGCAATGGTGATGAATTTACAAATTGCTTCCTGTTGTGCACTAGTGGCGAGATCTTGTCTGCTTCTCTCTCAGGAGGTTGATGAGTCTGGATGGAATTCCAGAGTAGTTTTATGGAGCCTCCTGCCGCCTTTTTAGCAGACGCAGGCTGTGATTTGGTCCGGAACTCGGCCAGAGGTGTGGCTTCAGTGATTAGTGGCCAGGCATCAACTCTGATTGTGAAATTTGTCAGCTGACACAGCTTTCAAAGCCAGTCTTACAGAGATGCCCTTTAAAGGCTTGTTCTTGTTTGGGAGCGAGTTGGAGAAACTGGCCTGCAAGTGGGGCGAGTCTCCGGTGCCTCGGTTGCCAAGGATAAGAAATAGTTACAGTGCCCCTTTGGTATGAGGGGTCATTTCCGGAGTTCCAGGCATTTTCATCCCTACAGAGGGGGCGACCTTTCAGCGAACTCGGCCTTTTGGTAGGTCTCAGTTCTTTCGTCCCTGGTAGCCCAAGCGAGGTGTGGGCTCGGGTGGTGGACCTTCCCGAGCTTCCCAATAAAGGTTTTCCAATCCACCTTCCTGAACAAGAAATAGGGGAAATCTCTCTCTTTTATCGGAAGTGGTTCAAGATCACGACGGACCAGTGGGTCCTGGAGGTGATATGCGAAGGGTATGTACTGAAATTTTGCAGTATTCCTTGGAATGTGTTTATGGTGTCCCTTGCCATTCCCCACAGAAGAAGCCAGCAGTGGAGTTCATGCTTCAAAGGGTCCTCAGAGTGAGGGCAGTGGTTCTGATGCCCAAGTCTCAAAGTATGGGGTGATATTCCATTTATTTTATTGTGCCCAAGAAGGAAGGCTCCTTTCATCCCATCTTGGATCTCAAGAGGGTCAACCGTCACTTGAAGATGACTCATTTTTGAATGGAAATCTTATGCTCTGTAATAAGAGCGGTACAGTCAGAGAAATTTCTGACCTCCTTGGGTCAGTCAGAGGCTTACCTTCAAATTCCCATCTGATTGGAACACCACTTTCTATGCTTTGCAGTATTGGGCTGCCATTATCAGTTTCGGGCACTGCCTTTTGTTCTCGCCTCCGCTCCTAGAACTTTTTCCAAGATTATGGTGGTGGTAGCAGCAGCCTTGCGAAAAGAAGGAATCCTGGTGCGCCCGTATTTGGACGACTGGCTGATTCAAGCCAAGTCCCAGGAAGAGAGCCTCCTGGTGACACTCAAGGTGATCTCCTTATTGCAGGAGCTCTGTTGGGTGGTGAACCTGAACAAGAGCAATCATTAACCAATCCCAGTCGTTGGAGTATCTTGGGGTTCGATTCGATACGGGACATGAGTTTTCCTACCGGAAGTTTGGATCCAGAGATTGATGTCTCAAGTGTGTCAGTTGATGAACCCCATACTCCTGACGGTGTCATCCTACCTACAGGTACTTGGCTTGATGGCAGCTACCCTGGAAATGGTGCGTGGGGAAGGGCAGATATGCGTCCTTTTCAGCGCTCTTTGCTATCTCGTTGGAACCCGCATTCTCAGGATTATGCGGTTCGGTTCCACTTGCCGATGGAAATCTGCTTCCGCCTCCAGTGGTGGTTGCAGGAGGATCATCTGAGAAAGTGAGTTCCCTTGCCCTCTCCAGCCTGGTTTGTACTTAAAACAGATGCGAGTCTCCACGGTTGGGGTGCTCACAGTCTGGAGTTAACAGCCCAGGGTCGCTGGAATGCCAACAAGTCCTGCTGAAACATCAATCCCCTGGAGGCCCGGGCGTTATGGCTGGCATGCTTGCAGTTCAGCCACAGGCTGCGGAATCAAGCGGTTCGCGTGATGTCTGACAATGCAACAACTGTGGCCTATATCAATCTCCTGGAAGGAACCAAGAGCCAGCAAGTGTCGCAGGAAATAGCTGATGGAATGGGTGGACAGTCATCTGCAGATAATCTTTACCTCTCACATTGCAGAAAAAGACAACATAAGAGCGGACTTTCTCAGCAGGCAGAATCTGGACCCAGGAAAGTGGGTGTTGTCAGCCGAGGCATTTCAGCTGATTGCGGATTGTTGGGGCCTTCCGTTCCTAAACCTGCTGGCGACTTCTCGAAATGCGAAGGCTCCTTGATTCTACAGTCGCAGGAGAGCTCCGTGGTCCCTAGGAATAGATGCTCTTGTACAGGTCTGGTCGGAAGACAGATTGTGTAATGCCGTTCCTCCGTGGCCCTTGCTGGGCAGGATAATTCGCAAGATCGAAGACCACAGGGGCCTAGTACTCCTGGTGGGGCCGGACTGGCCCAGGCATCCGTGGTATGTGGATTTGTGATGACTCCTGGTGAAGGCCCCCCTTCGTCTTCCACCACACATGGATCTGCTTCAGCAGGGACTGGTTCTTCATGAGGATCTGACTCTTCTGTCTTACGGTTTGGCCCTTAAGAGGGCTCACCTGTTAAAGCGTGGTTATTCCTCTACCATGATTGCCACTTTACTCCGCGCTCACAAGTTATCCACTTCCTTGGCTTATGTGTGGGTTTGGAGAGTTTTTGAGGAGTGGGGTGTTCTTTCTTGTTCAGTTAAGATCCCTCTCATTCTGGATTTTTTGCAGGATGGATTGAATAAAGGCTTGGCCCTTAATTACTTGAAGGTGCAGGCTGCGGCTCTTGCCTATTTCAGATGCCTGGTGAATGGTGCTGCCTTGTTGTCTCTTCCTGATGTGGCCCGTTTTTGAAAGGAGTGTGAAGGACCTTAGGCCTCCCTTGAGGTTACCAGTTCCATTGTGAAGTCTTAAAATGGTGCTGGACTTTTAGCAGGCCCTACATTCCGACCCTTGTGTAGCCTTTCCTTATGGTTGTTGACTTTGAAGACTGTGTTCCTGGTGGTTATATGTTCTGCGTGTTGGATTTCTGAGCTGCAGGCATTGTCTTGCTGGGAGCCATTCCTTCAGGTGACTCCAGGGGTGTTACAGCTGCATACTGTTCTATCCTTCTTACCCAAGCTACTCTCAGACTTTGATTTGAATCAGTCCATTTCCTTTCCATCCCTGGATAAGGTCAGGGATGCAGAGAAGTTTCGCCTTTTGTGCTCCTTGGATGTTAAGCGTCTTGCTGTGTGGTATCTGGAGGTCTCTGATTTTTTCAAAAGATGGATCACCTGTTCGTTCTCCATGGCAGCGGGAGTAAGCAGGGCGCTCCAGGTTCACGGGCTACCATAGCTCGTTGGTTTAAGGAGGTGGTCACAGCCGCGTATGTGGATGCTGGTAAGCCATTGCCTACTCAGGTTAGGGCTCTTTCCACTAGTACTCAGGTAGTGTCATGTTGTCTCACTTTGATATCTGTCAAGGTGCGACATGGTGCTCCTTACACACTTTTTCCAGGTTTTATCGTCTGGATGTGCAGGCCCGGGAGGATGCAGCCTTTGCACATGAGGTGTTGACTGGACCGCGGGCAGCCTCCCACCCTGTTGGGGAGTAGCTTTGGTACATCCCACTGGTCCTGAGTCCATCTGTCTACACTCTAGGAAATGGAGAAATTACTTGATAATTCATTTTCCTTACTGTAGACAGATGGACTCAGCTTCCCGCCCTCAGCTGCCGCATGAGTGTGTCAATAGTCCTCCTGGGGCTCAAGGGATTACTGGTAAGTTTTCATCCAGTCCCTAGCTTGGAATACCTAGAATCTTATCTGAGTTCAGTGTTTATGGTTAGTTGAGTACTGTTCTGGTTACCTGTTTATAATCATGTTTTTAATCAAGTTGTTTGCTAGTCTGTCCACAGTTGCTTTTGAAGAGAATACTGGCAGGCTGGAATCACTGCAGGGTTATGTATACTGTGACGTCAGCTTGCTCCATCTCCATATGCTGTCAGGAGAGCATAAACCCACTGGTCCTGAGTGCATCTGTCTACATAAGGAAAATGAAATTATCAGGTAAGTCATTTCTCCTTTGGTTAGGGTCTCTCTATGTTCTGCATATGTGACTGAGGTGAGGTATTTTGCTAGCATGTAATTTCTTTTTAGGGATCTATAGCAGCCTGGTTTCCTAATAAGAGCTTTTATTGATGTTCAAGGGCCTGGTGTGATATGTGCAGTGTTGCCTTTTCATAGATAAGGCTGTTAGAGTTGTTTTGGTATGGGAGGTTTACTATATTGTAAAGGCAATTGTTTATACATGGCTTTCTGAGGGCCAAGTCCTCATCCAGCAAGCATTGCAAAAAGTCTAATTCCATAGGAGCTCCAAGTGTCTTTTTTTGCAGAGTTTCCTGATTGGCACCACAGGGAGTGCATGTAAATATAATATGCATGTTGTAAGTGATATTTCTGTCTCAGAAGACTGTACTTTTGAATGTTTTTTTTATGTAAAATGTTATAAATGCATAATTTTATTGTGTCTGTAAAGGGTGTGGGAGTCTGTGTGTGTAAGGCTGTAAGTTTTGCCTAGGGTACTATCCATTGGGGGGGGGGGGGGGGTCCTTGTCAGTTTTTAAAAATATGGTCCATGTCAGTTTTTAAAAATATAGTTTGCAGGATGGAGCTGGGCTTTGAATGAATCGGGGGGGGGGGGGGGGGGCAGCAAAAAAGCTAGCACCGGCTCTGCTAATGAAGCTTTAATGAAGTACTGGGCAGCATGCATGGAGAAGCAGTTACAAACCTAAATTTAAGGCATGGAGGTAACCTGCAAAAAGCAGTAGTTACAACCCTGAAAAATCTTGCTGGGCAGACGGGATAGGCCATTTGTCTTTTTCTGCTGTCATTTACCGTGTTACTATTTTAAGCTTAAAACCCTAGAAAAGACCGATGGGCTCATCAGGCAGTAACTGCACGTGAGAATTCCCGTGTATGCCCAAAGACTTCTGAGAGCTGGGTCTGGATTGACTCTGTTAGATGATGTCATACACTGGTTATGACTGATTCATCCTGTTCTGTAGGGAACCCTGGTTACAAGTAAGTAACTTTGCTTTCCTTCCCCTCCCCTGTGTTAGGTCAGACGAAGATTTATTTATTTAAAGGTTTTTATATACCGGTATTAGTAGAGACATCATACCGGTTCACATTTGAACAAAAGGATGAAAATACATGTTAACAGGGGAGAAAAAACTGGGAGGGGGAAAACTTAAGAGCAGCATGGAAGTCAAGAATTCATAACAACAAGAAGAAGAAGTGAACTTAGCGGAAACCTTAACTTAAGGAGAGAATTATGTTGATATAGAGGTACATGAGGGAGCTGTGAGTGTGTAAAGGTTATTCCGGGTAGGCACGTTTGAATAACCAGGTTTTTAACTTTTTCTTAAATTTGAATGTGCATGGTTCGAGGCGAAGGGTCGGGGAAAGGGAATTCCAGAGGGTCGGACCAGCAATTGAAAAGGCACAGTCGCGTGTGGATGAGAGGCGGGCTGTTTTAAGAGAGGGTACAATTAAGGTGCCTTTATTGGTGATTCTGGTGGGTCTGGTCGACCGGTGGGGGATAAAAGGATGGTCGAGCCAGTTGGAGTTGTGCACATGGAGGGATTTGTGAACAATGCTCAGAGTTTTGTAGTGGATATGGGAAAGGATCGAGAGCCAGTGTAGCTCTTTAAGGATGGGTGTGATATGTTCACATTTACGGGTATTTGAGAGGATACGGGCCGTTGCATTTTGCAGCATCTGTAGCGGTTTTATCGTAGAGTAGGGGGGAGCCCTAGGAAAAGGGCTTTACAGTAGTCTAGTTTGGTGGGGATATAATGGCTTGGATCACTGTACGGAAATCTTGGGTGTACATCAAACACAGCATCCTTTCGCCGTCACTGGCCAGTTCAGATGCCTGTAGATCCTGAAAAGTAGATCTTTTTCTTGTTGCTTAGTCCCAGGGAAAAGCGATGACTTTTCCAAGTCGGTTTAATAACTGTTCATGGAGTTTGCATGGCATCGAAGTGAAGCATCAGCCTTCCTTCTTTCTCACTCACCCCATCTCCCATGTCATCTTTTTTTTGCTGGCGAGAGTTGAAAACTCCCATCAGTACTGCATTTTTTGCCATTCCTCGGGTTCTCTTTATAACACACACATGTCCCATTTAAATCCTTCCCCATATCAGTGCTCTTGTTTTTGCCTAGGCTGGGTTTTGTGCTACTCCACTCCCCTCTCAAAGCACCTTTGTATTTCCAGGTTTGTTACTGGATTGAAACTTCCCCCCTTTATTTGCCAGCAGCAGCAGGAACTGGCCAAAATGCTCCCCACCCGTGCCTGCTGGCTTTCTCTGTAACAGCAGCTTTCAGGAGCACTGCAACCCAGTCTCACTTCTGAGTTTGCAATAGCTGCTGAAACCTACTCCCTATGCTCTCAGGGTTTCCTGTAGTCAGCCACAGTAGCAGGAGCTGAATGGGCATGCTCCTGCTCCTACTACCTCTCCTTTTGGCCCCTGTCTACCAGGTTGGTGGTAGGTACTTAACTGCAATACAGCTGCCTGAAACTGAGATTATTGCTGTTTCTGCTTCTCTCATCTGCCTGGGGGAAAATAAATTAAAAACAATTCAAGGAAGCTTAATCTTTTTCTGGCAAGAATTAAGAATGCTACTGGCACTGCAGTATTAGCTGTGCTGCCAACCTGCCGCGAGTGGGCCAAAAAAATGTGAACCTTGCTTCAGGCTGATCTGCCTGCAGGCAGGGAATGTTTAGCAAGCCAAAAAAAATCCATTATAGACAGTAGCTTGGGGACCCCTGCTTCAAATGATACAAAAAATATGAATGAACTCTCATCTTTATTTAGAGGAGGGACCCCTGTGGGGCAAAATAATTTTAAATAAGTCCGTGAGGAAAATTCCTGTCAGGAATCTCTTCAGTGCTCCTAGACCGCGAGGCTACTGCTGCGCGGAAAAAAGAAGATTGAAGGGGCACCCCTGCTGGCTTCAGGGTTAGTGCCATGCTGGGCATGCCCAGTAGGGGCCAGTCAAAGTTCTGGAAACTTTGACAGAAGTTTTCCATGATTGGGCTCCATCCTGATGATGTCACCCATATGTGAGGACTAACATCCTGCTGTCCTGTGAGAACACCTGTTACAGGTAAGCAACATTTGCTATCTCCAGTGGTAACCTCCCCCCTTCTTCCTCATTACCCAGCGCTCCACCTTACCTTCTTTCCATATTTCTGAATCTTACCATCTGTTTCATCTTTCCTCATTCCTCTTCTTCCTCCTCTCTCATTGCTCATTTTGATCCACAAACACTTCTCTTCCTCCTACTAACTCAGTCTCTGATCCCCTCTCTCCCACCCCTACCAATTTGATCCCCAGTTTCTCTATTCTCTGTGTCCCCACAACCCCAGTGTGATCTCCATTTTCCTTCCCCTTTACTACATCTCAAATGCATCCTTTCCTTTCCCCCTTCCTCCTTCCTTTCTCGTCTATTTAATCCATGGTCCAGCCCCATCCATCACGCTTCTCTCTTACCTACTTACTGCCAACAGGAGGAAAGTGCCTATAATGGCTTATGTGAACCACATTGAGTCCTGCAGTATGAAATGCAATGTGCCAGCAGGTCCATCAAGAACAGCATGAGGTCTACAGCTACAATGCAGTTCAATCTAAAGACTCAAACCACAAGGGACCCGAAAGCAGTAATGCATGCTTTCCCTCTTCCAGCAATAAGCAGGGAAGGGATGAGTGGCATGCTTACCATTAACAGATTTAATCAGAATCATAGCATAGTACTTCCACAAACCTGAGTAGGCTAGGAAGAATACAGAAAATATAAAAGACAAATCTGTAATAGATAATTCAGATGTAAGACCATGAAACATGCCAATTTAGCTTAAACCTTTATAGCTAAAATTCATTTAGACTTTAGCTTTATAAACATCTGTTTTTGCTGTGTGCCTCTGGTAAGGTTTCTTTTGGGACTCCAGCAAACATCAAGAGCACTTCATGTTTAAATCAAATCTAATAACAGAGGATTCATTAACAGCTGTGGTTTTGCTTCCTTGTTTTAGGTGCTAAAATGATGTATTTTTTGGACAAGTCAAGACAAGAGAAAGCAATCGCTATTGCCACTAGATGGGATGAAACTATGATAGATAGAAATGTAAAGGTATGTTTTTTTCCCCCCCAAACTCTGTATCTATACACATGAAAGTAGTGAATAGTTTTAGAAGATCTGCCTTCTCTCCATTTAGTAGGCAGTTTTAAACACACAAGTGCCTATACAAACAAATGTCCAGTAAGTAAATGCCAAATAATGCTGCTCTTACAGAGTACATTGTTAAATTCCTCGCACTTAAATATAACATGATTTGGTTTTTGAAGAAGAGTAATGTGTGGAGAGTTTTCGAGCTTCAAGTAAAGGTAATTTTCTTGGGGGTTGATTTTTAAAAGAACCGCGCGGGAGTCCATGTGCGCACAGTTCCTGGCGCACACACATGGATGCAGCTATTTTATAACAAGCGCGTGGGTCGGAATTCACGTGCATGGGGGGGAGGGGGAATTTTAAAAACTACGTCCAGCTACGCAATCAGCCAGTTCCCTATACCCCTTCCTACTTTGCCCCCCTTTTCCCCTCTCCTCCCCAACCCCTAAAACCCCTTTCCCTACCTCATATATATAATTTTTTTTTTTTTAATTTCAGAACTTACTTCATCTGAACAGATGAAGTAAGTTCTGCGTGTCGACCAACTGCTGGCGAGCGCTTCCCTGGGACAGTGCTTAATGGCCGCTGTCCCGCCCAGCCCTCAGCTCACCCCTTTTCAATCTGCCCAGCACTTCTGCACATACTGGCAGATATGCATGTGGCCGGGCCATTTCTGAAATGTGCTTGACACGAGCACGGCCCAGCCATGCATGTATCTGCCAGATTTTACACACATGCATGTTTTAAAATTCGACCATTAGTATACAAACAAGTAAACCTAAAACCAGGGGGCTATGCACTTCTACCAGCAGATGGAGAGGGAGCAAAGCTGACATCGCAGTATATATATACCCCTGCAGTGACAGCCCACCAGTATTCTCCATCTCCAGCAAATGGTGGACATGCATCTCTCCACTAGGGATTGCTTTAAGTTTTAGGAGAAAAGAAGGAAATTAATTCATTCCGCTGTCCTGTGGTAATACCTTATGATCCTTCCTTCAGTTGAGAATTCCTGAGGTGATTTCCGTGATCCTTCAGATGAGTGCTTTGGTCCTGTAGCTGGTTTTTCAAACTGGCGTGGACTTAGCTGTAAAAAAAAAAACCAAAAATAACAGCTGAAAGGAAAGCGAGTGCAGGAAGCAGAGCGCAGTGGTGAAGATTTATGCCTTATCCCGCAACAGGAGACCAACCTTGTACTCAGCTGGGACGGGCTGAGCTCAGGTAAAGGGTAAAAAAAATTAAAAAAAAAAAAAAAGGGGGAAATGAGTAGGGATTCCTTCCTGCCCCCTCCTGGTCTCTGTACTCTGTGTGCAATGTGATGGTCGTTTACCGCCTCCGGTGGAGTTCAGGAAACGGGGATAGCCTCAAGGGTTGAGCAGCCCTTGCAGCTAGGCCCTGCTCCAAGGCTCGTCTGGTTCACTGCTTGGCAGGGCGCGGTGGCGTTTTCACGCATTTTTTGTGCACCGCAGACTGCCCTCTTCAGTTCCATCCAGTCATCCTTGTGCGACCACTGTGTGCTTGGTTGGTTGCCTACCAAAGCGTCCATTTGTGTGTGCGCACATGTGCCTTTTTTTAAATATACGCACCATTTTGCACACATTATTTGAGCGTCCTGAGGGAGCTCGGTTTGGGCACTTATATGTGAGCGCCTAATTTTTTTGGGTGCACTATTGTCAGGTGCCTGTTAGGGCGTATTGACAAACTGATGGTGTCCATATCAAATAAGCCTAAGTACCTTGACCTATGTGTTAATTGTCATATTCGATCCCAACCTGGCATTCCCTCAAATTTGTATCAGCGCTATTTGGAGGCTTAAGGAGAATTACCACCACTTGATTTTACTAAGCCTGGTTCTTCCCAGCCTGGTGTAGGAATGGAAAAAGAGCTGCCAGAAGGGTTGCCTGATTTTGGAGCTCCCCTAACTGGTTTATTAGTGAGGGAAAGATAGTTCAGTGGACACAGGACAGTTGCCCCCTGGTTTTGGCATGTATCCTTCTGCCTTTTCTTGGGTAGAATTTTTTCAAGGATTGCAGTCCCCGGCCCTGACCAATCTTGACAGGTTGAAGTCACAAGCAATGAAATCCCGCACACTGAGTGCTGCAGGTAAGCGTCGGGGTATGCCTATAGCCGGTCTTCCCAATAGGGACCCAGATGGCACGGAAGATGAGACTGATCCTTACTCCCTGGCCTATGGGGAAATTCCTCCAGGATTGGAGCCCTAGGGAACTGTTAAAGTTCTTTCGAAGAGATGTTACGGCTCTGATTTCCCAAACATTGAAGATGCTGGGAGTTCCTAGGGTTGAATCCATGTCTGAGCTAAGGAAAGATTCCATTTTGATTTCCTTGCATAAAGCCTCATGCTTCTTCCCTGTTATGGAGGCCATAAAGAATTAATTGATCTTGAATGACGCACCCCAGAAGCTAATTTTAAAGGGGGATGAGTCTTGGAAGGATTGTACCCCCTGGATCCAGTTGTGAGAGAGCAATAGATTTTCCGAAGGTGGATCCGCTTACATGTGCTGTTACCAAGTGGGCGACTGATCCCGTAGAAGAGGGAGCGGCCTTGAAGGATGCACAAAATAGAAGAATTGAGGCTATCCTTAAGCAGGCCTTTGAAGCAATGACAATGAATTTGCAGATAGCTTCCTGTTGTTTCCAGGTGGCTTGTTCTTGTTTATTGCTCTCAGGAAATTGATGAATCTGGTGTGACTTCCAGGGCAGTGATGGAACCAGCAGCTGCCTTTTGGTCAGTACTTCGGCTAGAGGAGTGGCTTCGGTAATAGCGGCTAGGTGTCAGCTATGGCTGAGAAATTGGTTGGCCAATACAACCTCGAAGTCTAACCTTACAAAGTTGCCCTTTAAAGGCTCGCTGTTATTTGGAAATGAGCTAGAGAAAATGACCAATAAGTGGGGTGAGTCTCCGGTTCCTCGATTACCAGAGGATAAGAAACGGGCGCTGCGAGCCTTCAGCACAAGAAGTCATGCTAGGGGGTTCAGACTGTTTCGACCCTACAGAGGAAAGACTTTTCAAAGGACTCAACTTTTGGATAGATCTCAGTTCTTTTGTCCCAGGCAGCCCAGAAAGGGTGCAAGCTCAGTAAGTGGATACCCTGAGCCTCCCAATGAAGGTGTGCCAACCCACCTCTGGGATCAGGAGATAGGTTGCCTCTCTCTTTTTATCAGAGGTCAGTCGAGATCACAACAGACCAGTGGGTGCTGGAGGTTATAAGGGATGGCTATGCGCTGGAGTTTCGCAGTGTGCCTTGGGGTTGTTCATGCAGTCTCCTTGCAACTCTCCGCAGAAGAGACAGGCAGTGAAGATTGTTGGAAATGTGATTCCAGTGCCCACATCTCAAGAAAATATAGGGCCGATATTCTATTTATTTCATGATGCCCAAGGAGGAGGGCTCTTTTTGTCCCATCCTGTTCGCAGAGGAGTCAACCGTCTTTTGTGTGTGACTCATTTTTGGATGGATACCTTGCACTCAGTAATAATGGCAGTACAGTCGGGGGAGTTTCTGACGTCTCTAGATCTGTCTGAAGCGTACCTGTGTATTCCCATCTGGCTAGAGAATCAACGATTTCTGCATTTCACAATTTTGGGACAACACTATCCGTTTCAAGCGCTACCTTTTGGTATTGCCACCATGCCCAGAACATTTTCCATGGTTATGGTGGTGGTGGCAATGGAGTTGAGAAAAGATTGGATCCTGGTACACCCATACTTGGAAGACTGGCTGATTCAGGTCAGGAGTCTGAAAGAGAGCCTCTTGATCTCCTTGTTGCAGGAGCTAGGTTGGGTCGTGAACCTGGCCAAGAGCAAGCTTCAGCCATCATAGTCACTGGAGTATCTTGGTGTTCAGTTTGACATAAAATTCAGCCAGAGGGCCATATTCACAAACTGATGGCACAGGTGCTTCTGTTGATGAAAACAATGTGCTTGGATTGATAGCAGTGACCCTGGAGGTGGTGCCGTGGGCAAGGGCGCACATATTTGTTGTCTTCGGTGCATTTTGCTGTCTCGTGGGGGCCCACAGCTCAAGATGATTCAGTTCGGCTCCACTTGCCAGTGGAGGTCTGCACTCAACTACAGTGGGTAGTTAAAAGCGGATCATCTAAGAAAGGGATTTTACCTAAGATCACCGAATGGTTAGTGCTCATGACAGATGTGAGCCTCCAGGGTTGGGGAGCTCACTGTCAGGATCTAGTCTGCCGAAATTCATAATTGGCAACAAGACAAATTAGTAAATTGGTATTTCCTTAGATGTTAACCATCAGTAAATTACCAAAATGAGGGCTATCCAATGTGTAGCTATTGTGGAGCCTTTATTCTGAGGGAAATCATCTGGAAACTTAGGGCTTGCTGCATTTGTGCAGAACTCTCTTCCTTGAAAAAGGAGCTGGCTGATGTTAAAGCTGAATTAGCTTCAATAAAGAAAATCTCGCCCACTTTTTAATATTCAGGAATTAATTCCCCATTACCACAAAAAAACCAAGAGTCAAGAAAAAAGAGATACACAGTGGGCTCAGGTAGGATAAAACTTGTGACCCACAGACACCCGTTCTTTACAGCTGTGCAGCCCACAAGTCTACCGCCCCACTCACACAGGGCATTAAGGAACTCAAAAAACAGGGTTACAATGGGCTCTGGTAGAATTAGACCTGTGATGCGGAGACACACCCTGTATCAAGTACAAAAAGCCTTCTCTGTATTAAATACTGAAGAAGTTCTTGAGAAAAAGATTGAAGTGTTAACTGAGAAGAAACCCAATGCATACAGAAATTCCAGATCAGTAACCAAAGGAAAAAGCTCATTGCGATGGATGAATCTATCATCAGAGGCAATAATCCTTTCCTTTGCACAATTGCAATGGGAAAAGGTGAAGTGAATAACAAAACTCAACTAAAGTCATAAAAGGAGTCCAGGAAAAGCAGTGAACTGAACGAGAAAAGCTGGAAAGCTAATAAGCACAAATGCCCGTAGTTTGGGCAATAAAATCCCAGATCTGCAAGCCCTAATGGTGGAGGCGGACTTGGACATTGTTGCTGTCACGGAGACGTGGTTCACGGAATCTCATGATTGGGATACGGCAATACCGGGCTACAACTTGTTAAGGAAGGACAGAGAGGATAGGAAAGGGGGAGGAGTGATTCTTTGTCAGAAACAATATCCAAGCTTCTGAACTGCAAAGAAGACGGGGCAATGAAGAAGCAATATGGGCCGACCTAAAAAAAGATGATGGGGCATCCATTTATATTGAAGTGATTTACGGGCCTCCAAATCAAAAGTAAGATCATGACAGAGATCTGGTTGAAGACATCCAAAAGATGGGAAAGAAGGGAGAAGTGATCATTGGAGACTTTAATCTGCCAGATGTAGACTGGAGAATCCCTTCTGCTGAATCTAACAATAGTAGAGAAATAGTGGATGCCCTAAGGGGCTTTGTTCAAACAAATGGTAATGGAACCCACAAGAGAGAGGGAGCTATACTCTATTTAGTACTCACTAATGGAGATACTGTCTCTGATGTCCAAGTGGGCGCCCACCTCAGCACAAGTGATCATCAAACGATATGGTTTCATATCACACAAAGGATACGGAGAAGAAGCACGAAGACCCGAGTTTTGCAGTTCAAAAACACAGACTTTGAGGAAATGGGGAAGTACCTGGAGGAAGAACTAAAAGGCTGGGAGAATAAGAGAGATGTGGATCAACAGTGGACCAAACTAAAAGGAGCAATTATCAAGGCAACTAATCTATATGTTAAAGAAAAGCAAAAGAAAAATGAAACCTTTATGGTTCTCAAAGAAAGTGGCTGACAAAATAAAAGCTAAAAGAACAGCATTCAAGAAATATAAAGGATCCCAAAGGGAGGAGCACAAAGAAGAATATCTGGTACAACTGAGGAAGACTAAGAAAGTAATCAAGACGGCAAAAAGTCAAGCGGAAGAAAGGATTGCCAAAGAGGTAAGGAGAGGTGACAAAACATTTTTCAGATACATCAGAGAAAGGAGAAAAGTTCCAAGTGGTATAGTGAAATTAAAAGGTAAAAAGGATGAATGCGTAGAGAGAGACGAAGAAATGGCAGAAATACTAAACAAATACTTCAGTTCAGTGTTCACTAAAGGGGACCGTCACTAGTTAACAAGAAACTGGAGGGGAGTGCAGTAGATGTAACTCCGTTTACAGAAGTGAATGTATGGGAAGAGCTGGGAAAATTGAAAGTGGACAAAGCCATGGGGCCTGATGAGGTTCATCCCAGGATACTGAGGGAGCTCAGTGCAGGCGGGTCCGCTGCGAGACCTGTTCAATAGATCACTAGAAACTGGAGTGGTGCCAAGTGATTGGAGAAGAGCCGTGGTGGTCCCGCTTCACAAGAGTGGGAGCAGAGAGGAGGCTGGAAACTACAGGCCGGTTAGCCTCACCTCGGTGGTGGGTAAAGTGATGGAGTCACTGCTGAAAAAAAGAATAGTGAACTATCTACAATCTGAGGAATTGCTGGACCAGAGGCAGCATGGATTCACTAGGGGAAGATCCTGTCAGACAAATCTGATTGACTTTTTCGACTGGGTGACTAGGGAATTGGATCAAGGAAGAGTGC